>NC_133485.1:10887016-10944225 GCF_025370935.1 Choristoneura fumiferana
AAAAGTGTTCTATCAGACAGCATTTTAATTTCATTCAATTTTTATGGAATAACGCGAAAAACGAACAAAAATGCAACGTTGCCAGCTCAACAGGTATAAACGTTCTTAAGTAAGTCAAGGTATGTGTAAACGCGCGACGAATTCAGCAAAATAGCCACCTGCTCAAACGCAGACTCTTTATTGCGTAAATGTTGTGATGAAGGTCTCAACCTCGTAACGCCCAAGTCAATTTTATATTTTATGAACATGAAACTTTATATCACTTCTGAGAGGGTTCAATGTCAAATTACTGATAAGTCCTTTATAAAGGACTTTGGGCGTTAGGAGGGATGTAAATTATGCTTGTATAGTAATATATTATTGTTTTTTGTGTTTGGTGGTGGTTATGTTGGGACATTTAATAAAATATTATTCTTTTCTTTTCTTTTTCTGTTAGGCACAGTCAACTGCAAAGATATCAGACAATGTTACAAAAATATTATGTAATATCGACGCTCATACATACAACATAACTCGGACAAGATACGGAACTGCGCCCGCTAGGTGGACTAGACACCACACACTTCAGCCTACTCTCTGACCACGGCCACTGTAATGTGATCGAAACGTCGAGGTAAACATTACTCGTGTGTTTAGCGTGATAAGTCCCATATGTGGTATTTTAATTAAGAGTGAAAATCACTAAAGTTTTAAAAAATCTCTTTACAGTTGACTGCCTGTTCTGTACTGACAGTTCCATAGATAGTCGGTTGATGTTACACAATCTCCTCGGACGTCGGACACATTAAATGATACGTTAACGTAATATCTTGCACGGCGCGATTGCCGCGTTAGGACCTGCGCCATATTATGTCCACGGTGCGGCGTCAATGAAATGCCGCGTCGGGTTAAGTATATCTTGCACGGGCAACGTGGCGTCGACAGCGCGGTGTCCGACGCGGCACAATGCGTGATGATGATGATAATGGTGATGATGATGATTGTGATGTCACGCAATTTACATAAGTATGCTAAATTTCAAGTCAATCCGTACTGGCAGTTGGTCGAATTTAACTTGCAAGAGTTCACTACTTACAGACAGACAGGCAGACAGACAACGGGACAGATGAAACTAAATTATAAACAATAAAAATATAAGATTGTTAAAATGCATTAAAATAGGTGGCGACATGCCGCGTCCGGTGCCGCGCCCGATTTTACGTTCAACACCGTATACCTCCAAGTTTCTGGCTCCGGATACACGAGCTATGCTATCATTTTTAGGTTCCAGAGCCAAAATGGCAAAAACGGAACCCTTATAGTTTCGCCATGTCTATCTGTCTGTCTGTCTGTCCGTCCGTCCGCGGCTTTGCTCAGGGACTATCAATGCTAGAAAGCTGTAATTTTGCACGAATATATATGTACAAAGTAGTACAATTAAAAATTCAAATAAAATTTTTTTAGGGTACCTCCCATAGACGTAAAGTGGGGGTGATTTTTTTTTCTCATCCAACTCTATAGTGTGGGGTATAGAACCATTAGGGGTTTGCTAAGACGATTTTTCGATTCAGTGATTTGTTTGCGAAATATTCAACTTTAAAGTGCAAATTTTCATTAAAATCGAGCGTCCCCCCCTCTAAACTCTAAACTGGTGGGTTGAAAAAATTCAGGATGATATTACAAAGCAACCAGCTCTCTTACACATTACTGATCTTGTCATGATAGCAAACTTTCAAGGAAAACTATAACGGCTATGTTTGCTTGAGTATTATTAGTAGTTTAGGAGTAAATAGCAGCCTAAGGCATAAAATATACCTAACTTGAAAGATTCCGTATAAAATACGAAATCCTTAAAAAAATATTACTTAATTTTTTCGTAATGGCTACGAAACCCTATTTTGGCAGTGTCTGACACGCTCTTGGCCGGTTTTTATATTACAAAAGTTTATTATCGTCGTTTTCTAAGCAAATTTGCCATCTCAAACATTCCAAATGTTAATTGTCCTCCTTCTTTATTTGCCGAAAATTAATTCATCTGTGTCAACAGCAGTTATAATAATGATATTACAAAGCAACCAGCTCTCTAACACATTACTGATCTTGTCATGATAGCAACCGCAATCGCTTTGGGTCTCGCAGGCCTCGCAGCCCTCTACTTCCATCTCACCCGCAACTTCGATTACTGGCAGAAACGTGGTGTCAAGCATGACAAGCCGTGGCCTCTCTTCGGGAATAACGCAAAGAACTTCTTCATGCTAGCCAACTTAACAGACATAACTGCGGAAGCCTACAGGAAGCACCCCGGAGAAAAAATCGTCGGCAGTTTCAAATATTCTGCCCCCGAGTTAGTCATCCGAGACCCAGCCCTCGCCGTACAAATCCTAACCGATTCCACGCATTTCCACCGTCGCGGAGCTAACCCGAAAAATTTTGCAATCGATCCGCTACTAAAGAATCTGTTTAGTGTGGATGATGACCTGTGGCGACTGCTAAGGTCGCGTATGACGACAGCGTTTTCCAGCGGCAAGCTGAAAGCGATGTTTCCGCTAATACTCGAACGGACTGAGCGACTGCAAAACCGGCTGCAAAACATAGCAATCCAGAACAAGCTCATCGACGCCCGGACCCTGATGGAACAATATACCATAGACGTCATCGGAGCCATCGGCTTCGGAGTCAATTCCGATTCACTCAGCGGTGAAAATACAGCATTCCGACAACTCGGTATTAAAATGAATACACATAATTTTATCAGAACTTTAAAGCTAAATTTAAAATATT
Source organism: Choristoneura fumiferana (assembly GCF_025370935.1). Taxonomy (NCBI): domain Eukaryota; kingdom Metazoa; phylum Arthropoda; class Insecta; order Lepidoptera; family Tortricidae; genus Choristoneura; species Choristoneura fumiferana. Next base: position 10,889,777 of record NC_133485.1, read on the forward strand.
CCCTCCCCAAAATATTTGGTCATTTAAAAATACTGCATGAAATCGAAAGAGAAGTCATGTGTATGATGAAAACGTTAATGCAACAGAGAAATAACGAGCCAAGTGGGCGAAATGACTTCATTGATATGCTACTGGAATGTAAGAAGAAAGGCGCTATGACAGGGGAATCAATTGTTGAAGTTGACGCCGATGGTAATCCCAAGAAGGTGTCGATAGAAATGGATGACGAGATAATGGCGGCGCAATTATTTATACTTTTCGCTGCTGGCTTCGAGTCATCATCGGTAAGTACGAGCCACGCGCTGCACCAGCTGGCACACAACCCGCGTGAGCAACAGAAAGCTCAGGAAGAAATAGATCGCGTACTGGCCAAGCACGACAATAAACTGAGCTACGACGCCATTTCTGAAATGACTTACCTTCGATGGTGTTTCAACGAGGGTCTAAGAATTTTCCCAACTGGCGGTTTCTTACAGCGACAATGTGCTCGCGCCTGCGTTATTCCCAATGTCAATGTGTCCATTGATCCCGGTGTGAATGTGAAGATCCCTGTAACTGCTTTTCATAATGACCCGAAGATATTTCCGGAGCCTAAAGAGTTCCGTCCCGAGCGGTTCGACCCTGAGGTGCTGACGGTGGAGCAGAAACTTGCATACACGCCATTCGGGAACGGGACACGATCTTGTATTGGTAAGAGAATTCATGCGTTTAGGTTGAGAGTAATTATATAATATACTTAGTAATTTTAATATTTGATGGAAAACTTTTATGTTACTTCACTCGCATGTGACAAGTAATATACAAGAATCAAATCTTTTTTGACCCACTTTCAATTTTTAATTGGATGGATACGATATTTAGTTTGTTGTGGTGGTTGCCACATCGTTGGAAAAACAGAAAACCATTGGGGAGAAGATAGAACGATAACATGACTCCCACAAAGTGAACCGTCGCGAGAGTTATGGCAATCGGTGGATGCAAGTGGCAAGCTGTCGTTCACTGTAGCGTTGAGAATCTCAAACCAATTGATTATAATTATCCATTTCAGCCAAAGACTTTAACTGTTGAACAAAGTCCTTCCCCTTGGCACGCCATAGTGAACGACAGCTTACCACCTGCATCCACCCACTGCCCTAACTCTCACGACGGTTCACTTAGTACTGGTAGGAGTCTTGTTATCGTTGTATCTTCCGGTAGATTTTAACATAATTGTTGTTGCAGCTGAGCGTCTGGGTCTGATGCAGTCTCTGGCGGGACTGGCGGCGGTGCTGGCGAAATTCTCAGTGACACCCGTGCCGGGGTCACCACAACACCCTCCCACCAACCCGAGGTCTAACATTGTGCAGAACTTCAGCTCGGGCCTGCCGCTCATCTTCCACGAGAGAAAAATCTAAAACGGCCCCTGGAATACGACAAATAAGCAGAATAAACTCTTTACAAACCACGACACGAAAAAAAACGGATTGGATTAGATTGGTTTGCTAATATGTTGCATAAAATCGAATCTCATAATTTCGTTTCTCATAACAACCTTTAGCAGAATCATCATATCACCGAATTACTTTTCGCATATTTTTTTTCTCATACTATCATTTCTCATAATTTATCACATCATATCGATGAGAATAATATTCATATGTTCGAATAGTTGCTACGCAGAAAGACATATCTCATAATATTACTTTGCATAAGGATAATAAAAAGCAGAATAAAATTTTACTAAACATCTTCAAACAATTTTAATAACGAGCAATTCTTGTATATATAAAATATATACATTTCGGGGATCTCGGAAACGGCTCCAACGATTTCGATATGTAGGGGTTTTCAGGGATAAAAAATTGATCTAGCTTTGGTTTTATCTCTGGGAAAACGCTTGGTACCGAGTGTTAGCCCGAGCGGAGCTCGGTCGCCTAGATAGTAATATAAATGTCATTACTGTTGTGAATCTGACACTGGCTCAGTCTCATGCTGAAGCCTTAAAAACACCCCAGCGTTCTTTTAATTGTAGTTCTATATTAACTTAACCTTTATTGGCTAACTTTATTTTTGATCAATGTGTGGGAGGGCAGCGCCGTCGTCAAACCCAAGCCACCTGGCAGCGGTCTTAAAACCGGTGTCGTGTGCCGCGGATGCACATGCTGGTGGCACGTATGATGGCAACACTTATCCTGGCTCTAAGCCAGTCCAGTATTGTGGTCAGGGAGCGATTCCATTGTTCTGAAATTGCTTCTCCTAAGTGTTTGACGAATGAGGACATTTGGGGTGCAAACACACCATCGACGGATGTTACCTGTAAAGTGAAGGTTGCATGTCGCATTTCACAGCCGTCAGAATATTTTCTTTGTTTTTCGGCTGATTTCAGGACAGAAGTGACGGGACGTGAGGTAAGAGTGAGACATGAGACGGATGTCAAATAACGCCTCCCTCTGAGCACTCCATACGCCGCGGCATGATAGGTCTGCACGTAGTTCGCAATCATTTTCAGAAATTATTGGTTCTTTTGTTACGCTGCCCTTAAGCATTTTGGCAAAGTTCACAAAAGAGATCTCTGATCTCATTGTGTTGCCTTGTGATTAGGCCACTGGTTTTACAACAGAGCGCGTGATCGATGTTAAAATAACTATTGCAGCAGTCATCGCATGATTGTGGCATGGAGTTAGGTGTTCTGTAGTAACGTAATGATAACGCATCTCTGAGTTCTAATGGTGATAATGGTGGGATCTTTCGATTGCCCTTTTTTTGTTACCAGTTAATTTTGTTACCAGTTAAAATGCTTCTTTTTCTTTGCGGCCTTCTTTGCGAGCATTTTTAAGATATGTGTTATGTTCGGATAGATCTATCTGTTTTGTTTCTATTAATGCAATGGAGAGTGCTGTGCCGCCATTCTTGGAAATTTCAAAGTTTAAATTAGTGGCATTGAATGGGTCAGAAATTGCCAGTCCGCCTTTATGTACAAGACGAGAGAGTAGGTCAGCTTCTATGGGCGAGACGTCACTACCAAAGAGTGCTGGCGGGAAAATTGTGCGTACTGCATGTGTCAGCGGTTCAAAAAATTCATGAGAGTTTTTCAAGACTCGTAGTAAGAATGACTATTATAATGTCACCTGAAATTTAAAGTAGGGATTAGGCGAGATTTAAAAATGGGAATGTTACGTTATTTTAGTAAACCACAAAACGTATTATGTTTTAAACGTTTTTATTTGGCTTCATCACTACGTATATTTGTTACCTAAAAACGGCTCTGACGTTTTGAAATTTCATCGCGACATTGTGACAAAAATCAAACCTATCACGTATTCATTTATAATACAAAATTACCGCGATACCGTGATTTGGGTGGACAAAAGGTTGTGAATTCATTTTTGGTCATTGAGCGTTTATACCTGCTGAGCTGGCAACGTCGCATTTTTGTTAGTTTTTCTCGATTATTCCATAAAAATTGAATGAAAATTTAAAATGTTGTCTGATAGAACACTTCTTAATATATAAGTTAATGTGTCTACTCCAATAATTATTCGTGCTAGACTTTTATATTCTTTAAAAACGAATTAAAGTTTGTAAACGGTTTTTAAAGAAAGACTTAATTCTTATATTATACGTATCATCTGCGTATTCGCTGGGTGCGAAGTACTAGGTGGGTAATGAAATCTCTCACAGCGCTCATAGTGCCCAAAAGTAGAAATAATGTAGGCTCGGTCATCTGTCATACTCATATGAATCTGTCATTAACAAAGCAATTTGTTTAGACTTAACTACCTACCTACGTTTTGTCCACCCAAATCACGATATCACGGTAATTTTGTATTATAAATTAATACGTGATAGGTTTGATTTTAGTCACAATGTCGCGATAAAATTTCAAAACGTCAGAGCCTCAGAACAAACAAAGTTGCGGACGTGAGGTGGCGCTGATATCGTGCACAGAGCCATTAACATGTGACGAGCATGGATAATTATGTGTAATTTATATCATGTATAAGTATACGCATTCGCCGATGAATGACATCATCTTTCTTTATTTGCAAATTAATTTGTTTGAACAAGAATCACAGTATAAAAAAGGAGCAGTACACCGTCTTCATACAAACGGCCGGAACGCGAGTTATACCAACACGCCACGAATTCTCAGCATACCTCGGCAACCATCAGTCGCGATTCTCCGCGGTAACGTACAGACTCACGCGCATATTACGTACCTTAATATGTAACGACGTTATAAACAGTATTGTTCGGTGTACGGATGTTTAAATTCATGTAATATGATATAATAAAGTTATTTATCAGAATGCGAATTTTGTATACTCTTAAATTCAACAATAAAGCTTTTCGCACATCCCAAAAGAGGCGAAAATACTTCTCTGTAGCTAATTTTTAGGTAACATATATACGTAGTGATGAAGCCAAATAAAACCGTTTAAAACATAATACGTTCTGTGGTTTATTAGAATAACGTAAAATGCATTTTAGTTAAACACTACTTAGTCCATCTTTAAATCTCTCCTAATCCCTACTTTAAATTTCATGTGACATTATCAAATCAAACTGAACTGAAGAGTGACAGTTAGTAGAGTACCTAGGCAGCCCTATCGCGCGTTTGTGTACCGAGCCGGCGTAGGTAATTATATCAAGGATGCTGTCGAAACGCAATACTGGTCCGTTTTATACTGTGCAAGAATATTATATATTACAAAGCAACAAGCTCTAAAACCATATTACTGTTCTTATCATGATAGCACTCGCGGTCGTTTTCGGGCTCGCAGCCTTCTACTTCCATCTTATTCGCTCCTTCAACTACTGGCAGAAGCGAGGCGTCAAACATGACAAGCCATGGCCACTCGTCGGAAACAACGCAAAGGACTTCCTCATGCTAGCCAACGTAATGGACATGGGTACGGAAGTGTACAGAAAGCACCCTCGTGAAAAAATTGTTGGTTTTTTCAACTATTCTAAGCCGGAGTTAGTCGTCCGAGACCTGGCGCTCGCCAAACGAGTTCTTACCGATTCCACTTACTTCCACCGCCGCAGTGGTGCTCGCCCTAAAGATTCTAGGATCCAACCGCTCCTAATGAATCTTTTCAGTACTGATGATGACTTGTGGCGGTTGCTAAGAACTCGAATGGCCGCAGCTTTTTCCAGCGGTAAGCTGAAAGCTATGTTCCCGCTTATAATCGAAAAAACTGAGCGACTGCAAAACCGGCTGCAGAACATAGCAGACCAGAACAAACCCATCGATGCCCGGGACCTGATGCAACAATTCACCGCTGACGTCATCGGCGCCATCGGCTTCGGCATCAACTCCGACTCGCTCAACTTCGGAAATACATCATTTCAACAACTAAGTTTGAAAATCAAGTCACTTACTTACAACAGAACTGTAAAATTATACCTAAAACAAATCTTTCCAATATTTTTCGGCAGTTTAAATGTGACGAAAGAAATTCAAAGGGAAATTGTGTTAATGATGAAAACTATTATGCAACAGAGGAACAACAAGCCAAGCAATCGAAATGATTTTATTGATTTGCTACTGGAATGTAAGAAGAAAGGCGTTATGACTGGGGAATCAATTGTTGAAGTTAACCCTGATGGTAGTCCCAAGAAGGTGTCGATAGAATTGGATGACGACATAATGGCAGCTCAGATTTATGTGTTTTTCGCTGCTGGCTTCGAAACCTCATCGTCGACTATGAGCCACGCGCTGCACCAGCTGGCACACAACCCGCGCGAGCAACAGAAAGCTCAGGAAGAAATAGATCGCGTACTGGCCAAGCACGACAATAAACTGAGCTACGACGCCATTTCTGAAATGATTTACCTTCGATGGTGTTTGAACGAGGGTCTACGAATTTTTCCACCTGGCGGTATCTTGCAGCGGCAATGTGTTCGCTCCTGTATTATTCCCGATGTCGATGTGACCATAGACCCTGGTGTGAATGTAAAGATCCCTGTACATGCTTTTCACAATGACCCGGAGATATTTCCAGAGCCGAAAGAGTTCCGTCCCGAGCGGTTTGACCCTGAAGTGCTGACGAAGGAGCAGAAACTTGCATACTTGCCGTTTGGAAACGGGGCACGAGCTTGTATTGGTAAATTAAAGCCTTACATTTTAGCTTAAAAGTAGCCATATTGATTTACATATTAAATTCTTGACGAAAAACCATGTACTTCTCTTGCATATTACGAGTAACTTACAAAAATCAAATCCTACTTCAGCCAGATGTAGTAGTTTGATAGACTAGGTACTTGGCTTATCCTTGGGATTTCAAAAGAACTTGAATCACCTACATAGCTCAAAGAAAGAAAGAAAGAAATAGTTATTTGTTATGAGTGTATCCTGGACGTAGCCGAGGCTTTCAAAGGCACGAGATGCTTAAAAAAATTACAGCCGAGCGAAACACAATATTTCACCTCACTATCAGTGATAAAAATAGTAGATGGAAGAAAATAAACTGAGCACTCTTATATATCAGTTTCAGATTATTCAAGATTTGTTATTCGCTAGCTTACGCCCGTGGCTTTGTCCCAATCACAGAATTCTTATCCCGTGGAATTTATAAAAACACTAATATCACACTCGAAATATTGGTGTCATATTAGTTCTTTTCCTCCATTTAGTTCAGTACTCGTAAAATTGGTTTGCGGAAGTATCTAGATTTGAATACAAAATTGTTCTTGCAGCCGAGCGAATGGGTCTAATGCAGTCTCTGGCGGGGCTGGCGGCGGTGCTGGCACAGTTCTCAGTGGCTCCCGCACCGGGGGCTCCGCGACACCCTCCCACCAACCCGAGGTCTTACATTGTACAAAGCTTTAAAACAGGTCTACCACTCATCTTCCAACAGAGAACAATGTGAAAAGGCTCAATACGGCAGATAAGTAAAATAAGCTCACTGTAGGTTCTTAGTACGAATCCGGTTCTTGATCATGTGTAAAAATAAAACATTGTTGCCTGGAAGTGTGCCATTGTTGGCTGAGTAGGTATTCGTTTATGTTAAATGTACAAACTACAAAGGCTGCGTTCACACGGCAGCCATTCGATTTAATATTTTCTTGTACCTATGCGGTTTCACCGTTTGTTCGACTCGGTTTTTTCACGTATGCGATCTTACTTCACTAGCTACGTCAGGCTACGTTCACACGGCGTAATTTTTCCCGTAAGTATACCGTATACGAGATTTTATCAAATGAAATAGTGACAACAGAATTTGTATAGCAACTTTGAAAATTTCGTACTTAATACAAAGCCAGCGATGGCTGGTTCCAGCCGAGGTGAATATACCTACGAGTAGTACTTTTCTCAATAACCGAAAACTGAAGCAATAAATGAAATAAATGAAAATTTAATTGAAATAATATGAATTAAGTATTAACGAGACAATCCGTACCATTTTTGTTACCATATCATTTATTACAGAGGTGTATTTTTAGTATTTTTATACACTGTAAAATCACTCAATAATTTTAACGGATCGAACAGATTAAATCACCGTCCACGTTTTCTCACCTGAGTTACTTTAGGATAATATTTACTAAATTATTTCAGATACTTACTTTTGCAACTTTTCCCCTGTAAGTTTATCACTCTTTTCCCTACAATCCATGTTATGCGAATCGTTCTTTTTACCGTTAGCCACCAAAGACGTTTTGCACAGGCAACACACCAAAATTCGTCTGGAATAGACGCGTAGGCCTGATTGATTGACACCGTACATTACACCGTATCATACCAAGAGAGTAAGTCGCCGTGTTGTGTGGGTGCTGGCGCCGTGGTGCCGCAGCTCGCGTTGAAACAAAATACGGTCGCATTGCCGGCCGAGGGCGGGAAATTTGTATGAAATCTCTTTGCAGGCCGCTAGACTGACCGTGCGCAGGCAGGCCAGCCGGAGCGCCTGCAGCGCGATACTTCCCGGCCTATAATTACTAGTAACACAACGTCAATATTTCATGTCATGTTTGAGAAAATAGTACATTACTGCAAAGGCCGGCAACCCCAGGTTCCGGCCGAGGCTTGTATAGTGCTTTTCTCAAACATTACATGAAATAAAATAAAAAAACAAGAAATGAAGCTGGCGGGACGCTAGTCTGGTCGCCCTGCTGTGTACGCACGACACGCACGTGTCGCGCTGGCTGCTGGCGGTGCTGCTGTGCTTGCTGTGGTGCTGGTGCTGGGCGTGCGCCGTGTCGCAGAACGCGCGTTGAAACAAAAGACGGTCGCATTGCCGGCCAGCGGCCTGCAAAGTTGTATGAAATCTCTTTGCAGGCCGCTAGTGACCCCGCGCCGGCAGGCCAGCCGCAGCGCCTGCAGCGCGATACTTCTCAGCCTATTATTTGTAATACAACGTCAATATTTCATGTCATGTTTGAGAAAAAATATATTCTTTATATTGAAAAGTATGAGACTATGCCCACTTAGCTTAGCACGTTTCGTAACCGCTTGACATTCGTTCTTGACACGTTCCTATTACGGTCATGGCATGATACGGTGTAAGTAGTGTGTAGGTAGCCTAATCTAGTGCTCTAGTGTAAAACCTATTGTTAATTGAAATTTGTACCAAAGTAAACCCATTGTCATTGTAATAACTAGTACATTACTGTAGAGGCCGGCAACCCCGCGTTCCGGCCGAGTCTTGTATAGTGCTTTTCTCAACCATGAATTGAAATAAAATAAAAAACAAGAAGTTAAGCTGACGGGACGCTTGTCTCATCGCCATGTTGTGTGGCTGCTGGCGCGGCGGCTGCGGGCGGTGGTGCTGGCGGGGTTTTTTGCCCACTAGTTCCATTGACAGTACTGTAATATAGTTCTATACTGTAATAAGTATTATTAGTAACACAACATCAATTTTTCATGTCATGTTTGAGAAAATGGAATTTAATTTGAAGTATCCGCCGGATTTCACAATATCATCTTAAGTTAACAATTTACACCTAGACTGTCTTACGTTGAGTTTACAGCTGTATTGTAACAGCTGTGCTAAAATAGTTACATGCATAGTTTCAAATTTTCAATTAAGATGTAGAACACTGCTTATACTTAATAATATGGTTGTCTGGTGTTGTGAATAAATGTATTTCTTTCTTTGTTTGTTTCTTATGTTATAATTGAGAAAGATGGCTCGTCCATAGAATCTCAGCAATTGCTCCTTATTCCGATATTTCTGACATTAATTCTAAAATAGTATCCAAGAGACATGAAATTTTCTTTTCACCTCAGAACCTCAAACAGGCAGGTTTTGCTATGAGAAATCAGTGAGCAAAATCGCATTTTGCTCACTCCGCGAGATAAAGTAACTTTTTAATTATTTTTTTTAAATGCTGAGTACAGTGTTGGGTCTACTCACTGAATTCCAAATATTTGAACCAAAGAGGATTTGAACTTTACTTTGATCTGTCATTTCACTTTAACACGAAAAAAGCGAGAGATAAGATCAAATGTGTTGATTACAATCTTAAATAAAATTTTTGGTATTAAAAAATATATCGATAAGTACCTAATAAATTACATAACGAAATATTTCCAAAATGTAAATTTTCCCTATCTCTCAATAAAGTATGCAACCTCGTTGCACGAAAGCCGCTTTTCTTGTTTTTTTTTTATAAAATAATTCCGTATACTGCCTTTACAGTTGGAAAAATATTATTTAATTTTTTCGTAACGGCTACGGAACCTTGGGCGTGTCCGACACGCTCTTAACCGGCTTTTTCTATTGACTAAATACGTGACAATATTTTTTTTCTGATAATCTAACTCACGGACTAAATTTAGGGTGCTATTAATTAAAAAGAGACATATTTTCAACTACTTTATTGAATCATCGTCCATCTTACTCTAACACAATGTTAATATTTGTAATTTGCTATCTCTCTTGCCCTTATAAAATGACTAATTTTTTTAACCCAGGAAACATCCAATTCCAAAAACTCGAAAGTACTGGAACTCTAAATCACAAAGATATAGAAATTACAGTTTCGGACTGTTCCGATGGGGCCGCAAGGCAAACGCGGTTAGCGGGAATAGCGGGTAATCGTGCACGTCCGAGTTGCCCAACTCTTGAGAGAGTGCAGCTGTGAACGGGGCCGCGGCCCAAGGCATAGGCGACTACGGGTTTATTGAAATAAATTGAATAAATATCATGGTACAATTAACACTAATTGACTTAGTCCCATAGTAAGCAAAGTTTTTATTATGGATACTAGGCAACGGACAAATATACTTATATAGATATATTATACCTACTTACTTAAATACATAATAATATAGTAGATAGTTTTAAGATCATTTATGTACACCTGCTTTCAACAAATAAATTATTATTATTATTATTAATATTAAACATCCTAGACCCGAGAACAAACATTTAATATACAACGTGTATTTTTGATACTACCTCAAACTGTAACCAGAGGAAGATTTAAGTGCTGTGAACCGATATCAAAACAAATTGTTAATTTAAAATTAACTACCAGAGGGTAATTAAGTTTTTAAATAATTTCGAGCAGCAATGTAATCCGTACAATAATTTGATACCAGAGAGAAGCGTTCTGTGACAGCTGTCACGTCAACAAGTGCGACACGTTTTGAATAAAAACAAATTAGTAATCGCGTAGTGATACTTTCTTCTTCTTTGTCGTGTCGCTCTTGGCAGAGCGGTCGTGGTCACATTGAGGCGTCCGCATCGGTGGTAGAGGCGGACACAGCTCTCCGTACGATCTCCCGCCATACCCTTCTGTTGGCAGACTGTCTGGCACAGTCAGATACGCCGTAGTGATACATTGCGTGTTAATTAATTTTGTAAGGAAAATAATAGGTCATTTTTTTTTACTAAAACATAGTAAAATGTGATTATTAGGGCCTTCACTAACTGCCCTTGAAGTTTGAGGTATTATCAAAAATACACGCTGTATAAATAGAAAAATTAATTTAAATAGAAATGAATTAATTAAATGACTTTTTACTATATGAAAAATGGTTGACCACCTTATAAAGTCTGATTTTGCTTTCACAGTCTCAGTATCTGTTTTATCAACAGAGTATAACATATATTCCGTCATAATGCCATTCAAAAAGGTAGCATGTGCTTGCAACGTGTAACTGTAAATGAACTTATTTGAAAACTGGTCAACCTTTTTATTTCGCCACTGTACACCGAAGCGATTCAGAAAACAAGACACAGAGAGAAAATTACAAGGTAAGCAATAGGCAGACTTATTGCTTAAGGGCGACCTTTTTTACCGAAACAAGTAAGGACTAAATTAGGTACAGCAGGATATTTTTTTTTATTGAATGTGACTGTTCTAAGGGCAGGTGAAAAAACGAACATTGAAGAAGTATGTATATATGGGTGATTCTAATAAAAGTGGCATTATAATCTGCCAATGAGTTTTTGAATACAAAGTACATTAAATATACGTTTTTCAGAAAAATAAAAATTGACATATGTAAACATAGACCTTTTACACCGAGGCCAGGCCATTTTATTTATTTAACCTTATTACTTTAAAAAATAAATAAATGTAAGTACCGATTTTCACTGTAGTCTGTCTTGTCCAAAGGGACATGCTCCCGGTTTTAGGCCTGTGAATTATTTGTGTACTATTTCACAAATTATATTTTATAATATATTGCAAAAACAATAATACGATATTCATTTAATAATAATACGGTCCTAAATAAATCATTTTTATACATCAATATTCAAACTCAAAGTTTGTCCAGCGATTTTTTCACTGTAGTCTGTGTGTTCGCATTGTTGGGTCTCACTCACACACGGAGAATGATAGACACACCTTAATCATCGGTAAACATTCGGCCAATATCTGGCTCGCCGCCGTACGGAACGGTTAGAGACCTTCTGTCATAGTTTTGTGGCGATTAGTGATCGAAGGCGGCAAACTGGAGTTTGTAACGGTATGTTAACTTTACATTGTCTCGATTATTTTATGTTATTTATATGGGACGTTATTAGATAATCATTTTAATGTGATATTATGACGTATTTACTTACGTTATTAAGAGTGGCACATTCATATTTTTGACGGTTTTAGAGTAAATGTCTTTTGAATCCACTTTTCACTTTAATCTGTGTCACTTTAATCTGTAACTGAAGCACAGACTAAAGTGACTCATGGCAGAAAAAAGTGAACTATAAATTATTTTATTAAAAATTGCATATAATTTCTAAGAATAACTTTATGGACTTTTTTTTAAGTAGTACTAACAGTGTTCTACCAAAGTAAATGTAGAGAATTGCTTTTTATTAAACTAAACACTTATAATTTCACTTTGTGTCTGTTTATCTATCCGCACTAGATCCATTAGTACTATAGCTGTAATTTTGCGTAAATATAGCTTTTGCAATTTTTTTTGGAGTGTGTCCCCTCCCTACTCTAAAAGTGAAACTATTGGCTTGAAAATTAAAAAAAACAATCATGGTGATCCTGTTTATAACTAAAATTTTTACAATTTTAAAAAATCATTCGTATAAAATAGTGGTGTCGTTACTTGTTTAAAACGATTTTTTTCGTGTTATTTTGCCTAGGTACGTTCTTATTTGGCCAGTTTTTACTATCTGATGTCATTCATTTCATCGGAGGGACTGATTTGATTGCATTGTATTGTAATTAATTCGTAATATTTTAGGGCCGACATGTAATGGGGAAACCAAAAACTAAACAAAAGTCAAGAGAAGAGAGGTTGCACGAAAAAGGGAGAACGAAAAGAAAAGATACGAAAAAAATAAAAAGAAATCCAGAACTCTATGCTGAGTTCCAAAGGAAACATAAAGAACAATATCAGCGAAGAAAACAGGAAGGAAAAATAAAAAATATACAAGATTAGCAAATGTTTTTGTTTTACGGCTCCATTTTTAAAAGTCGTAAAACAAAAAACATTTGTTTAAGTGGTAGGAGTTTAGGGTTAAAAGGATGCTAGTAAATTACAAATAACCCTGTATAAAATATGTATAATTTTGAAATAACTTTATTTTCTTATATATGCCTCAAGAGACTCATACTTTTTTAAGAAATTACATTAAGGGCTGTTTCACCATCCATTGATTAGCGTTAACCAACGGTTAAATGTGATGCCGTCTCCGTCTATTCGAACAAAACAAATAGAGACGGCATCACACCTAACCGCCAGTTCACACTAATCAATGGATGGTGAAACAGCCTCTTAAACTTATGATACATTTCTTTTCATTTTTGATATAATTCTCTTTAACCTGGTAACTTTTCACTACTAGCCTGTCTAATTTAACTTTAGCCTGCTTCATCAATATTTCAAGAACCCATAACCCTTAAGTTTTTAGGAATACTTTGTTCCCTTTAACATATTTGTAACAAATGAAATACAAGAAGCTGTTTTTATGCAAAAAAAGTAAAAAAACATATACATATTTTTTTGAATTAACTTTAGCCTGCCATGCCACTTTTATTAGAATCAGCCTTTAATTTAAGTTCAAGTTTATAACGAAACCACTTAAAAACAAGTAAATAACTGTTTCCAATATTTTAAAGAGAAGCGTTCTAGTTCATTTATTATTTGAAGTAGGTGGAAATAGCTACTACTTCAAGGAATAAAAGTCGCTATAAACAGCTTAAAGACGGTCACAGTCTTCCAGCACTTCTAATACCGGTTACAAAAAGAACCACCCGTTTCACAGCCGCCCTCCAATGATTGTAAGTGGACGCCCAATTTGGGCTGCGATCGGCTCGTCCCAATAGCTTCGTCCATCTTAGAGCTAGCCGAGAGCACGTAACGACCCAGTACCTACCGATTTATAGTCTCAGGAAGGGCCAAACGAGACAGAAAGTAATGAAGTTACCATCCCTATGAGATTCAATAAACATTAGTCAAGTATATGTTATGGTTATTTACTTTTTATAGGGTTATGTTAGCGCGTTATTGCTACATAGAGTTTGGGCGAGGCGATGTTTGAACGTTTATTGGCTTATTCCTAAGATCCAACCTTAACTAACAAGATCGACTAAAACAAACATATGCATATGTATGCAAACAGATTATAGTATCGATTAGATTTATTGGTGGAATCGGCAGCAATCCGTTTAATATAGCTGAATGTGAACTAGAATGCATTGAATTACGTACTAGGCTCAAAACATCAAAGCTAATTTGTGGATAATTGGGTTAGCCAAGATTAGATAACCGAAATTTTAGATTTTAGTTCAATGATGATTCCAAAATTAGACATTCAATTTAATTTTGCATACATTCAACTATCCATTTATGATCACTTTATCGAGTTTTTAAAAGGAAATAGAAGTTTGAGATAACGTTCACATGAAGCCCCAGTATTTTTATTGCCACTTGTGCTATTGCAATTTTAATAACTTTATTATTTCATTATTAAATGAAAGAAAGAAAGACGATTAGCATGCAACTTCCGACACAAGAAAACTAAACTGTTTTACTGGGCCCCTTGTAATTGTATCATCTCGACTGCAAAATTCCGCTCAACAAGTTGGATTTTCCATACCTACAATCTTGGAAACGAGACACAAGTAAACCACGTATGTACCTACGCTCGAAAAACATAACCCTTCTTCGGGTAGTCGGGTAAAAAAATGTAGGTAATACAACACAAATATTCTTTATTGAACATCACAAATCAGTACAGTGAGTTAACAAAAATAAAAATAGAGTAGACAATAGCGGTATCGCTTAAAATTTATCTCTTCCAGACAATCATTTAACCTGAACAGAAACTAATGAGAACAAGAGTGTGTGTATGTTTGTGTTGTGTGTCAGTGTGTTGTTGCTGTATTTCCTGTCTTTCTGACAAGCTAGAGATATAGTAGGTAAGATAAGATAGGAGTGGTAGGCGAAACGAATAATTATTTCCGGAGCACAGCTTCTCTCCTCAAATATTTATTACCTAATCTGCGACAAGTTTAAAAAGAAAGTATCATGTTCACGTACCAGATAATGGCGTCATTTGTTCGTCTTGAAGTAAGCAAGGATTCATGAGCCGAGCCCTCATGCACGCTCCCTAATCAATTTCAATAAGGTAGAGGTCAAACGGATAGACATCTACGTGTGTTGTGTTATACGTTTACATTAGCAATTTAGTTGGACATACACTTTGTAGTTGGTCCGTTTGTTGATAAAATCAACTATATTATATTACTTGACAAATTGAAAACGGAGCGTCCTTTTTGGCAGTGATAGTCTTTCCGAAAGAGCCCATTGCGGCCTACTTTAGGTACAGAATAAACGTTTTGATTTTGACTTAAGAGAAATATTGTCTTTATACTTCGTTCCAACTTTCAAGTACATAAAAATATCTTGGACATAAATACTTGCATAAATTAAAAATGATAATAATAGTTATAAAAAAATATTATTAAAAATTTATTCAAGTCGATGTCATTAACTGTTAAGGAGCTTCGTTCTGCGCAGAATGGAGGCCGGGCCACCAGAATTCCACTACTAGATACTTGTATCGTCAGCGTATTATAATAATTACCTACGTCAAATTTGAGCTCAAATAGATACCTACCAGGAAGGAAGTGGTCGAAAGTGATTTGCAAATTTAGAAAATTCAACGCACTTACATACGAACGCAACGTTGCAACTTATAAAAAACCGGCCAAGAGCGTGTCGGACACGCCCGAACTAGGGTTCTGTAGCCATTACGAAAAAATTAAGTAATATTGTTCTAAGGATTTCGTTTTTTATACGGAATCTTCCATAGTTTAGGTATATTTTATACCTTAGGCTGCTATTTACTCTTAAACTACTGATAATTCTCAAGCAAACTTAGCCGTTATAGTTCTCGATTTTAATGAAAATTTGCACTTTAAAGTGGAATATTTCGCAAACAAATCACTGAACCGAAAAATCGACTGAGTAAACCCCTAATGGTTTTTAAAGACCTATCCAACGATACCCCACACTATAGGGTTGAATGAGAAAAAAAAAACACCCCTACTTTACGTATATTTACCATACATATTCGTACCATATATATTTAATTTTGTATTGTACCATTTCGTCGGCATAGTTTATATATATACCCGTGCAAAATTACAGCTTTCTAGCATTGATAGTCCCTGAGCAAAGCCGTGGACGGACAGACAGACATGGCGAAACGATAAGGGTTCCGTTTTTGCCATTTTGGCTCCGGAACCCTAAAAACATACCTTGTATAATCTGGTATAATTCAGGTTTGGATGACAGAAAATCGAAAATGGCCACTAAAACCGTAAATAAAGCCTTCGGATCGAAACCTCTGGCCAACTGTCATTGCAATCCACGGGTTAAACTGGGATCAATACAACCCGCATTCATTACCATTAATGTTAATTCCGGCCGGGGGCGTCGAAATTACGAATGAATGGACTTATTTACCTACCGAATATAGGTTAATGAGGTATTAGGGCTAGTCAACTGAATGGATTTAGATTTCGAGATAAACGCACTGACCTATTTGTTATTGAAATTTGGTTTTTGATGGGCGCGTTAATATTGTTGTTGTTTAGTTGCATTTGCCTAGTGTAAATTAAATTGCTCTATTGTAATGTGCAAAGTCGTATAAAATAAAGAAACAAATAAGGCCACTTTTCGATAGTACACCGAGATAACTGCCTCTATTTTACGATTTTTACTTATTTTTTTTTTATATTTAGAGACCCCGTTTAGTTAGTTGAATGTTATAATATAATTACAAAGAAGAACAAAAAGGCAAATGAAGTCGGTGCTTCGTGAGTTTGCTAACTAACATTCATCTTTTTTGAGAATATGGAAAAGATGAGATGATCTTAATAGATCTTAATAGAGCTAATGCTCTAGTAGGTAGTACTTTAAGTCTTCAACCATAGCTCTGCTGTAAAGGTTAAAATATATTTACGACGTAACGCTTCGAGAAAATGTAGGTAGTGCCCCAATTTTTAGATTGTCTTGGCTGGGTTCAGATAGTATAGGGTTCAAAAGACTTTCTTACCACTTAGGACGACAAAGGACCTATGTATAATATGTATAGGTCCTATACAAACATTGTCAAGTAACAAACGCAAAAATATAAGTGTAGTCCTGACTGACTCACCTCATGAACATAAAAGACTAGCTTCGGAGGAGAAGCTGGATCTTGAAATTTTTATAGAGGCATAGACATTTCAAATATGATACAGACAGGGAATACGAGTAAGAGTGAATTTTATTGAATTCCCTAGAGATTAGATATTCTACAACGATAGCGAAGTTCCGGACATAAGTTCACATTAAACATATTGTGAATATTTTAATTATCTTTCGAAAATGTACCCAATGAATGAAAACTAAAGAGGAACCAAACTAACGCAGACCGGTAAAATGGTCATTCAACAACTGACAAAAAACCGCAATTCTGAAACCCACGTCACGTAGTTTCTGCTGGGTACCTACCCTAGTTGTTTTGTTTCACGAATATGTCTGGTACCTGTTCTGAATGTCAACACACCAGATTCCATGTCGTGACGCAGGTGTAGAAAAAAATGAGTCAAATTTACACGGAACTTATTCTGCTGCCTTGGAAACGAAATTGTTCGAGTATAACACCCTGTTAATAAAATACGAAGTAGAATATTGCTTTGCAAAGCGTTTCTTTAGGAATATACCGGGCGTTTCCTGCAATACGAGCAAATAATTAAAACATATATCATACTCGTCAAACTGAACAACATTAGTTCAGTGACTTTTAAAAATATTTATTTTTATTTTGATTACAAAAGTGTAAAAAAGAAAAAGAAGTGAAGAAGTGTTAAAGAAAGTTTATTCGAAGAAGCAATGTAAAAAAAAATGTTTGATATTTCTAGCGTGACAGGCGACGTAAGTTGGGTTCTAGGATGGCGTACATTGATGACAATATTTTAGTACATTGTGTCTTAAAGGCGGTAAATTAGGAATTACGAACGAGAGTCTATTAGAAGCCCGAAGTCGAAGACTGAGGGCTTTAATGAGTCGATATTCGTAATTCTTGTACCGCCCGTGCGACATACAATGTTTTGCATCACATTTGCGAGTGAAATTATAAATTTGTAAGAGAAAAACTAATTTTTTTTTTCAAAAATTGCCGATACCGCTGATTGCGCTCTTGGCTTCGCTTTACTCATACTCGTATGTTTTGAGTTTTGTGGAGTCTTTAAAAGGAGCAAATAATTTAAAAATAGATCATACTCGTGAAACTGAATATAGTTTAGCGAGTTTTAAAAATAATGGAGACTTTAGATTTCCTTTTATCATACAAATGAATCAATGTCTACTCCATCCTAGAGTAACGTCATAAATATCAAAAATTTTGTTTTACATTACTTCTTTGAATAAACTTTAAAGTTTGCATAGAATTAAAAAAAAACCGGCCAAGAGCGTATCGGACACGCCCGAAATAGGGTTCCGTAGCCATTACGAAAAAATTAAGTAATATTTTTCTAAGGATTTCGTATTTTGTACAGAATATTCCAAGTTTAGGTATATATTATACCTTAGGCTGCTATTTACTCTTAAACTACTAATAATTCTCAAGAAAACTTAACCGTTATAGTTTTCCTTGTAAGTTTGATATACCTACTACCATCCTGAATTTTTTTAATTTTTTCACCCACCCGTTTAGATTTTTTAGGGGGACGCTCGATTTTAATGAAAATTTGCACTTTAAAGTTGAATATTTTGCAAACAAATCACTAAATCGAAAAATCGTTTTAGCAACCACCTAATGGTTTTACAAGACCTATCCAACGATACCCCACATTACAAGGTTAGATGAGAAAATAAAAATCACCCCCACTTTACGTCTATGGGAGGTACACTAAAATATATTTTTTTAATTTTTTTATTGTAAGTATTATTTTGTCGGCATAGTTTACATATATTCGTGCAAAATTACAGCTTTCTAGCATTGATAGTCCCTGAGCAAAGCCGCGGACGGACAGACAGACATGGCGAAACTATAAGGGTTCCGTTTTTGCCATTTTGGCTACGGAACCCTAAAAACGGCCAAAGCGTGTTGGAAATGCCCAGGATAGGATTCCGTAGCCGTTACAAAAACACAAGTTATTATTTTTCTGAGGATTTTGTAGTGTATGGAATTGCACTTGAAAGTTGAATATTTCGCAAACGAATCGTTGTATTTAACCATTATATTACGACACTGCTTAGAGTCATGTGGGGTAACGTACGCAGTGGGTAAGTGTATGTGATTGCGTACACTTATGTACTCTCTGCGTATGTTTACCCCACATGACTCTACGAGCAAATGTAATGAAAAATACCAATTAATATAATAGAACTTTCGATAAGATTCCTAAGGTGTAAAGATTAGTATCAAAAAGTCAAAGTTAAACGGTTAATGCGAGTAACATATTCCCGTCTCTCTTCCACCTATACGCGCTTCCCGGTAAATGTTATCTCCACTAATGCTTCCTCGCTCAGTGTGATAATGGCCTTCAGCCTAGGTCACGTACAATGAATGAATGAACGAATGAACGAATCCTATTACGGTAGTTATACGCACCATGAATGTGAATGGAATCGATCCGATAGACGGGATAACCTTTATTGACACATCAATCAAACGGGTCATGTAGTGAAAAGAGTCAGCTTTTAGGCACATGATCAATGAGGCAATCTAAGGGATACATGTGACAGCTTTCTCATAGCCTACTCTCCTCGAAGCCGTCTCTATCGTATACATAGAGTTAGAAAGAGCCAAAAACATACTACTACACTGCACTGCATAATTATAATGCTGAATTAATTTCCTTTTCGACATCATCAAAATGTTTTTTGTTTGTGTATTATTTTAGAGTCAGTGTAGTTTTTGCTGTCGAATAAAGTTACGTCTATGTCTATGTATAAAAAGTTACAAATAACTTAAATAATAGATAACTAGAGTTTACCTGCGGCTTTGCACGCGTAAACTATTCGATCTGGTAGTTACAATTGAAATTCCGGGATTTAACAAAATTCCCCTGGGAATTCCTAAAATGTATATCGTGGTCTTCATTGACGTTGTGTTAAGAACAACTGTCTTAAATTTCAAGACTCTAAACGCAGCTTTCAAGATTTTATCCCTATCCCGTGGGAATATCGTTATAAAAAGTAGCGTATATGTTATTCCAGACGTCCAGCTATCTACTTACCAAATTTCATCTAAATGCGTCCATCCGTTTGTACGTCATCCGTACACACAAAATTTCGCATTTATAAGGATACGATGTATGTACTGTTGGTAAATGCAATGAAGTACTCGATTGTTCTGCAGTCGATTTTTAGTAACGATGTTGGCAGGCCTCCCACTGGGTGGACTGACGACATCGTGAGAGTTGCGGGCAACCGGTGGATGCAAGTGGCGTGTTGACGTTCATCGTGACGTTCTAAGTGGGAGGCCTTTGTTCAGCAGTGGACGGCTTCCGGCTGATGTTGGTGAAGACTGTGGGCACAGGTGGCTTGGGGTGTATTTTCTTCTTTGGCCCAATGTGGATTGGAAACTTCACACACACCATTAAATTGCGTCATGCATGTGTATGCGGGATTCTCCTCACAATGTTTTTCTTCACTGAAGTCGTTAGTCCAGGTTCGAATCAACGAACCTGTGCTCTATGGCTTCTCACCAAACCATAGGTCAAATCACGTGGATGCCAGCACGCATAAGTTTGTAAGTATGTACAGTCAACCAATTTGATTCCAGGGCCACCATGGAACCTTATCATAGTAAACAATTTCTTAGCAGGTAGGCCTGTGGGCTATACTGCGAAGTACAAAATTCGAACTTCGTGTCTTGCCGTTTAAAGGACGCTAATATTATTTACGAGAGTGAGAGGGACGGTACGATACGAACTTCGATTTTCGAATTTCATAGTAGCCCCCTAGGATCTAAAATAGTTTATGTGAAAGAAGTCGCAGGTAAATGCTAGTATAAAATATTTCAACATTGTTCTGCATTCGTTATTTTTTAGTAACCTATATTCGCGAACATTTTTAGCAGCCTGGGCGTTGATAGCTTCCACGTAAAATGTTCGTGAGGGGATACATGTAATTTAATCAATAAAAACCGTCTAAAAAAGCTTACACATGCTTTCATCATCCCAGCCTATATACGTCCCACTGCAGGGCACAGGCCTCCCCTCAGAATGATAAGGGCTTGGGCAGTAGTTCCCACGCGGGCTCAGTGCGGATTGGGAACTTCACACACACCATTGAATTGCTTGCCAGGTCCAGGTTTCCTCACGATGTTTTCCTTCACCGTAAAGCTCGTGGTAAATTTCAAATGTAATTCCGCACATGAATTTCGAAAAACTCAGAGGTGCGAGCCGGGCTTTGAACCCCATCCTCTGCTTGAGAGGCCATAGGTCAAACCACTCGCACGGCTTCCTCGGCCACCACGGCTTCACATGCTTTGCTATTTTATAATACGTCGCGCGAGTATTAGGTGTGGAACAATGTTACATTACAGTACAATTTGGATGCACATATTTTGTGGATTATATTTTTAAAGGGTGCTAAGTAATACTTTGCCAAGTTTTGTACAAAAGGCTTTCCATAATCCAGTGTGAGGTAATTTTATATGGGTTGGTTAGGACTGGTTAATTTAGAGATTAATTAAGAAAAAAAAATATGGTTCTTGTAGCCGCAATAGATAATGTAGGTACTACACACATATATTTTTTTGGGAATTTCGGAAACAGCTTTAGAGCTGTTAAATTTGCTACGTGGAGGTTTTCGCGGCGAACAATCGTTCTAGTTTCGTCTTACCTCTTGGGAAACGTACGTATGTACAACATAATGTAAACTCTTAATTTTATAAAACAAAAGAAACTAACAAATGACAAACTTTGAGATACATGTGCAAATGATTTCTAGTTTAAAAATAAAACCTAGAAAAGCTTGGTCGCCCATTGTATTGCTAATTAATTAGTGATATGTAGGTAGCGTAACTTTAGCGGCACTCTATCGGGTGCCATTTGTAAATTGTTTCTTTATTGTCACCGCGCATACATTGTGTCATATTTCAGAATAAACAAATGAAGTCGTATCGATACGTTCGATATCCTATATTGACGTAATGACAAAGGGATGAGACAGTTTACTCTTTAGGATATCAAGTTATACTAACATGTGTGGATGAATTCTCGCAAAATGGTTTATTTTTAGAAGACTCGCTGTGGATCGATACGATAACCTGCCGAGTGAGTAGTCTGTGGAAAGCAGGAAAAAAGGGGCGAAGAGCGGGTTTGTCTGTGATTTTTGGGTTCTTGATTTAAAATTGAAAACTCAACTACCTTCTTAAGATAACACTTACACTTTATCCATGTGCGACATACTCTAGCAATGTATCATAAGCTTCTTAATGAAAGAAACATTATGAACACATCTAAGGAGATACACCCGCAAAACAATTCAGTGATACAACTACAGCCAAGCCCTCTCAATCTGAGAGGACGTGTTTAGGTCGGAGATGATGATTACGAAATAACAACTACACATGTTGTAACCGTTAATCACCAATACAAACAATACAAATGTTCTCTTTATTGAACATCACAAATACACTTATGTGTTAACCAACCAACAGGCTACAACCGGCGGCGTGGAAGTGAAGCGCTGACCGTTAATTTCAGTACCGCACCTCCGCAAATCCGCCCGGCATTACTTTCTCGCTCCGCTACCTAGCTCCGCACCTATGGACAGACACAGTCCACAACTCCGCTCCCACAGTAGCGATTTGCGTGCGATTTGAAAGCGAGGGCGAGCGCACAGCGAGTTCGCTGCGAGCGCGTAACGATTTCGCCGCGAGCGTGCAACGATATCGCCGCGAGCGCACGCAACGATGTCGCTGCGAGCGCGCAGCGAGTAAGCTGCGTATAGCGTGATAAGGCCTCTACCCCTCGCTCCGCTCCAGTGGACAGGCACCACGTGCCGCAAGCTGTACACAGAGGTTATTTAAAAAAAAATTAAACACACTACGTTTTCCCATTTTTCTCACGGGACGCCAACAGCAACGAGACCCATTTCATTGTGGCTACGTGCCACGATCCGTGGCAGTGTAGTATGAGCACGAGTGCTGGATTAATCGCGGACATTTCTCACTTCAAGCACACCCGTCGACCAGACTAGTGCAAATAGAGCATGGGGTGAAGGGAATTTCATTGTATGTGATAAATACCTACCTGCCTATTGACTCTCAAGCTGTAAGGCAGCAATTCGCAAGATTATTTTTATGATTTTGGTTAAGCGCCTGACTGAACTATAGGACCAATGGTATTTAAAAAATACCAAAATGCACTACCTAAGCTATACCGCTATACCTACTATTTGATACCTAATTTCAAATGATTACTTAGTATCTCGATTGACAGCGAAATAGCAGGTAAAAAATGTAGGACATTCTAACGTCTGTGGTGAGGTGAGGATGTCTGGACCACTTTTTTACATACGCGTAGTTCGAGAAAACACAACTTATTTATCTTTTTAAATAATTTTAGTACTCCAGCATATAATTTTTGTATTTTTTTGTCATAAGTACCAGAAAAATGATACGCAATGGTGGATATTTAATTTGCCTGTAGCAGGTACATTTTTAGTTGAACAGGTATATGCAAATATTTTTCGTTTAATAGTTTAGAATAGAATCATACGGTTTTTGATTCTAAAACCGTATGATTCTATTCAAAACTTGTTATTATCAAATGTTTCAAAATAGTGCATGCGGTGTCCTTCTGTAACTGATGAGGCACTTAGTGTTAGATTGTACATGTATCTTGTAAACATATTATGAAAATGTGCACTTGTTGTTGAAGGTCCTAATAAATAAATAAATTAATTAAAACTCACAATGCCTGTTATCAAATAGAGAAACAATTTTTAAGCTACCTTTACAAAAAACAAAGTTATATGTATATAAAGGTTTGAAAGTCAAGATTAGACAGAGAATGACATTATGTACTTGCATGTGACGTCACACGCAAGTAGCGCCATACTTGCTGCATAGAGAAAGAAAAAGTATATAGGTAAGTATATAGATTTTTCAAAAAATCACTATAAACCCAATTTTCAACCGATTTAAGTTTTCTCTTCGCTAAACACTGTCTGTATACCTATATTTTCATAATAATATATAAGACATGGCAAATTCAGGAGTTGTCAAATACCCTATTTAGAAATAAAACCGATTGTAATAACCAAAGGCAAATACGCCGCGGACGTTGGGGGTCTCTTTCAGAAAATAATGCAAGTTATGATATAACGGTTAGCAATCAGGATTCTTCGATATCCCACTGCCTTCGAAGTCGCCCAAACGGATAGATTGCGTATGAGGAATCGAGGTGCGAACGAGATATTCTTCTGCAGGGCTACTACGAAATTAGAAAATCGAAGTTCGTATCGTACCGTCTCGCCGGCACTCACATTATTTAAAACGAGAGTGAGAGGGACGGTACGATACGAACTTCGATTTTCTAATTTCATAGTAGCCCCGCAGAACCCATCAATTTTGAGGAGATACATCACGATGTGACATTAATAGATTTGAAAGACGCGTGTAGGTAGAAAACTTAAATGACCTGTTGTATGTAGTAGTAACGTGTCTGTATAGATAAGTGGATGTTATATCCCATATCCAATCTGTGCACTAATACACAAAACAGGTCATTTGTACTTGAGTTTTTCACTTATACAACTTTTATAGTAAATTTCACAAAGGTGTGTATTAGAGAAAAGAAGGATGACAGAAACTAGAGCTATGTCAAACAAAACATACGCTACAAAGGGCCGTATCTGTAAAACACTAAGAACAAATATGTATCAATATACGAATTGTTCGTTATATCCAGGTTTTTCTTTATTTTATAATTGTAATAAATCCATACAGCGTACAAACACAAATAAAGAAATATAGAAATTCAGATAGGTATTCAATGGTTGTTACCTAGTAAACCATGTTTTGATAAAAAACTGTCTGTAATTTTTAATAAGTTACTCTCGTTTCCAACTTAGGAATCAAGTTTGCCTCACGTTCTTGTGTGTAGAATATTAAAGCACCCACGTCTTTAAGTTTCGGGATTGCTTAGAACATTTTTATAAACATCCTCAAGCTTAATCTCTTTATGACTTGTTTAAAAGTACATAAAACAAACGGGCCTTTTCCAAGTATATTTCCTCAATTACAAACTCTCACAGATTCATTAAAATTACTTTGAATAACTGAGTTTCGTTTTCGCAATGTTTTTGGCCACAGGGAGATCAGACGGTCTTTTAATATAGGTACTAATATTTTGTAGATAAGTATATATATTCATCATTTATTGAATCGGGCGTTACTTCGCGCAGGTTCATATCAATGAAATAAAACAATTACTTTGCTCACCCGCGCCCTTATGATAACTACGTTAATGCAAGAAATGTTTGTTCATGCAGTTCCTCCACCTCCACACTGTGTTAGACTCACATCACTTGATTAGGAGTATAACGTTTGGTTGCATGGTGAACGGTTGTGTTGCTCTGGTTGAGTTCGACACGCGCCAGTGTAGGGACTATGGTAGTGGTGATAGTTTGGGGTACAGTGTGGAGGTAGAGGAACCGCATGAATAAGATAGCATAAGGTTGCTGGTGAGCAAAGTAATTGTTTTAGTTCATTCGTATACTCTTACAAATTCGATATAAATTCTTGGGTTCTTTGCAGTTTGGGCAAAATATTATTAGCAAATGTTTTATTTGGCAAATGTTTAATTTCCCAAGTATCGAATTTCTCCGAAACCATCTATTATTTTCGGAACTTTCATTAAACAATCCTAACCTAACCTTCTGTGCTCTATAAAACCATAAGACAATATTTTGAGAAATAATTCTGGTTTCGGAGAAATTTGATCTTGGTAACTGAAACATTTGGGAAAAAAAATCGCGAAACGGCAGTACACGAAATTCTTGTAACTTGACATTTAATATGTAAATTATAATGTAATAATATTATATTGAATTAATAAAATTAAATAAACTAAACAAACTAAACATATTTATTTTTTAGGTGGAAACTAAACCACTACTGAGCAAATACTGCTGTTTTTAAAGCAGTTTCTGAGTGAATTTTCCTCTCAGTTGGTTTTAACGTCACGTAACGGTTAAAGTTGCCAATTTCCGAGACGCAACGTGCTCTGCTGTGTTCGCTCAATTTAGTTTAATTAACTTATTATATAACATGCGACCATGATGTTAAGTCAGAACAAAATGAAAATAATAACTTGCTTAAGTTTCTCGCGGTTGTGCCCGTATTTTCAAGATATTTCTTTTTCCGAATTTCAATAGAACATTGCACTTACATACATATCTATATGTACCTATTTATTTTTAAATGCTTGAAAACATGAAAGTAAAGATCTATTGAATAATGTTTTTCCATCGATTTTGTCGGATAACTTCCTATTTATCTTTTTGTCTCAATTAGCTTTAGTAAACTTGAGAAAGCAATATAAATACCAACTTTTCAGACAAAATACGATGACATAATATTATTTACTACATCTATAGCATAGCAACTAGTGTTTTGAAAAACGCTTATTTTGAGGCTTAAAGACTCGAACCCTAAAGACTCTCGAGGCTTAACGACTCAAAGGCCGCAAAGACCGTTTCTTGCATCCATACGCATAAAAAAACCCAACTTAATTGTCAAATATAGTCGAGTCTTTAAGACTCTGGAGTCTTAAGGGCTCGAGTCTTTAAGCCTCGAAAGGAGCGTTATCCACAACTCTAATAGCAACGGTCAATTTGGCTAAAAAAATTCCAACCGAAGTCACATTATCCGACAAAGAACAATAGTCATCGACGTTGCTCAAATAATTAGTACGCTGAAGTGGCGTTGGGCTGGCCACGTCTGTCGCAGGACCGATGACGGTGGAGCAGACGAGTCCTCGAATGGAGACCACGGACAGGAAAACGTAGTGTAGGGCGTCCTGAGGCACGGTGGACGGACGACCTTGAGGGGGTCGCTGGCGGCGGATGGATGCGAGGGGCTGAAGACAAGACAGACAGATTATTGTGGCGCGCCATGGAAGAGGCCTATGTCCAGCAACGGACTGCTGTAGGCTGATGATGATGATGATTTCCAACCACTTCGTATGAGAAAACGTAGAATCTCTTGGAAAGTAATAATCTAGTTAGTAAATTAAACTTGTTATTTCGGGTAAATTATAAAGTTCTTTCAAGTTTATCGTCGTAACTGTAATTAAATTGTTTTTATTCAAATATCAAAGTAAGAAAGTTTGACGTCTCTTTGAATAGACCTATTTGTGAATAGTAGTCATGAAAAGATTTAGCAATTATAAAAGTTATTCAACTTTTTTATACCTCTAAACTTTATCTATTTCCAACTAATATACAAACTAAATACTTACAATAAACTAACAGCAAACAATACAACAAATTTATTGTGGAACAAATACAGTTACTGTTATGATCATTATCATCATCATGTCAGCCATAGGACGTCCACTGTTTGGACATAGGCCTCTCCCATAGACTTCTAGTTGCTTTGGTTTCAAGCGCGTAAATTTTGACTAGGTCGGATGACCATCTCGTTGATACAGTTATGGAACATTTATAATTTTCTTCCTTATTTATCTATCTAGTTATCGTCTCAGTTCTATCAACAAATACCTACTTCTACAAACACAGTTCTAAAATTACCCGAAAAACAGCCGCCACATCCAAAAAGACGTGGGAAGACATCGATTATGTCACCGATATCGACATTTGTTATTCCGACCGAATGTACAATATGTACGGGACGCGTGTAAGAAATATCGGCGTATCACTCACGATGGATGCATTATTCAGGTGTCATTGTGGCTGTCTGCTCCGTGGCACCATGCTGTATTTCCTGTAATGGTATCTTGCGATGTGCATACACAAGCGCTTCGTTTTCGCAAAGACTGAAATAGCAATCGCAACGTCAGACGGGGTTCACTAATTTTCATCGTAAATATTTTTCCCAAACCATTCATTAACCGACTTCAAATAACCGGCCAAGAGCGTAACGGACACGCCTGAAATAGGGTTCCGTAGCCATTACGAAAAAACTAAGTAATATTTTCTAAGGATTTCGTATTTTATACGGAATCTTCCAAGTTTAGGTATATTTTATACCTTAGGTTAGTTGTAAGTGTAGTTTTAAACTACTAATAATTCTCAAGCAAACCTAACCGTTATAGTTTTCCTTGTAAGTTTATTTATTTACTACCATCCTGATTTTTTTCAATTTTCCACCCACCGGTTTAGATTTTAGAGGGGGGGGGGGTTTTAATGAAAATTTGCATTTTAAACTTGAATATTTCGCAAACACATCGCTGAATCGAAAAATCGTCTTAGCAACCCCCTAATGGTTTTAAAAGAACTATCTAACGATACCCCACAATATAGGGTTGGATGAGAAAAAAAAATCACCCCCATTTTACGTCTATGGGAGGTACCATATTTTTTATTGTAGGTACCATTTTGTCGGCATAGTTTACCTATAACTACAGCTTAATAATTACAGCTTTCTAGCATTGATAGTCCCTGAGCAAAGCCGCGGACGGACAGACAGACAGACAGACAGACATGGCGAAACTATAAGGGTTCCGTTTTTGCCATTTTGGCTCCGGAACCCTAAAAAGCGTTCATCGAAATGAATCATTTGGGAAAATATTTTCGATTAAAATCAATGACATGATTACCATAATATTTCTGTTTTTGAGAGGTCAGAAAAAGTGAAGAATAGTAAATCTAGCGATAACTTTATCGATGAGTATTATAAACGAGTGATGTTTGCAATGCTTCTATAGGTACCTATTAATTAATAAAAACCGATCAAGTACCTACGCGTCAGACTCGTGCACCAATGGTTCCGTGCGCATTTGTAGGTTAGTATATCAAAATATATCTACACTACAAGGGGCCGTACCTATAACAATCGTTTTAGCAGATTCCTCTTTCTAAGCAAACTTTCACTGTTTGGGGTCACTTGGCTGTTCGGAATTCCCCTTAATTACCCCTTATTCCCTATTCCCCCCATTTTATTATTACTATTACTACTACTATTCGGTGAAACTTTGGAATCATCGTGCAGCGCCAGTATTTCCGGACCGATAACTGGGAATCTTCAAAAATCTAAAATATAAACAAACTAGTTTTAGCCTATACACACTATCAACAGTTGCGTAGCTAAGGGGGGGCGCCGGGGGCGGCCCGCCCCGGGTGTCAACCACTTAGGGGTGACACCCGACCGTGAACATCAGTAGTGCCACCTATAAAAATTCCTAAAACTGTGGCAGATTGCATAACCGCCACTAAATAATATTTAACGGTACTTATTGTACCTACTTAATAGGTTTTTTTCATTCGAGTTTTGGGGTGATACCTACAATATCCGCCCCGAGTGCCACCCATGCTAACTACGCCACTGACTATCAATTCGCGTTACGCCTTAAAAATGTGTTAAAACTGTCTTCGTGTCCGACATTTTTCCCCGGCTCTTTTCTTTTCACTACTTAAGTAACAAACTTTAGCATCCCAAGGTGCTTAAATAAAGCTTCATTTTAATGCACGCTGATAAAATCACTACGAAGTTTAGTATACTTACGTGCTTTTTACACTGCACTTTAAACATAGCCAAATATATTTCCTTTCACCCCACTATATGTTAGAACAGCACGTACACAAAGAGCAATCGTGTACAAAGGTAACACATTGAGCCCTCAGCTAATAAAAGGGACGCCCCCTGTCGGGCGGATCTGTAAACTGTGCCCGATCACAATGATGGCAAGGCGTGACGCTCCGATGCTGTAAAGTTGAGTTTCCACTGCGAGAGTGCTCAAAGACTGCTTAACTTAACGAAATATTTTATTGTTAAAGACATGCGAATTTTTTAATGGAAATGCGTTCTGATTATAAATAAATAATTAAATGGAAGTCTAACATTTCTATTGACTTTGGTAGCCTACTCGTACATAACTTATCTTCTATCTTCGCTTCTTGACAGATGAGTGATAAGTTTGGTAGCTTATGTTACGCGGTATTTATCGGTGATTTGGAAAAAAAATAACCTCAATTCTTTAACTATTAATTGCTCATTGCTCACCACACTGGGGAATACTTTGCTCGGGGTGTGTTTGATCGACTACATGGGGCTAGATTGATCAAATGATTTCTTTCTTTTTCTTAGGAAATGTATGATTAAGTACCTAGTTAGTAAAGCTCATATACTTAGATCTCAGATTGTTGCTTCAGAGATTTTTTATAATGAAGCTGTTTCTTTACAAATAATAATTAACTTTATCTAATTACGTCCGTTTAAAGATTTAAAATAACTTTCGTTAACTATTTTTTGACATAAATTTGTTGATTAGTCCAATAGTCCTGTTAATTTTTAACCTTTTTTGTACG
This sequence comes from Choristoneura fumiferana, assembly GCF_025370935.1. Classification (NCBI taxonomy): domain Eukaryota; kingdom Metazoa; phylum Arthropoda; class Insecta; order Lepidoptera; family Tortricidae; genus Choristoneura; species Choristoneura fumiferana. Next base: position 10,920,180 of record NC_133485.1, read on the forward strand.
TTTTATTATTAAATAGAGCTATTACAAGCTAATTGAGTGTGAAATTATTTGGATCAAAGTAACCCCATGAACTAAAATTGCTTATAAGTTAAAAGCTAGCCGAGCGATTTTTTTATTTTAATTTTAACATTGTTTTGAGAGAAGTTTCTTTCAACTTTAAGTATAAGTTTATGATCACCCTTGAGTTTTTTACTAACAGAAATCGATAGAACAGTAAAAAACGATTATGTGCTTTTTTATTTATTTTATAACACGTTAGTTTGAGTTTTTTTACGCTTTGAATTTCGAAATTGATCAAAGTATCCCCGGTTTACGGTACCAAATATCACTTCAATTCAAGTACTAAAAGTGGGTGAAATTCGACTTAAATGATTTGACCTTAGCAAACATAATATAACAAATAAAAAGTTTGAAAGCAAAATACATAATACAGTACCGAAGTTGATCAATCAGTCAATCAATTAGCCCTCTGATAAGTTCCTTTTGTAACAGACATTTCCGATGCTGTTTCTGTTTTATTGGACAAAATGAACAGAGACGGCACCATACCACATTGAATAACAGGAATTTAAAAGACTGGTGAAATGAGGCCGAAGTCGTCATAAGCTTTATTGGCGGAACCACACTGCGATTTTGGCTATTCTGGTATTATAATTGAAATTAGTCTGAATATCCATATGCAATCTCTATGCCAAAATCCTGTCAGCAACATGCACAACGTAATAAATGTGGACCCACCCTTACAGCACTGTGTGCATAGCTCGGATATTATTGAGGCAATCGACGAAACCCCGATCGTATTAGGGAAGTAAAGCGGTCGTCCATTACGCAAGCGCTAATATTCACGCGGACATCCAGTTTAATGGGTTTAACCCCTAATTAATAAACGGTTATCGGTGGAAACATGCGATGTATGTATATGTTATACTTGGGCCAATCAACTATTTTACCGACACTTTGGGTGTCTCCAGCGTTACCAAAATTGTCTCTAGCGTTACCAAAAAATCGTACTTCCAACAAGATATTTCACGGTTTAATAGGTTGAACTTACGTAGGATGGCATATTCATATACACCATCTATTAAAATTACAGAAATAACATGTTTACTTACAAAAATCTGCAATTGTTTGAAAAATGTCGCGGACAGATTAGTGTCGGTAAAAATGTTGATTGGCCCACTTACCTACATATGTACATGTACGCACAAAAATATTATTAAATATAATCGAATCTCGAAGCGTCGACATAGGATCCATAGTGTTTAGAATGCCGTTCTCAATCAAAAAGGTGTCAAAAAAAAGTCAAAAAAAGTACAGTGGCGTGGCGTCAGATATTTCCGTGGTTAAGCCGAAGCAAAGATCGCTTACATCTTTCATAAATTCTGTATTCTTGTTGTTGCATTTTGTAAATATTTGGAAAGCCGGTGGGAATAGAGTTCTATGGATGCTGCGCCACTGGAACCGTATTAGAACTCTGTCTGTCTCTTTATTCAGGGCTGTATCTTTTAAACCATAGGGAACGTCACACTGTACGCTTTCTGCGTTCTGTCATCCTCAACTTAGGTATGTATATTATTTTAATTTTATGAGCTGTCCGACGCACAAGCTTGGAAATACTTTTACGGTCATCATCATCATCATCATATTAGCCGTACCTACAGTTTCTTCGGTTGGAGGTGGCCTGCATCCAGGCACCGCGAGATCATGCGCCCATCTCGTTGGTTGACACCCTATGTTGCGCTTGCCGATCCGTGGTCTCCATTCGAGGGCTTTTCGGCCCCAACGGCCATCTATTATAAACTTTTATCTACACTCATATAGTAAATCCTCAATTATGCGTTCAAAAACCATAGTTAATGACCAGCATCGCGCGCAGCGGGCGCAGCTCGTGGGGCAGACATACCTACCTAGTTCTCGTTAATGCAGGTCATTCTCAATGGTTCTTGAACACATGATAGAGGATTTAATATATGGATATAGATAAAATATTGTATGCAACTGTACATAATTAGGCCTTAAAACACTCATGTGACCCTATTATGAAGCACTCGTGTTTTAAGGACCCCTATTACGATACAGTTGCATAAAATACTATCATGGTGGTTCTACTTAAATAATGGTCATTGGATCGGACTGGAAAAATTCTAAAAACATCTGAGAGAATAGTTCAAAATGCAAAAAAGTTTTCACACTTTCATCATAACCGTTTCAAAAGAGAAAATAAATAGCAAAATTATATTGTGTGCGAGTTGTAAAGCTTTTGCGGCAGTCATAATGATCTATGAGAGGATTATTTTACATGTTGAGTGGTTTAATATAAAATATTCCTCATTATTACTGTAGAAATTAATATGCATTTGGGTTTAATGGTGAGTAATGAATGACGTAATACGCGATTTCAGTGTGTGGTTTACCACAAAAGCAACAGTTGGCCAATGTGATTGAAATATAACAGTACCTATTGTTAAAATGTGTTTTTTTTCTACATTGTTTAACTAAATATATCTACTTACTTTTTAAATGTTTGGAATCATGTGATTTTTTGTGTAAACCCCGTCCAGAGTCCGTTTCTGGTGTGCAGACAGCGAAAGTGTTTTGTGCACAGACAGACCTACCGTAAACCTTACTTTAGGAAATTTTGGGGCTATTTTATAAAATGGTTATAAAAACTCAAATATTCATAGCTCGATTAGACAAATGAAGTAAAAAGTTAGGTAATTTATGAGGTAGGTATTTCACTGCCATAGATGGTCTAAAAAAATAAGACATAACGTACAAATTTGAGGCCAATGGTATTAAGAGTGCGCTCAGTCGACTCGCAAGGAGGAGGAAGGATGAGGGTAGACGAGTACGGTCTCGCAAGCTCGTCCGTTTAATACTCATACTCACCAGCAATTGCCTACTTCCAGGCCACGACAATAATCTACTATTACCATTCGAACATCCGCAAGCAAACGCTGTCAAGCTCGGAATGAAATTGCAACCTCACTGAAAACGGGGTAAATTAGTGGGGTCACAAAGAAAATGTGAAAAGGAAGAAAATCTGTGGAAAATTGTATTATCAGGAAAATTGGGAAAAATAAATAAAAAATCAGACCTGGGTAAATATTTCAGATTTATTTTTCTGGAATCGTCAGAGGCACACATACACCGAAGTTGTGATATTCAAAAGCCGAGCATTTAAACTATAGTTTACATCAGGGTCGGTTCTCGCTACAGGTAGGAAGTTAAACTAACTTAAATGTTATGTGTAATCAGATTCCCTAATAACGTTATACCACCATTTGTGTAAAATTACGACTAATTTAAATTTTCATCTCAAGAGAAAATAAACATTTGGGCCCACCTCATGGGACAGGGCGTGGCCCCACACCGGGTACTCCCTCCGGTTTCCTCCGGCGGTGATCTCGGGAGCCTCGTTGTTCTGCCACTGCCGCCACGATGTGATGCCCCGGAGCTAAGCGTTTGCCTTCATGCTTGGATCATGCGTCTGTCTTCTTCTCATGAAGAATGATGATGTTGAGATGAAGGGATGCGGGATAAAACCCCGAGGAAGAAAACCCGAGAATTCCGGTTAGATCCAGTTAAAATACTGTTAAATCTTGCAGTTAAATTTCAGTTAAAACCTCAGTAAAACATCAGTAAAATCCCCTCCAGCCTGTAAGCGAAGGAAAACAAAAGTCTTAGAGACAGAACGGAAAAGGTGGAACATGAAGGGCGTGCCCACACCGTATTTATAAAATTATTTGGAAGAAGGAAAAACATAGGAAAGCAAGGCGAAAACACTTACCGCAAACACGTGGAAATCGTGCATAAAAAAATGTATGTGCTGGACCCGCCAACCCGTCGATCTTCCATCGCCGATTTATGGGTTTGTTGTCGACATTAAATAAGATTTAACTTGAAAAAGTGGAAATGAGAAAAGACAGTCTTTATAGAAAAAATGGAAAATGTGTTCTTGCGTCCGCGTCGCTTCGGCTCGCAAATCGAAAAAAACGAGTGTTGCCAGAGCATTTCGTGACAGCTCTGTCAGTCAACCCGGAATCTTACCATTTTGGCCAACGTACAAAATTTAAGAAATGTTCTTTTTAGAATATAAAATATGTGAAATGGAGTCTAGGATTATTTTTTCTAAACCTGAAACGATATTTAAGAAAGGGAAACGCAAAACTTGGGTGAATAAAGTGTTCGGTCTGACAGACCATAAACTACCAATGGAAAATATGTTTTATTTACTGGCTACACTTGAAATGATTTAAGGACGAAGGACAATAAGTGGCTCACCAATTCACGTCACGGGAACCACAAAATGTTAAGACGAAGCGCGCGAAAGTTTGAAATATGACACTTGTCATAGTGCCGCGAAATTTAAATTTTAAATGCGAAAACGCAACGTTACAATACCCCCTCTCCAAGGGAAAGGTTCACATAGATGTGAACCTGTCGCTGTCCCAGCGACTTACTCCTAGAACAAGTCTAAAATATTTACCCAAATCTTATCTCTAATCTAAGATAACAGGTAACCTACTCCGATCACCTGGGAAAACAACAGAAACCAAACAAAATCAGGACGGAATTTCTACCGTTAAATAAAATTTAACAAACTTAACAGAAAATTCCTAGTAAAATATAGGAATATTCCTAACTAAATCTAAACCTTTCCATTCCAGTAACTATCCATTCCAAAAAATTCCAGCAAGCCAGGACACATCACTTGCAACCAATGTCTGCCAGTCCGGGCGAAGATGTTATAAAACCAACCATGAAAAAAAACACTAAACAGTATCCAACCAAACCAATCCACCTATCTACACTAACCAGAAACTTTCCAACAACCACTCAACTTCCAAACAGCAAAATCTCCAGACTACGAAAAAAAACTCTCAAATAATAGCCGTAAGAAAAACTTACAAACATCCAGCTACAAATCTTCCAACTAACCACCAAAAACTCAAAACCTCCACTTAACACTTCCATAACATCCACCACAATACTAAATAAATCCTCTACCTAACTTTCAAAATATCCGTCAAGGTTCCAAAATCACCACCTAAAATTTCCAATAGCTAAACAGTCTTAAGTTTCCCAAAATGTTAACTTAAAGACCTAGCAACCAACTCAGCCATAAATTGTTCAAAATGGAAACATCCAATCCCGAAACTTTGCCACAAAATTACTGGCCAAGAAAAGATAAATTGAATTCCTATTAGTTACAAAATTATATTCAATTCAACAACAGTGAGTAGGCAGTCATCGTTATCTTGTTATTTTCTTCACAGTCATACTCTTCTCAGCTAAAAATCTCCTAACATACATCATGCATACAAGCTTCCTTTCATACTCTCTTATACATATACACACATACAACAGCAATCTTACCAATAATGAATCAATAAACTTGTTCATCATTTCCTAGCAACCTTTCGGTGTACAACTACATAACCTGTGTTGACACTTTGAAAATAACCACTGACATATCTACATCACCGCAACAACCCAAACTCTACTCACGACCGATTTTACTCAACACCCCAAAATTTTCTCAACAACCCAACCTACTCAACACCCCAAAACTAAACAACTTAACGACCAAAACCCGAGTTAGAACTAAGTTTTAAAATCCTTGATGTGCCAGGTACCTATACCCTGACCATCAAGTCGTTCTAACTCGTACACCAAGGGTGAGAGTACCTTCTTTACCCTGCACTTTTCGTATTTAGGTGCCAGCTTCGCCATTTTAAATTTACTGGCGTCGCTTTGCACAAAAGTACGCTTCCAAACAAAATCTCCCTCTTTAAACTTGGCTGGCCGCCTCCTCAAGTTATAATACTTGGAATTGGTAGCGTGAGCCTTTAACAAATGTCCTCTCACCTCTTCGAAAATGTTAGCCATGTGACCAAATTCTCCCGCATACTCTTCTCGTGGCATACCAGGTTCATAAGCCTTGTCGGAATCTCTGTAAAATTTACCATTAATTACTGGCTCTCTGGCATGAACTAAGAAAAATGGTGAAAAATTAGTACTTTCATTAATGGCACTATTTATGGCAAATTGAATTTTGCAGAGATTTTGGTCCCAGGATCTATGGTTATCCTTTACATAGGATGAAACTGCTACCATGACTGTTTTATTAAATCTCTCTACCAAATTAACTTGCGGCGTGTAGCGTGGCGTGTAGTGCAAGTTAGGAATATTATAGCGTTGAATCATGGCTCGGAATTCAGATCCCGTAAACTGCACACCGTTATCTGCAATTACGGTTTCTGGAACCCCATGAACCAGAATGATATTGTTTTCAAAATGTCTAGCTACTAACGCACTGGTAGCACGCCGAAGTGGGAACAAAAATGTGTATTTAGAGAAACAACAGGTAACAACCAACAAAAATGTGAATCCGGAATTTGAGCGAGGCAAAGGACCAACTAAATCTACAGAGAGAACTTGAAAAGGCCTATGGCAAACTTTGGGCTGACCCATCAAACCAGCTGTGCCTTTAGTGGAGTGCTTGTAAGCTGCACAGCTGTCACAGGACTTAACAAACTCGACAACGTCTTTGTGCATCCCCGGCCAAAAGTAACGAAGACACAATCTCCTATGGGTTTTAAAAACGCCAAAATGTGCTGCGGTAGGGTCACAGTGGTTCTCTTTTAAAATAGCCTGCCTATCTCCCTTCCTAACTACCTCCTTCCAGTCAAACTCGTTCAAAAGGTTGTATTTACTTTTACAATATCTGTACAACTTCGCATCCTTAACGGAAAAATTTGGAAAATTTGCAGGAAAGTCAATACAACCCTTTAGAACTCTGTCATACCAAGGATCTGCAACTGCGTCCGACGGAGAAACATTAATGGCATCAACTTTCAAAAGTCTCGAAAGAGCATCTGGAACGACGTTGTCAGTGCCTCGCCTATGTTCGATCTCGAAATTAAATTGAGAGAGCCTACACCCCCACCTTGCCAATCGGCCTGTGGGATTCTCCAAATTCATGAACCACTTCAAGGCTGCATGATCTGTAATCACCTTGAATGGACGTGAACCGAGATATGCCTGAAATTTTTCAACGACAAAGATGACAGCAAGGGCTTCTCTCTCTGTTGCACTGTAGTTCTGTTCACTCTTAGACAACGCGCGACTCACGTAGGCAACAGGGTGATCAATACCATTGATGTTTTGGGACAGCATTCCACCTATACCATAAGCAGAAGCGTCGCAGTGTACTGAAAATGGTTTAGTAAAATCCGGGACAGCTAAAATAGGAGCAGACACAAGTAAGTTCTTCAGGGTATTAAATGCAGTTTCTGCTTCCTCACTCCAGGTGAACGGAGGAGCCTTCTTTCCTTTGCTAGTTAATCTGTTTAAAGGGGCAGCAACTGTGGAGAAATTTCGGATAAACCGCCGATACCAGGAACAAGTTCCTAAGAAAACCTTGACATCCTTCGCAGATCCTGGAGTTGGAAAATTTAAAATAGCAGCCACCTTTTCAGGATCTGTCCGAAGACCAAACTCGTCAATCACATATCCTAAATATTTCAGGGAACTCCTAAAAAAATTGGACTTTTTAAAATTTATTGTTAAATTAGCGGACCGCAATTTCTCCAAAACCCTGTTTAAAAGAAGTAAATGTGTATCAAAATCTGAGCTAACAATGATGATGTCATCTACATAACAAAATACCCTGCCATTTTCAATGTCGCTGCAAAAATTGTAACCAACTAAAGCATCCATCAATCTTTGTTGTCTGGCTGGAGCTCCACAAAGACCAAAAGGCATAACCTTAAACTTAAAAAGACCACGACCTGGAACTGTAAAACTTGTTTTCTCCTGTGAATCTGGATGTAAAGGAATTTGCCAAAAGCTGGAACTCAAATCGATTGAGGATAAATACCGAGCTTCTTTCAAGCTATCTAAAATCTCGGGAATGTAAGGCATGTTATAAGCATCACCCTTTGTTACTGCATTCAGTTTTCGACAGTCTAAGCAAAACCTCCAGTCACCATTTGCCTTCTGTACTAGGAGAGCAGGGTTGTTCCAAGCACCTTCGCTAGGCGTGACTACGTCTAGCTCCAGCATCCGGTCCAACTCTGCGTTCAAAGCGATCTTCTTCTCTGGTGACAAAGGGTACTGCCTCGTACGCAGGGGAGCTGCCTCTCCCGTATCAATAAAATGTTGTGTTAAATGCGTCCTACCCAGACCTTTACTTTCAAAAGAAATGTCATGAAATTTATTTATAATAGACTCAGCTAACTCCTTCTTCTCCGAACCTAAATCGTCAAAACCTTGTAAAGTGTGTATCTGGTCAGAATTAATGGCATTCAAAGAAAACAAGGAATCAGAGGGGTATCTATAGTTAATTTTATCAAAAATTTCAGGTGCTAAGTTAAATTCCTTCCAAAAGTCGCAACCCAAAATGATATTTGAAACTATAGTTGGAATGAGATGAAACTTTATAACCTTGGTTATATTATTAAAGGTAACTGGGACAAACATGTACCCAATTGTTTTACAATTTACCCCATTCGCAACACTACATGATGTGTGAGATGTTTCATGCCAGTCAAAGCCAAATTTAATTAATTGAAGGTGAGAATTATTCCCCAAAATGGAAATACAAGCACCAGAATCTAATAGTCCACACACTTCAAAATTGTTAATAAAAATATTTAAATGTGGTCTAATGTCATTAGGATCAGGTGAGAATAAAACCGAAGCAATAGATTTAAAACTGTAAAACTTAGCAACTGAACTTAACTGATCACCGTTACATTTGCTTCGGTTAGAAACTAGTTTTTTGAATTTACACACTTAGGACAATTTAGAACTGTGAAACCTTGTTCCCCACACTTGAAACATTTAACAGAAGTAGGTGTTGCCCTACACTTCCTAAAAGAATGATCAGTCTTTCCACATTTGTAACAAACAGGTTTTTGCACCGGTGCCTTCTTCACTGGAACTGGTTGTTGAACAACGGCCGCTACTGCTGGCTTTGACTTTCCACTGTAAGAATACTCTGGACTCAATGTAAGTTTTGGAGGCTCAGTAAATAAATTGGCTCGCTGCTTAGCTGACTCTAACAACCTACATTTCGCCTTAAGCTCTGCCACAGACCGAACTTCAACCAATGCTAACTGTTGACCAAGGCTCGGCCTAATGTTGTGCAAAAGAATCTCCAGTTTTTCTTCTTCACCTAAAGGCACCCGCAGCCTGCTGAAAAGGCAGGACATGACAGCAATGTAAATATGTACAGGTTCATCGGCACCTTGAGTGCGGGCCCGAATCTCCCCTTTCAACCTATAGTCAAAATCAACAGAGTCGAACTCCTCTAATAACAAATCCTTGAGCTCCGTCCAAGATGTGACCTGTGACCGAACACCTCTCAACCAAATTAAACCCTTGTCTACAAACAACAATGATGCAGACTGGAAAAGCTTCTCATCCGAAACACAAAAGGCAGCCTGCAGCTCCTCAATGTTCTCCAGGAACGACCTAGGATCACCAGTACCATTAAATCTGACTTTCCATTTGGATAAATCTCTATCACCCGAGCACACAATATTTGTAGGAATAGGTGACTCTACCTCTTGTTTAATATTTATTTTTGGTTTATTCAGTGCCTCTTCCGGCACCTGAGCAGGGTCATCCTCAACATTCGGATTGTTACGCGTTCCTACCATTTTGAAAAATTAAAAGTTAAACGCGAACAAAAATGGTGGTAAAACTCACAATAAATGTTCCTAAATTCTATGGCTTAACCATTAATGTCAACCATTCAAAATTAAAATAAATTCTTGTGACTTAATAAAATCACAGTGAGATGCTGTACCACAATACACAACAATAAATAAATATGCACATAAGTATCAAAACCAAAAGTTGTTACACTCCAGAAAAGTATGGCGAGATTCTGTACTATGAACTTACTACAGCAACACTTATTATTATAAAAACAATATTAATTACTAAAGAAAATTGTTCCAACAAAATTTATGTAACTTGGTACAAACTGCAGTGTGCTTCTGTACTACAATAGCTATAAAGCTCATGTACTAAATAAAAGTTAATAAAATGAAACACTTCGACAAAAGTTATTAAACTCAATGAAAACTATGGTGCGCTTCTGTACTATTAATCAATGCAACACTTTATGTACTTTGAGATTATGATGTCTTATTGTTAACAAGTATGTGATTCAGACAAAGCAAGGTTCTTATGACTCAGTTGAAAATTTATACTGAGCTTCTATACTGCAAATTTTTACACTATGTACCACTAATGAGAATTCAGTCTTAGATTTGTTCAGTCATGTTATTTATTACTATTATTACTCAACTATTTGGAAAAGGAAGTAAAGTGCAATGTAATTTTGATGTAACTTTGTCTTAGAAAAAAAACTGTTTAAACAATTGTCTACTAAAAGGTTAAAATAAAATGCTATGAACACAAAACACACTGAGAATGTAATAAAATATATGAAAGTTCTTCAATTGAGTGTCTCTCAACTGAACAGAAATTATCTGAAGGACACTTTATGCTATTATTAAATATGAAAGTCAATTAAATTTTCAGAAATGTTGCAGATGTCTATGGGAAGTGGTGATCTCTTACCATCAGGAGACCCACTTGCTCGTTTGCAATCCAGTCGAATAAAAAAAAGAAGATATTACCGTGGTAAAGCCGAAGCATAGATCATTTGCATCTTTCATACAATCTGTATATCTTGTTGTTCTACATACATATTTTGTAAATATTGCGCAAGCGGGTGGGAATATGTGGACGCTTCGCCACTGCTAAATATACACAAAGTCTACCTCTTAAAAATACATATATTTACAAATTTATTATTATTATTAACAGTGAAGTAAAAGCTACATTTATAGGAGAGAAGTGGCGTCAAAAAGGCAATCTCCTAATATGCAAAGCAATAAAATGCAGTTTAAAGTAAATAAATGCAGATTAATGATTTAATTTTTTATTTATTTTAATTTGTAATTTCCTGAGGAAAACCAAAAATATATCAATTTATTAGTAAATTATTCAATTGAAAAAAAATGACTGTGACTTCAGGTTCTTTCTTTCTTTTAAGTTTAAGAGAAAATATGCAAAATAATAATTATTTTAGAGAAACTAGGTGTGTAAGTTATATGAGATGAACGTAACCAATTAATGAGTAAGTTATATTGGCTGCATTCAAGGGCAACGTTAGGCGCGTTTTTAACTATCCTTTGCCTCAGTTACCTTCATGGATATACCACATCGATAAAGTCAATTTTTACCGATTTATTTAAATTTTGACATATTTTTACTATGTTGAGTTAAACCTTGACTGACAAAGAATACTACAGACAGTAGCATAACTATTTGTCTTTCTACTTTGGCTTTAAAACTGTTCCTTTCCAACGGTTTTTAGACTATGGGCATGTGGGCATGTCCTTGTCATGTTATTAATAGAACAAAGAGAAAACCTTCATTTATTTTATGTTCGTTTGTAACTATTGAACTGATTTAAAAGAACCTTCATTCATTAACAAGATTATACTTTCTAAAAGTACAAATTTCCCGCTAAGTGCAGGTACAGTTGCAGGCAACAACTATTTATAATTATAATAAACACCCGCATCAGTAACATTAACCAATAAGAGGCCTGCCGCTAACCGTGATGATTTAACAAAAGCTTCGTCGATTTGTGTTCATGATAACAAATTATACGATTGCGATGATCACGAAGAGATTTCATGATAAAATTATACCTACACTCATTTTAAGCCCTACGCAAAGCTACTAAAAACAGGGCAATTATATAAACGAGTCTTCAAATGTATGAAACCGCATAGCATTGAGTCGGAAGTACAACTTAATAAAATACAATTAAATTGAATTTTATAATAATGAATTATGTAGCTATTTAAAACTTCGTTATGATTAAATATAATACATATACGGTATTGTATAAATACTTAGCTTCTAGTGCATGCAAAAGTATAGGATTCTGAACTGATGTGGGTAAAGTTATATCATGTAGGTAACGATTTACATATTCCCTTTGATATAATTTTAACTGTTCAAATAATTTAACTTGTAAGTAAACAATTTTTTCAAATTAGGTCCTTGTTTTATTCGTATCCCAACAGAACTGCGGTTTTCCTGTGAGCTAAATTTAGCAATTCTGCATGTGATTACAACGGAAACGTGCACTGTCAAATATCATGAGGAGGATATATGTATAAACAACACCACTGTCACAGTGTAAGAAAATGCCACTATGCACTGTTAAGTTTAAGAGTCAACTAATGAAATAAGTTATTATTTACATTGCGTACCTAATGTTCGTAACCTACATTCTTATCTGATTTATAAGTTCTTCCTTAAACAACAAGAATCATTCAAAAAGTACAAAAACTACTCTTCAGCTGTGCGCCATTAAGCAGAAAGGGGGGCCTTAGGGACACATCTTTTTACAATAGCCCCTAAAATGACCAGAAAAAAATACTCTTTTTACATACAATGGAGCTCGTAATGCGAGGGTGGACGATCAATGATCGAACTTAAAAAAAAAACTGTCCTAAAATAATTGTAAATTTTCTGGAAAGAGATTTATGTAGTCAGTAGCCATTGTGGTGGAATGTTATCGTCCACTAAGCAGTGTCCGGTTGCAGATGCGATCTATTAAAAATACCTTGTTTCGTTGTAGTTCGGGATATTTTTTTAATGGGTTGCCAATCCTTGTTTTACTATTAAATTTTAATCCCTAGGTATTTATTTCTTTTGTGAAATGTGCATCAGAAATTAGGTATTTTATACACATAACCGAATAAATAAGTAGGTAATTTGTAACAACATTTGTCACATTAAAATACTTATTACTTAATTTCGATCAGCTTCTGCATTCTTTGTCGAGAAAGATACAACAGAAAATTAAGTAGGTAACCGTTACATTTAAAAAACCCGCTAAGAGCGTGTCGGACACGCCCAATATAGAATCCCGTAGCCATTGCGAAAAAATCAAGTATGTATGTACGTAAATACTTAATTGTAGTACATAAAACACAAAAATAATACAAAAAGAAAACAACAAAACAAAAGAATACAAAGGCGAACTTATCCCTAAATGGGATCTTTTCAAGCTAACCTAAACAGGAAAGGAAAACTCAAATATAGGCGAACACAGCATCGCGTAGTCATGATTACGCGGCATTATTTTGTAAGTATTTTTATATAATTTATAATTCATCGTTTATTAGTGATTGAGTGGAGAAGTAGCAACAACTGTCTTCGTGAATATCTTATATATAATTTTATCTCATATCAGTCAGGTCTCAGAATATGGGGGATTAAGTGAGAGCGGCTGAAATAACATTTTTTTTCGGTAACGCAATAAATAATGAATACTTGCTATCAGCTATCAAAATCAGTGGCTTTGTTTTTCAAAAGCAACGAGCTAAGTGTTACTACTGATAGTTTTTAGCGAAGCAAAACAATGCGAGTAGCATCCATAACGCCTCCGAAAACGCCTTTAACGGGACACGGAAATTGTAGAAAAAATCTCAATTCTCTGTCAATCGGTGATTCTGTCTGGGTACAAGCTGCTACTGTTTTTAACCTACTTATTTAGTCGGAACATAACTCATGGGACACAGAAGCCAAACCCTATATTTCGTCCAGCTCAGTTAGAGTTCGGTGGCTGCGTCTGTTTGGAGATTTTTGCATGGCAACGGAGCAGTCAGCTCGATTTCGATCCTCGCAATTCCTAATTTTCTAAGTAAAAATGTCCCCAGACGCATTGTGAATGAATGAAACTGAAACGTCGCGCTCTCTATTTGGTGACGCAAAATTTTTTTTTTTTTATTCGATTGGATGGCAAACGAATACCAAATTGGTACCGTAAGTTCAGTTCCGTAAGTGTATGGTGAGATATCATTCCAAGCGCATTCAGTTAAAATGATTCTGAACACATAAGAAACTTTATTGTTCCGTTTGTCTTTTTTTGGTATACTAATCAATCGTTACTTGTTTCGTCTAATCTAAAAACCGGCCAAGAGCGTGTCGGACACGCCCAAAATAGGGTTCCGTAGCCATTACGAAAAAAATAAGTAATATTTTTCTAAGAATTTCGTATTTTATACGGAATCTTCCAAGTTTAGGTATATTTTATACCTTAGGCTGCTATTTACTCTTAAACTACTAATAATTCTCAAGCAAACTTAGCCGGTATAGTTTTCCTTGAAAGTTTGATAAACTTACTACCATTCTGAATTTTTTCAAATTTTTCCACCCACCTTTTAGATTTTAGAGGGGGGGGGGACGCTCGATTCTTAATGAAAATTTGCACTTTAATGTGGAATATTTCGCAAACACATCACTGAATCGAAAAATCCTCTTAGCAAACCCCTAATGGTTTTAAAAGACCTATCCAACGATACCCCACACTACAAGTTTGGATGAGAAAAAAAAAACACCCCCACTTTACGTCTATGGGAGGTACACTAAAAAATAATATTTTTGAAATTTTTATTGTACAGTCAACTACAAAGAGATGTATCCAAGTTAATCTAACAAAATGATGTATCCCTGCGGATGCCATAATTAAGTAGCCATAGAATGTGACAAACATGGTATCCACCGAACCTGACAGGAACATGTATGCAAAGCCGCGGACAGACAGACAGAGAGACAGACATGGCGAAACTATAAGGGTTAAGTTTTTGGCATTTTGGCTCCGGAACCAGTTATATATATATAACTGGTATATATATAATTAATATACAAGAATTGCTCGTTTAAAGGTATTAGATAGATATATAGAAAACTGGAAAAGGTTCTGTATATAGGCCACCATCCTAATCGTGCTCTTTTGTATGTTAGCACTTCAATCGTATGCAAACCCTTTGTACACTAACAGGCGTGTTTTACGTTTGACACTAATGTCTATCTGTGGCATCATAGCCTAAAAACGATATGTACCGATTTCGTTGATATTTTTATACGTGAAAGCGAGTTTCTTTGCGGTGATGGTTCTTAGCTATATTGATTAAAATCAGCTCAGCCCTTTTGGAAATACTGAACTTTTAAATGACATTGTAGGGGTTTTTTTAGATACCTACCTACTCAGTTGGTTAGTTAAGGTTGGTTGGTTGGTTAGTTTCAATACAGGTTTTAATTTATCTTGCAACATTCGTTGGCATCGGACTTTTAGTCAGACAGCAAGAACCAAAAACACTGATTAATATAAACGTAACATATCTGCATACCCACACACAACACGACATACAACAAACACGTTGTCTCGTTCATGCACACGAACGCCGATCCATAGTTGACATCTTTCGCTCGTACTTGTATTGGTAATTGTATTCTATTGTAAACTCTTAAAAAACACATGAATTCACAAATATCAAGATAATAAGATGTACAAAGGCGAACTTATCCCTTAGAGGGATCTCTTCCAGTTAACCTTTGAACGATTGACAGGATACCAGAAAAAAGAATAGACACCACGACTTACGAGTGCAATGTAAAAGATAAAAGAACCGAAATTTTAAATTTAAGGATGTAGCCAATATTGGCTATCTTTCTCGGAGAGAACGAAAGACCCAAATGTACCTAGGTAGACGTATTTGGTTTCCCGACAATTACATTATTCATGTTATTCAAGGCTCTGGTCCAAAATATGTGATTAGTTAGTTCATTATCATTATGCAGGTCGTTCTACGGTACCAAGACAGAGACGCAATGTTTCAAAATTCCTGGCAATAATGCATGTGTCAGTTAACACTGGCATCTGACGAGGGTTCACTGATGACAAGTTGATTTTGAACTTTCGTATTTAAAAAGGATGCACCACAATTCAATGCGATACACTTTCAGGACTTTTTTTTATGAATGGCGTTCACAACGAATTTGTTCTTCACTTAACAGTGATAAATCGAAGCATTTTTACATTATTAACTGAGGTCGGTTTGGTTCATAAGGGTTGAAGTGTCTCTTTAAAGAGAAACTCAAGTTGTATCTATCATGTTCGGAAGTTCAGTTCATATGAAACGACGTGACGTTAAAATAAATTACAAATCGGTGATGTTCACTTAGTATAAGTAGTAGTTGTAACAAATTGTTGGAAAACTAAATTCAAGCGACAAATTGAAACAAAGTCGGGGCAAAATCAATCATAAAACCAATTTTCGCTGTTGTTTAGCCATTTTCGAGCGCTTGATCTCAAAGTTTTTTAATTTTTTTACAAATTGTAATGTAACATGCCTTTACCTTCAAGTATCGAATAATGGTACGAAAATACAATTTTATTATTCGGCTTCTGTTTACTTAACTAAGTACTTACTTTTGGACAATCCTATGAATAATGGATGGAAACACATGGTAGGTATAAAATAATGCGAACAAAAAGTTTCGCATCACTTACAAAGTTGGTCGTTCAGCATTTTTGCTGTTTTTTCGAGATTCCTTCAGCCCCGTTGCGAGTTCATTCTACCAGGAAATGATCTTCTGGAATGAGGATATATTCTCGTTAATTTGCGCCATAAATCATCGGAAACGTACAGTTTTTGGCGGGTCGCTTCGGCTGGAGGGCGTCGATTGGACCTTTTTGTCGCTACATTTTAGAAAACGGCACGTATCGAATTTCAAACATTTTTGAACTTTTTTGTTGCACATGGTCGTTGTAATGAATGGCTCAGATGCGGTTTCGATGCGCAAATATGTTCATTGGTAACTAAAGTTTCTGACTGAACTTATTCATACTTATCTATTCCGTTGCCTGAATAAAATAAGTTATCCTCTAATGTTGTGAAGCAGAAAAAAAAAATTCGAAATTATCGATTTGTTCGATTCGGGGTTTGATGGCATGGCATGGTTGCGGAAGTATTTCCGCGAATTCGTTCCCAAAGCAGAGCACAGATAATATTATGATTGTTTTGGGAATATGCCAAGTGGTACCGGATCCGTGACTTATGCCACCCCGGGGAGCACAGGGTGCGCCGGAACTCCGGTGTGTTCGCTGAAGTGTCGGCAGTAGATGTAGTTCATTTTCTGGTGTGTATAAGCATACATACACGGTAGCTTTGAAAAATTGGCTAATGTTTCAAGTAACACAGGTGATATCCTAAAATATCAATTCTACCATTAGAACCTGACTAGTCAGTCAATAAAAAAACGGATAATGGATATAGTCATATCAATAAAAAAACGTGGGAGTCCCATAAAATACATCTTTAAACAGTCATTAAATTTAGTGGCTGAGATATCGGAATTTTATTCCGGTCTTATTGAAATACGAGTATAGGGATAAAAAAATAACAAAAAATGGAACCGACTACAAAACCCTTGAAAATATTTTTTTAGGTACCTACTAGCTCGAAGTAGGTGCCTCAGCACGAGCCAGCAGGAATGGAACAATAGTTAGTCGTCTACCTCACCTAATCCATCCTGCTGGGTCGTGCCGAGACACCGACTTCGAGCTAGTAGGTACCTTAAAAAAAATTTTTCAAGGGGTTTGTAGTCGGTTCCATTTTTGTTATTTTTTTGAAGTCGGTTTTACTTTTTTGTTAAAAAAATTCTTTATTTCACACTTTTTAGTGATTTGTGGCCAAAGTACATTTCACAACGATTCCATTAAGCCCAAACACGGCTTAGTTCCGTTGTTTTATAACAGAGTTCCGTTGCCTACCTTCCGGCTTCAGCATCAGATCAGTTCGAAACAATCATTAACTTAAAGCTTCTTCTTCTTCTAGGTATATTAATCATGATCGTTTATAGACGAGCGAGCATTACTTAGCTTTGACAAGTTCCATTGGTCATCTACACGGTCTTCATCATCAGGTTCAGTTTACCAAATGATACTTTCTGAAAGAAAATGCTTATCTTAATGCTAAAAATGCCAAAATCACCATAGGTGCGCCTATAAATTTTGAGGTTTGCCCTCGATTTCCCTAGGATCCCATCATCAGATCTTGACTTGGTGACAATGGGACCACCTCAGAAGAATATCCTTTCAAAAAATAATTTTGAAGGTCATGATTAGGCACCGACTTCGAGCTAGTACGTACTTGAAAAATATTTTCAAGGTTTTGTAGTCGTTCCATTTTTTTTTTTTTTTTGGAGACGGTTTTACTTTTTTTGTTAAAAATTTTCTTTACTTTATTTTATCAAATCGTAAATGTGTAGGTGCCTATGAGATAAATGTGTAAGTAAAAACATATATGTATAACTAAACAAAAAAAATACAGTTACGCTTATAGTTTTGATCAGTGTCACACGGTTACCTCAATAATTAGTGATGAGCAGTGGTCTTCAGGAAATGCCGAGCGGTTCATAGTTCGTGTCCCGTGGGACCCTGCTCGTTAGCCCTGCAGCCACCTGCGCGGCTGCGCCCGCACTCCGCACGTGGACGCTCTACTTCAAACTTTTTGTGCGCCGACGGACAGGATTTCACACTTTCAAGAGTTTTATCTGCTCGATTGTTCACACCTACAAAATTAAACGGTGACTTCGCTAGAAATCTAGTACCTTACTTATTAGCGCTGGCTCTGCGACTTTGTCCACGAAGTAGTTCCCTTGGGTTCTTGTTTTTTTTTTTAATACAAAACCAACCATGCTCCTGCTAATGAGAGTATCTCCTTAATCAGCACAAAATCACTGGTAATAAAATAACTTTTTCTAAATTTATTTGTTATAACGATAGAATTTCTATAAATTCAAAGGGTATATAAGTATAAAAACAAATAAGGACTGTTTAATTTACTAAACGGACACTAAAAATAGCTCTACTCATTATTTTTTTACACTAGCTGTTGCCCGTGACTCTGTCCGCTTAGAAATATGAAAAATAGTTTACATCATATTCTCAGACCTACCTACCAAATACACACAAAAAATTTCGTAAAAATCGGTCAAGCCGCTTCGGAGGAGTTTGGTCACAAACATTGCGACACGAGAATTTTATATATTAGATTAGATCACTATGAAATAGTACTGAGAAATGAAATAAAAAAAAAACATTAATTTATGCTGAAAAAAAAAACACTAGGTATTACGAGTACGGCAAATTTTTCGAACTTTTGGGCGAAACTCAACGCATAAGTGCTTGCACGTCTCTTTTTGTCACTTTTCGACAAACTGCAAATCACATTTTTTTTTAAGTCTGTCAATGTTTTAGCTTCTCAGCCATCCTTTCTTAAGACAATTAAGTGACCTTAAGTTATGTACGATTTATTTGTTTTGTGTTTTGTTTTGTTTTTTTCGTACAATACTGTGGCCCAGTAGCGTCCTGTTACGAGCGTTTTCAGCAGGCTGCAATACCGTTTCAGGCCATTTCAGATGATGCTCTATCACATATTAGTTTATCAAAATTTTACCCAAGTTGCCGTCGCTTTCAGGCGCCTGAAACATGTTTTCAGTCCGTTTGAGGCCACCCCCTATTCGATGACACCATAACCTTAAAACCCTGAGTGTTTAGTAAAGTTAAGTAACAGTGTGAAAATAAATCCTACTCTTATTCATCGGTGTTAATAGTACATTGTGTCTTAAGGGTGGTAAATAAGGAATTACGAACGAAAGTCTATTAGAAGCCCGAAGTCGAAGACTGAGGGCTTTAATGAGTCGATGTTCGTAATTCTAGTACCGCCCGTGCGACATACAATGTTTTTCATCACATTTGCGAGTAAAATTGTATATTTGTAAAAGAAAAACTAATATTTTTTCAAAAATTGCCGATAACGCTGATTGTGCTCTTGGCAGCGCTCTGCAGCATACATGTGCATGGCGTGCGTGTACAGCGCGCGCACGGAGCAGCAGCACACCATGCAGTAACAAACTCATTTACCGACCTTGGGCTTCATGGCATGAAAATTAGTACGGGCAATGACTCATTTACGTTTTATAGACGCCGAGGAAGCAGTGGCTGCGTTTCAAAAAGCTGTCGAAGAGACCCTTTAGGACAAGTGGACAAAGTACATTTCTCAGTGGGTTCAACACTGTCTTGAAAAAATAAAATAAAACTAATAACCTGTTAGGTTGCTCAGCTTTTGAATTTCTAAGAACTATCAGTTTGACCCTCATAAGTACGAAAAAGTGGAATCTCGATGTCATTAAATTCGATTTTATGTTAAGTAAATGTTTATTTTATATAATAACTTGCTGTTATTTATAATAAATAAAGTTTAAATTATGCACATTGATAATTTTTTAATCTCACCCAAAAAGGTTGGTGATCACTGTGGTAAGCGCTAAACGTCAATGTCCGTTTTTCGCCTGTCATAAGAACAAAGTATAACGGAAATTACAAGACTATTGACAGACAGACTACTAGTAAAATCATAACTATTCAACGGTTTATAAAAATAGTGTGAAAGTCGAAGTTTAACTAGGTTTAAGCATGTCCGCTTAGTAAATTGAACAGTCCTTATTATTTACATACGTCATATCTTGCAAGTTAAATTTGACGCACTTTCACTACTTTCAGTGGTCGTGCGTGGTCGGATTCACTTGAAATTTGGTATACTTATGTAAATCTGGTGGCAGTACAAAAATCTTGTAGACATCCTGATGGTTCTGGCAGAATCGTGTCCGCAGGACGGAACTCCTCAAACGGTTAATAGCATCGACTTGAAATTTGGTATGGAAATATTTAATTTGGATGTCAATGCAAGTAGGTACATTAATACAGTCATCAAAAAAGTTTGTATTAAAAATGACATTCTAATGGCAGGAGGGAGTGGATTTCAGAAGTGTTTTTAATTTATGCTTTTACTAGCTTTTGCCGGCAGCTTCGCTTCGCTCGCGTGAAATTCGGTTAACGCGCGCTACTCCCACGGGAAAGGTGCATTTTTGCGGGATAAAAGTAGCCTATGTCACTCTCTGGCCCATAAACTATCTCTAAGTATGCCAAAAATCATGTCGATCGGTCGCTCCGTTTCGACGTGAAAGACGGACAAACATACAAACACACACACTTTCGGATTTATAATATTAGTATGGATGGATTTTAAATCAGTTACTAGAGCTATTTTACAATTACAATTTTATAAATCTCAATGGTATAATTCGCCGTGGCACATACTCGTACATATCTCATTAAAATTAGTTAAATATACCAAAATGTCCGCCTTTTTATGCCTTATGTCACCACAAGGAGGCGTATCTCTTTAATACTTTTGTTCTCCAAATACTCATGTCATGCTGAGGCCTATCTCAAAAAGCTGTGAAAAAAGTCGTGACTGAATGGCATACATTGAGAAACGCCAATCAGTGATTTTTCAATATTACGACTACGGCCTTCCTCCAGGCTTCCGGGAACTCATAGTGTTTCACACTATTATTCAGAAATAGTAGGAAAAGGTCTGGTTCTGGGCAATAGAAAACCTTGCATGAAGGCATAGGTATATCAGCAGTGAAACCGACTGAATGATGGTTTTACGTCCATCCGTCCGCTCCTCCGTCATTCATTTTAACTTCAAATGTACAGATACTAAACTCGACGCATAACCAAGCATAAATTAAAGTATAACATTCGGAAGCAAACGGAATAGCTCCATCCTCACTACACAACGCAGAAATCATCTGCTTGGTCTTTAACTTATTCGCAGCGCAGGCAGGTGTCATAATCTTGATGTAGATAGATCACTAATACACAATGTAAATACTTAATCCTTTTCATCATCGGGTTCTTGCTTTATCATTGTTATTTCATCACATACTTACTTAAATTTCAATCGATCGGTGGGTTATTGTGTGGTTTTATTAAAAAAAAAAAATAAGCTCTCAACGTGCCGGAAACAAATTTATTACGTGATCTTTTGCTGTCTTTATTTCCATCTGAGAACCTACGTGCTCGGTCTGCAGCTTTGGGTTTCCGCACATCATGTTGTTAAAACATACGTACTTATTTACTTTTCATCATCCTAACGCTCAAGTTAAAAAAAAATGTTTTATGAACATGAAACTTTATGTAAGTAATTTCTGAGAGAGTTCAATGTCAAATTACTGATAAGTCCTTTATAAAGGACTTTGGGCGTTAGGAGGTTAATCCATACCAATATTATAAATACTAAAAGCTTTGACTAAAAGTAACCCGTCTTTCTGTATCTCTTCACCTTTAAACTGCTGAACCGACTTCGATGATACTTGGAAGCATGAGACCCTGGGACGGTAATAGGATAGTTTTTGTGGCTCCGTAGCAAAATTTCGAAAACCAAAATTTCTAAGTACGATATTCCTATAGACAAAACTGCAAAAAAAAAATTATAATGTACAAAATTCCTAAAGATGTCCGATCTTCAGTTGACCCACGGGCCACGATAAAATATATAATGTACAAAACTGCTAGTACATGAAAATCCTATTATAACGACGTTTATCCTACATTCATTTAACCGACGACTTTTAAAATGTCTAATATACAAAATTGCTAGTCCACGATGATTCTAGCGAGCTCCTGTATATGTGTAGTTTGGGCCTTGGCCCCGATGCTGTACTAACATAACCTAAACTACCTAAACATAACAATCTACATATATCTAGTCGAGGCCTAAAATTTTTATCGTGTTCGATCTTTGTGTTTATAATGATTTTCGAAGAATTGTCATTAGGCTTTTTGTAAGTAGGCACCTATTTTTAACCGACTTCAAAAAAGGAGGAGGATCTATGTTCCAATTCCAATGTTTGTATTTTGTGTTTTAGGTACATCGTTTTTTAAAATATTGTCATTAGATATTTTATACAAAGAAATATTGATTTTCGAAAAGAAAGTCATTCGATTTATTGTGCATTAGGACCAGCATTTTTAGGAATTTAGTTAATTATACATTTTGATTTTCGGAGTTTAGTCTTTAGGAATACAGTACTTAGGAATATTGATTTTCGAAATTGTTCTTAGAGCCGTTTTTGTTCCAGAAAAATATATAGTTCCCGCGCGATAGCTATAAACGAATTCTTGGCAGAATTCCCCTGCAAAAGTTAATTTTACATGGCGTTAAGACGTTCTTCTATTGTTACACTTATTAAATGACCATTCTATGCCAAAAATTGGACAAGCATATTTAAAAGGCAAAAACAGACCATATGCAACCGGAATATTAATTGTAACTCGTTTTTACCACGCATCTGCGTACCTACTGTTGCATCTGCTGAACGAATAATGCTTGTTACCTACTGCCGGTGCGACTTCAATTCGAGAAAGAGTTTTTGCATAACATCTTCAAAGGGGATTTGATTGTGCCCGGTTTGCCTTGATAAGATTATTCGCTAACTTTGAAATTTTCCTTACAATAATAAGCTTATTAGGTATGACGATGTAACACCATTAGATGGAAAGAGTAGGTAGCTTCAGTTCAAATAATGAAAAAATAGCTAGGGTGTTGCATGTACTTAAGTAAAGACACTGAAAATTGTCACATACAACGATATTTCGTTACTACTTTGAAAAAATCTCGTACTTTAAATCAATATGTCAACAAAATTGAACCTTAACATTATGTTCATAAAGTTCACTCCGAAAAAATATCGATTGAGATTGAGGAGGAGTTTTTTAAAAAATGACATTTATTGCAACTTAGTTTCGGCGAGCGAACAGTATTAGGAATAAATCGATCCACAAGACTTCTATCTCCTTGTAAATTGTCGGTTGGTTTATAAGTATTTGCTAATTAAGGAGAATGTTTTAAGAGGCCGTGCTACTATAAAGCTCTTCTTATTTGCTTTCGGTTTCTCTAGACTTAAACAACTACAACTTACTGCTTTGCTATTGTGCTGTTACTATGAATTGTAAGTACCTAATAGCTTCAATTTGCTCCACATTTTATAACAAAAAGCAATACACCTCTTTCTTGGACAGGTAGTTATTTTTTGCAACGTTAAAATAAAGTCACACAGTTCCATGCTTTGGTGAAAGTTTTGTATGAAAATTGTTACCCAGCAAATGCTTACTAAGCGCTTTTTTAGGGTTCCGTAATTTAAAAAGTAAAACGAACCTTTATAGAATCACTTCGTTTTAGAGTAGGTATGCAGTCAAGATCAAGAAGCATGGCCTCATAGCAACATGTAACAAAAA
>NC_133485.1:10951036-10982812 GCF_025370935.1 Choristoneura fumiferana
ACCATTGAACTGACTGACTGATTGACTGAGGATTGATTGATGGACTTGGCAGCTTGGCACTTAGCACCCATTTAGATCTCACTTCTTTTGTCGTTCAAGTCAACAATCAAGGCATACTTATATCATAATATTGAACTAGGCTCTCATTTCACATTTAAGTTTTGACGAGATATCATTACTTTTTGTACAGAAATAATTTAATACTTTACACACATTTAATACTTTACACTGTACAGAAATAATTACTTGTTTGTGATTTATTCCTTTGTATTCACCCAACTACCTATCTGGCTGCCAAAGGGTCTAGCCGCAATTCTATAGTGAAACTGCCCCTGGCTGAAATGTATACCTTTCTAAGGTGCGTTTATTTGTCTTCAAGAATCGTTTTACCAAATTCCAAGGCTGGAATCCCCTTGGTTTGGCTATAATTATAAAAAAAAAAAATAGTTTTTAATTTTTGGTAGCTTAACTAGTAGTTGGATTTCTTTAAAATTTGGATATTACATGCAGCTAATAGTAATTCATTTTCTAACAAAAAAAAAAAACCAAGGCTCTAACTTGTTCATAAATTCTTTAAAAAAACATTAAAAAAAGGTTTTTTTTTTACTACTTGCGAGATAGCGACAACCTCAATTTTTGTTATTTAATGCAGAATATAATATCGAATAAGTAATATTTTTTTTTTCACTTCTCATGCTCGTAACGTTCGTGTTTATGCTGGATTTGGCGACATTATGGTCTAGTGCATAAAATAAAATCGCCGTCGTCCATTTTCTAGTATGAAGTACCAACTGGATTATTTTGAAAAAAAAAAATACATAATATTGTAGGTCTTTATATAAGCAATTACATAACAAAAAACTGTTGGTGTCGCTTTTCTAGAAAGCAAGAAAGAAAAATACTGAAGTTTTATTTCCTACAGTTATCCAAGTTTTTTATTGGAAAAATAAAATATTATTTAAATAATATGTAAGTCTCTATACATAAATTACTGTACTAAAAGATTACGTAGTAGCTCGCATTAGCCAATGAGGAATAAAAAAAAACATTTTTGTGAAAAGTTAAAAAAAACATATCTCAGAAAATAGCAAAGATAGGACGCTGAAACTTACAGGAAATAATACTTGTCATGAGGGCTCTTATTAAAAAAAAATACAGTGAACGCTTGGTGAAAGGGCCGCTTTTCCATGCATACACGGCAAATAATTATATATCTCTTAAGTTTCAATAAATGAGCCAAAGACATGTTTATGTGAAGCAGTTTTTGAGTTATGAGGGGGTCAAAAGTGGCTCCAAATAGTTCGAGTAAAATTACACATGGTGCTGCTCGCCAGTTCTATTAGCTAAACTTGGCTTGACATGCTACCGCGTGTCTAGATTTTGTATGTAGAGTGGGCCAAGGTAATTTTTTGTGCCTCTGAGTATATTCGTACACTTATAAAGTGGACTAAAAAAAGGGGTGTACTCAAATATTTGTTTCACCTTTTTTGCACGAAGAATAAATAATGTTTGATTAGGTAACTAATTTAGTTAAAGTGAGAAAAGTTTTTCATGTCAAAGCCTGTATGACATTGAGATTAGATTGAATTTGACTTATGTAAAAACTTTTTTACTACCTACATCTACACGTCGTTTTATGATACTGAACTTTATCAAATTTTATTTCAGGACGTGTCATGGCCAATTAGCATATATAAGAATATGTGGACCTATTTCATAATATCAGTGGCCGCCATATGGATTCAGGAACTTATAATCACTGTAGTACGATATCCGAATAAGTACATGGCAAGCGTATCACTAAGTCTGACTGTATTTTTTATCACAGGTATTGTATATCAACTACTGTATAAAAATATTATACGAAGTGGAAACTTTCAATACCATTCCCCTGAAATGTCACTTTGACAATGACGAAACTTTGTTTACTTACAATTTTTTCCATGGGATTAAGAATTTGGGTTTAGCTGGCGCGGGTGCTCGGAGCGGGCGCACACCTGCGGTCGCGGGTGCAGGTACAACCTGTCGCACGCGACGCGCAGTTAGCGCTGCTCATTACTATTTTTCAATACGAGTATACTTCATTAATTTAGAATGAGAAACCACAATAACATTAAATTGCGTCCGGTCAACTATTTCTTACCTAGCAAATAGTACAGTACAATAGTCTGGGAGTCGCAAAATGAACAGAAATTGTTTTAATGTCACTTTATTTGCGTGTCGTCAATTGTTACTCTAATACAAATTGCAAAGAGATTACAGTTCACGAGCCGCAATATACGTTTGTTGTTCAACCTTTTTAATGACCCCAAGATGAGGCTTTTTGCAGTATTAAAAAATAAGTGTGACATTAGTACAAGAAGTTCTAAGTTCAAATTACAATGCATGTTATGAGTATGAGATTTGTATTGTAGCTACTGGACACTTTTTTATGGTTTTAAATGTGATTATTATATTTGTTTCTTAATAATCGGATTCTATTTAAAAAAAATGTGTTTGTTTTGTAAACAGGTATATGCGGTTTTATTCTTATGTTAGAATAAAATTATGTTCTCGCTGCTGAGGTGAAAAATTGTATGTGTCATACAAGACCAAAGTTTTTTTGCATCTCGTGTATTTGAATCCCTTGCTGATCTCAGGATTCTAACCTAGAATCACTCGCTGACGCTCGCGATTCAATTATAGAATCCTTCGCTTACTCGGGATTCAAAATCAACACTCGCAAAAAAAAAACAACTTTGCTCTCTTGTTGCACAAATAACTATTATGCGTTTTAATGTACACCTGGACCCCGAGATGTCGTTCCAATTTTATGGTAATCGAGAAAAAAAAAACGAACAAGCAGGTGATTAGTGATTGTAAGCGGTCATGGCAGAAAATTTTAATGAACTACTAGGTCTAGGTCTACGAGTTCATAATTCATAAATAATGGTAAAGCAACTTTGAACACGAAACTAGGTACCATGAGACTCACTCATTATTCAATTGAGTAAACCCGGATAAATCACGTCTTAAATCGAGTTTAGCTTTACATGTTTCGGGCTGATTCTAAGCCCTTTATCTCGGAGCACGCGATACGGCGGTTTCTACAAAACGCGCTCTGCGCGCCACCCCTTTGCTAGCGCGACTATTCGATGAAACTAACAACAGCGCATAGTAAAATTACCCACTTTTATCACCGTCCCCGGCCTCCGCGCCCCCCCCCTCCCCTCCGCTCCCGATACTTCACTATTCTCCACTGCCTACAAGAACCAGTACTTTAAGAAGTCCAGTTCATCCCACCATCTATAGGTCAGACAGAGGGTCTATGACAGTTTTTGCGTACAAAATCTGTCATTTGATTGTGATCGCGAGTTTCAGAAACGTTAGGCAATCCCTCAGGTCGCCTTTTCGAGTTGGTGGGCGTCCACTCGGTGGTTATCTTGGCCCACAACTCACCGGCATGTCGTAGATGCCGTTCGACATATACCTACCTAAATAAATACATCAGTGATTTGAGTCGTGGAGCGCAGGACGGTGTTCCAGATCTGATCCATTAGTTTTAAACCTAGCATGCTGCGCTCCATGGCTCAAAGTCAAAAAAGTAAAAATATCTTTCATCAATTTAGGCTATAACAAGCACTTATGAATGTCAAGAAAAAATCTACCAACGGTTCGGAAAAACCTCCTTTGAGAAGAATCCGGCAAGAAATTCAACGAGGCATATTTTTTTAAACAGATTTACAATATTATTAAATGATATCTATACATCCAAGTATTTTACACAACTTTATTTTTAACACAGTAGGTTCGCTTTTTTGAAGGGATCGCTAATGCGGATCGGTATTATTTCCAAATATCCCTGTCCATGATATAATCATTAACTGTATAATACGCCTTTGAATTTTATTATAAAAACGTATGCAACTTCCCAGAAACGACTTTTTGGTTTTAGCCAGTCTGTAAGATGGAACTTTAAGCTTCCCTGTGTTTCTTGTAGCCTTTGGCTTATCGACGTTAGTGGGAAAATCACATAAAGTTCTTCCTATCATAGATGCCGCAGGAGGGCCTCTTAGATGGTGTTTTCTTTTTATAGTTAGGTATATTTTATGTAGTTTTTATTAATTTTGATTCCTTTCATATTATTGTATCTTGTGTTGTGAATAAATAAAACCAATCCCTGAAAAAAAAACATGTATGATTATTTCAAAAACAAAAAGCGACGGCAGGGTTACGATACCTGTTTCCTTAAAAAAGATCTTAAAGATTCACGCGTCTTCAAATTATAAATTGCTCTAATTGATCTCTTTTGTAAGATAAAAGTTGACTCAATACTGTCTGAAGCAGATCCCCATTAAAGAAGGCCGTACGAAATAATGCTATTAAAGTAAGCAAAATACACCAACCGTGCCGTCGCCACATCGGTTAGCTGCTGTATTTTCCAAACTGCAAAAGCAGCAGAGCTCAATCTATCCGTGGTTGCTGTGACGTGAGGTCCCCACTGTAGTTTAGAATCGAGCGTTATTCCTAAAAATCGCTGGAAAGCCCCGATTTTGGACTTCAAGAGCATCAAGGACTCTAGGACCAATTTTGAGCACCGTAGGTGAGAATTGGTAGTACGCACATGTCCTAAAGCCCAAGTCCAGTCAATCAAAAAAAAAAGACAATGACACGTCAATTTTCCCGCCAAAACTTTTTTTTTATTGTGTATGCAGCAAGCATGCATTCAAAGCTGTATTCAAGCTGCATTCAAGCTGCATTCAAGGCTCTATTCAAGCATGCACACAAGCATGCAAGTGTGCATTTAAGCAAGCATGCATGCAAGCAGGCATGTAAGCAAGCATGCAAGCAAGCATAAAAGCAAGCATGCAAACCAAAAATCAGGCAAGTATGGTCTCAAATGTGAAAAAAATAGTGCAAGCAAGCATGCATTCAAGCATGCATTTAGAGCTGTATTCAAGCATGCAAGCAAGCATGCCAGCAAGCATGCAAGCAAGAACATGCAAGCAGGCATGCAAGCAAGCATGCTAGCAGGCATGCAAGCAAGCATGCAAGCCAGAATGCAAACAACAGATCAAGCAAGCATACTCCCAAAGTTGCAAGCAAGCATGCAAGCCAGAATGCAAGCAAGCATGCAATCAAAAGATCAAGCAAGCATACTCCCAAAGGTGCAAGCAATAATGCAAGCAAGTTATTTAGTTTAAATATTGATCACTTCGCTCGTGTAAATACAGTTTAATTGATTTCTGGAATTTTACAAAAATCCCGTGGGAATTCCTAAAAGTTATCGTGGTTTTCATTGACGTTGCATTAAAAACAACCATCCCAAATTTCATTACTCTAATCTCAGTCGTTGTTATTTCGAGATTTTATCACTATCCCGTGGGAATATCGGGAAAAAAGAAGCCTATGTCCAACTATCTACATACCAATTTTCATCCAAATTCGTCCAGCCGCTTTAGCGTGAAGGAGTAACAAAGATACTCACTCACTCACTCACTCACTCATTCACTCACAAACTTTCGCATTTATAATATTAGTAGGATATTAGTAGGATAGTCACAAGTTTTAAGAAATTAGTGTAGCGGAAAATAATGGGCTTTGTTTGGTACATTCATTTTACTCCTAGGTAGGAAAGTTTTTTTTTTAATTTCGATGTGCAAAAAATAGACTCTTCGCGTGTTCTGTTTTGAAACAGAACGAACGCATTTCCGAGCATGTTGGATAAAACAATATTTTGTTCAAAAATAATTCTACAGTTTGATAAGTTTGTTAAATAAAAAATAGATTATAATATTCATTGAATTTAAATATGTTTCATTCAAGTAAATAGTCGTTGAAACAATGATATCCGATAAAAAATACAAGGCTTCAAATATTATATGAAACATTTTCTGCGAAACGACATTCTATAAAATTTCTGTCTGCGACAGAAGGGAACACCATATTTAATACTTACAAGCTTTTTTTTCTTGCTGACTTTACTTTTTGTTGACTGTACAGTCGAGTTTGTAAACTTAACAAAAATTTCTTCTACGCCACTTCTACGCCATTAACAATAGTCGTGTTCACATATTTTTGACCAAATTTTTGCTCAGAAGTTTAAGAACTCGATTGTACAAAGTCAAAGTCAAAATATCTTGATTCAATTAAGATTGGTTTTTTGGAATCTTTTTGTATTTTTTATTTCAATTCCAAATTTTTACTTTTACGGTCATCCCGTAAAACCTAAATTGAAAATACAAACTGAAATATAGATGCACAGAAAAAACAGAAAAATAAGACCATCACTGGAAATCGAAATATTGCACAGAAAAAACAGAAAAATAAGACCATCACTGGGAGTAGTGGGAGTCGAACCCAGGTCCTCGGTAATCCGTACCGCGTGCTATACCGCTACACCACTGATGGTCAACGGTACCGACACGAACTTCCCCTATGCACCTCACATCTCAGCTTGTTTGTTTCTTACTTAGTCACTTAAGCAGTGACGCTAGCGACATCTATGCCGTAGCCCTCATCGAGAAGCTTTTTTTTCAGCACTCCATTGGAACTAACCGCTCACCCGGACAAGAGATATCGTTAATAAGCAATCAAATTAAGATTGGTTTTGTGGAATCTTTTTGTATTTTATATTTCAATTCCAAATTTTTACTTGACCTTCAGTGGTGTAGCGGTATAGCACGCGGTACGGATTACCGAGGACCTGGGTTCGACTCCCACTACTCCCAGTGATGGTCTTATTTTTCTGTTTTTTCTGTGCAATATTTCAGTCAATTTAGGCTATAGCAAGCACTTATGAATGTACAAGTACTGGTATTGTCATCTAACCCACATAATGTATAACAAATATGTAGTCAATCCAACTAGCAGAAGTGGATCAGAATTAACTTATTAACAATCAAATATACGAGGTGAAGTTAGAAAACATATAAAAAAGCTTCTAAAAACCTTGTAATATTTAACTAAGCATTACAGACATTCCACAAAATCGATTTTAACGAACTGTTTCCTTCCACAGGTATCAACATCTACTTCTTAATGATAATCAGAAGTTATGAAATAGAATCAATCGAGTGATATAATGTAACAGTGAAAAATAGGCTCAAACCACTAAATATTATAATAAAATTATAAATTTAACAAATTTTAAACAAATAAAAATTCTTAGGTATTTAGGTAGTATATATTTAATAAGTTACCACAAAAAATAATGAAAGATGGCAAAAATTTTTTCGTGTTATCAATTACCACGTTATAATTGTTAAAAATAATTTCAAAATATTATACAAGTAAATAACTGTTTTGCGCACTTATTTCAAAATTGTATGTATATAGTTAGTGATACCCAAATATATGCAAGATTGTAGAAATGCTCCATTTTCGTGTATTTTATTATTTGTAAAATATATATGTCTGTGATCTATGCAATCAGACTTTTTATTTTATGTTCGAACAAACCCGACTTGTTTTTTTTTATCAAACAGCTGGAAAACGAGCGGGCGGGTCACCTGATGGTAAGTGATCACCGCCGCCCATGGGCACCTACAGTATTATTAGGACTGTGGGTGCATTGCCGGCCTTGCAATAGACGATATACTCGCCTTTTAAAGGTACCCAGATCATAGCTAGATGGAAAAACCCCAGCAGCGAGTCCATTCCATATATTACACGTGCGAGGTATAAAGGAACGTTTAAACCGCACAGTGGAAGAGCACCAATCATCGAGATGGTGCGGGTGAAAACCAGCCTTATGCCTTGTGCTACGGTGATGGAACTTAGCAGTTGGGATGAGATTGAAGAGATCGTCGGAAGAGAGAACAACGTCTCTGCGTAGGGACAAAGGATCAAGTTTCCCAGAAAGTTTTGGATCGCCGATAATACAAGCTGCTCTACGCTGCAGTCGATCAAGTGGAAGCAGCTGATACTGAGGGGCTCCAGCCCAAAGGTGAGAGCAATACTCGAAGTGAGGGCGAACCTGAGCCTTGTAGAGCGATGGCTCGGTTTGAAGTATCGCCTTTCACGATTGAGAACCCCTAGGGTAATTCCAAAAAAAGTGGCACCGGCAGGTTAAAGTTTTTTGTAAAAAATATGGGCCAGTTCTACCAATTGAGTATGAAAAATATTTTTTAAATAATACAATTGGGGCATATTTGTAAAGGGCACCGCAAAATTCATATAAATATAGAAATTGTGGCGTGTTGAAGTTTTGGAGATACAGGTTAAAGTTGCATTGCGCAGGTTAGTAGAGAAAACATTACAAGTTAAAGTTAATTTTTATAGATTATGTTCAAAAGAGTAGATATCAATAGGCAAAGGGGTTGAATTATGCTTTGACACCAAAACGAATTCCTTATGGAACCGCAATCAGTAGCGTGGAAGAAGCGATAATGCGCAATAAAGTTACTTTGAGTGACGCCGATGTCCTAAGGCAAGATGTTGCGGTTATTTTAAGAAGGGCCAGTTTACTGAAAAACATTTTTTTTTATATTTCTCATAGGTATTACATACACTAACTTACTGTACATATCCACTCGCCAAACTGATATTACAGTTTGTTGGCGAGAACGTCACTGAATGTCACTGCGGAAGAGCGTTTGGCTTTAAGGAATATTAGGAAGAACCAGGAGGTTTTTGTACTTAAAGCGGACAAGGGTAACAACCACTGTGGTGATGGCCTCTAATGATTACGAGAGTTAAAGGAATTGGTTGGATGACGATCAGGTTTATAAGCCAGTGTCGTACAACCCTACGGCCAGAATTACGCGCCGTATAAGGACTGTTGTCAGACTACAAAGATCTGTTTGACGGTGATGGTTTTGAGCGCCTTTAAAAGCCGAAGACAAAAAGAACTGCCTCTAAGACCTATCGTAAGTCAAATTGCTTCTCCTACTTACGACCTTCTGAAACACGTAGCATCGATGTTGTGGCCGCTGGTGGGGAAAACGTCATCTTACGTTAAAGATTCTCGCCAATTTTTGAAATTCTCAGCAGCATTAAGTTGGAACCGGAAGACGTTATGGTAAGTTTTGATGTGGCGTCGCCTTTCACCAATGTTCCTCTTAAAGAATGCTATGAGATGATTCGGGGGAAGTTTGTGAGAATGATATTATGTTAGAGTCCTAGCTACAGATTGATGGACATCACTATCTGCAGATTGATGGCGTTGTTATGTATAGTCGCGTGGCACCGGTGATAGCCAATATCTGGATGGCACATTTTGAGACTTTAATAGATCTACATGCGTGGAATGTAAGATTGTGGAAGCGGTACGTCGATGATGTTTTGTGCGTTATGAAAAGTGGTAAACCTGAAGTGGAACAGTTTCTGGCATATCTCAATTCCATTCATACAAAGATTAGGTACTTTTACTTATGAGTTGTAAGAGGGGCATACATTACGTTTCCTTGTTGTAAAGGAAAAAGCAAGAGCGGATAGTTCTTTGACATATACTTACCGTCGATAGGAAGCTGACGCACACAGATAGGTATCTGAACACATCGTCTCACCACCATCCCAGACATCTCCTTATCCGTTACGAGTTCATTGCAAAATAGAGCATTTGATTTCTGTGAGTCTGAATTTGTTGAGGACGAGTTGTGACATATTCAGGAGGTACTAAAGTGTAACGGATAGGTGGTGAATAAATGGCACCCAAGAAGGAAACGTAGAACCAAACATCCTGATGTAGCTAGGCAACCTGCGTATATGTCTTATATGAAAGGAGTCACGGACAAAGTTGGAGCCGTTGTAGTGTAGGTAACTAGGCAAGTATTCCATCAAGGTAGTGTACACACCTTTGTCCAAAGTCGCGAGGCATATTAGGACACCCAAGGATGTCGATCCCTTCCAAACACACCGGGTGTTTATAAGATTGATTGTAGTTGCGGCAGTTCCTATATCGGACAGACGAAAAGAACAATAACTGAGAGGGACAAGGAACATATTGCGGCTGTTAAAAATCGCCAAGTGAACAAGTCAGCATATCAACAACTTTAAGTATTAAGATACCCGAATAGCGAATTAGTAAATGCCACTCAAAATTATTTATTACTTTAACCTGCCAAGAGTCACTTTAACCTGTATATTTATCACAAGTGAAAGTGACACAGGTTACAGTGAAAAGTAGGTATAGTAGACAATTACTTAAAAACCAATAATAATATGAATGCCTCACTCTCAGTGCAATCAGATATGAGTATATAGAACATTTTAATTAGATAAGTAAAAAAAGTCCCATACCAATATCGTCAAATAATCAAGACAAGTTAAAGTTAACATACTTGTTACAAACTCCGAATTCCCGCCTTCGATCACTTGTCGCCACAAAACTACATTCGTACGGCCGCAAATGCTCTGTTTGGCGATTAGATGGATACTGACGGAATGTTTTGCCGCGATTTATGGCCTACAAATGATATCTCTTGTGTGAGTGAGACGCTGTACTGTGAACACACAGGTAATAGTGAAAATATCGCTAAACAAATTTCGGGCGTGGATATTGTTGTCCATATAAAATCCGAGCAATATATTTTTAATACATTTATATTCCTGTTGTCATATAGCGCTATATTTTTTTAACATAAAACCATATACGAATGAACTAAAGAACAAAAACTCGAAGAGTGTCGCGTTTGGACAAGACAGGTTACAGTAAAAACTGGCACTATCTATTTTTTTTTTATTAAACTGATAAATTGAAACTTTATAAAAAGGCCTGGCCTTTGTGTATTAGATTGGTTTTTACCTGTGAACATTTTTATTTTTTCTGAAAACTACAAATTGAGCATAGTTTCTATTCAAAAACTAAATAACAGGTTGAGGTGCCACTTTTTTTGGAATCGCTCCCTAACTTCCTGGCAGCAATTTGGCTTTATTTTCCCCATGATCACCGAATTTGACATTGCTCGAGATATCCACACCCAGAATTCCAATACTCTCCGAGACCCTCAAAAGCAGGTCTCGAAACGCGGTGCCACAGTGAACGTTCAAGAGTATACTGGTGTGCTGCATATCCTGGCTGTAGCATCAGCTCGTCGTGTTGCCACCACTGCATTGTACTAATGTAGAATCAATTACTGATCAAAACGAATCCAAACACGACATATGTGCTATTATTTTTTATAGAGTGTACTAGTGTGCTGGATATCATGGTTGCAGCATCAGCTCAACCTGTTGCCACTATTGCATTGTATGTAGAATCAAATACTGATTGAAACGAATCCAAACACGATATATCTGCTATGAAGTATGTATGAGTTTACCTACTAGTGTTCTGGATATCCTGGCTGCAGCATCAGGCCGAGAATTCCATAATCTTGCATAGTTATATAGCATATATGGGTGTTTAAAATGTTAGGTCCCAAATATGTTTGGAAGTAAAGTAAATACCCGTTATGCGTCTAAGATTCCTATCGCAGCGAACAAAAGAGTCGATGATCTTGAAACGGCTGAACCGATTTTGATAAAACATATCTAAGAACCATCGCTAGAAAACCTGCTTTCAAATAAGAAGAACCGCATTCAAATCGGTCCACCCGTTTAAGAGCTATGGTGCCACAGACAGACACACATAGCGGTCAAACTTATAAAACCCCTCTTTTTGCGTCGGGGGTGAATAAAATGACTCACTAAAATGAAAATTAGGTAAAATGAAACATTAGGTTAAGTTATATTAGTTTATCTAACATTAGGCAAACTGAAAATAGGCAAAAAGTTGTTAGGCAAAACAAGGTAAGTACAACCAGCAAAATCTTAGTAGTCTGGTACCTAGGCAAGATTTTTTTAAAGGTATGAGTAGAATAACTAAACACATTTATACACATAACACTTTTAATTTTTTCAATTCAAATAATTACAATATCATTATATTTTATTAATGTGTATTAAACAACTATAAATATAAACATGGACGTTGATGAAACATGATGACCTGGACGCATTTTCCAGCGACTGGCCAGACATAAATAACAGACAGACTGGACAAATTATAAATCCAAATGCGTAGTAGTGGGTAGTGGAACGTTATCACAGGTTAATAAAAAAATAATGGAATAAAAAAAACTAATTTAGTGTCCGTATTTGCTGGCGAAGCTTTACTTCGTTTTAGCTTCACAGCTCATTGCGGCGCGCGACAGTCAGGGGCGTCGGGAAATGACAAACAGAATTTAAGTTTCATTTCGTAATCTACCGCTTGATTATGTACAATTGTTGAATTTACGTTGTTTGTGGTTGTGTTTGATCCCGCAGGGTCGTCGGGTAATTGAAGTACATAATGTGCAAGTACCGAAACAAAAATTACAAGTGCAAGTCCGGCTACGGCGGGCATGGATACCTTTGAAGCACCAACCATAACCCTGTAAATACAAAAAAGGGTTACTTCAGTTTGATCAAACGTTGATTAAATTGCAATTAATTGCGTGTTCAATCAAATTAAGTCAAGTAAATATAATGTAAATATAATGTAATGATTGTTCCAAAATATGTCCGGCAAGACCCCAAGTTTATTATTAGTGGAGAATATACACTGTGTTATTTTTGATTTCCGTTAACATTAAGAGCAAATTCAACAGGTCAAATGACGTTAATTTCTCAAATACAAATATGTTTATTGCCAGAACATAATCAATGCAAAAGGTCTTTGTAAGGTCAAAGGGTCTCTCCTTACATTGACTTGTTAGGTTAGGTTAGGTCACGGACCGTAATAACTAGGAATTACACGACCGTGAAGGTTAAATGAGTTTATTCAACTGGTAAAATCGTACAATCAAATATTATAAAGTAAACTTATTATTTCTAACAGCTGACGCGTGTGATACGACGCGTCAGCACTAAAAAGTAGTACGAACTCGTACAGTCTTAGTGGTACAGAAAATTCTTATGTTCTACTCTAACTGACGTGCTATATTAAAATCATTTTTTCTCAGCATTTACAACATAGGACAATTGACCTAGTCCCAAAGTAAGCTAAGCAAAGGGTACGTTTTATAATGTATAAATTTAAAATACATATCGGTTGAAATACATACTACAGTTAAAATACCGAAAATTATAAAATATAATGCATCAAAATATATAAAGTTATTTGACATAAGTTCTAAATGCATTTAAGCTTGAAATGCATAGTGGTCAAAATATATAATTGGTTCTTAGTCATATGGCACAAAATGCATATTTTAATTATGTATACGTTCAAAATCTATACTTTATGTTTTCTATAATGGTTGAAATACATACTAGACACTGAATTTTCACAAAGAAAAATGCATATATTACAATTCTGGCACTCGCAGGCCGCTGCCGCGGCACGCTCGCTTCGCTCGCTCGGCTCGTGCTTGGTTTGGTCACAGTTGAACCTAACAGGCTCCTCCTTGCTACGCTCGTCGTCGCACCTAAAGTTTCTATACAATTAATAATCAGACTTTAGTTTAAAATGCAAGGTCTTGTTAGACAATACCGATTCCCATCACCGTATCTTATAGGTTAGGTTAGAGTTTTGTCCAGGCGCGAAGCACCTTAACTGCCCTGAATAGGAGCTCCGCGAAGCGGAGCTCCGTCGACTTGTCTTAGTGTCCTTAATTTTTTCGAATTTAACATGTAAATACAACGTAAATAGACTGGAGATGATGATGAACCTAGGCATTTTATAGTATGTATATTGACCATTATGAAAAACGTACTATAGGAATTTTAATTGTTATTTCTTTCAACTATTATATATTCTGAATGTATATACATTGTGAACTTAGTAATTTTCATTGTATGTATTTCGACCAATATGAAAAACGTGCTTTATGAATTTTGATTTATATTTATTTTAACTATTATATTTTTCAATTTTCGGTATTTCAACTGTATGTAGGTATTTCAACCGATATGTATTTAAAATTTATACATTATAATACGTAGTACCCCTTAGCAAAGCTTGTGTTGTGGGTACTAAGCAACGGATAAATATAATTATATAGATTTATACATACTTCAATACATATTAAACACCCAAGACCCTTGAACAAACATTCGTATTTTTCATACAAATATCTGCCCCGACACGGGAATCGAACCCGGGACCTCAAGCTTCGTAAGGTAACGGCGCCTATTACCGTGGTACTTAAGGAAGTTTTCAAATGAGTCCCAAAAACTAAGGGTAGGTTTTTTTTTTATGGTATAGGGGGAAAACGAGCAGGCGGATCGCCTGATGGAAAGCGATTACCGTCGCCCATGGACACCTGCAACGCCAGAAGAGTCACAAGTGCGTTGCCGGCCTTTAAGGTAGGAGTACGCTCTTTTCTTGAAAACTTGAAGGTCATTTCGGTCCGGGAATACCGCAGGCGATAGTTCATTCCAGAGTTTTGCTGTGCGAGGCAGGAAATTTCTGGAAAAACGCACAGTAGAGGACCGCCAACCGTCTAAATGGTGAGGATGGAAGTGTTGTCGCGTAGGTTGGTGGCGAAAGGATGCGGCAGGGATCAACCCGAATAACTCCCCGTTGTACATGCGATAGAGGATGCACAGTGAAGCTACATCTCTACGCAGCGTCAAAGAGTCAAGTCGATCAGAAACTCGCTGGCAGCCGACTATTCGAGTCGCTCTCCGTTGTATGCGGTCCAGAGGGAGAAGCTGGTACTGGGGAGCCCCTGCCCACAGATAAGAGCAGTATTCCATATGTGGGCGAACCTGCGCCTTATAAAGCTGGAGGCGGTGGGCCGAAGTGAAATACTGTCTCGATCTGTTGAGCACGCCGAGCTTCTTTGAGGCTAATTTAACCTTACCCTCTAAATGGCCGCGGAACTGGACTTCACTCGAGATGTCAATACCAAGGATTCCGATACTGACTGTGGTAGCTAGGGAAGTGCTTTCGAAAAGAGGTGATGCGACAACCGCAGACTTTTTATAAAGGAAGGTATCAAAGCTCCTTAACAAACGAGAATATTTTTTTTTTATTTAAGAGCGTTTATTGAACTTTCAGTGTCGTAACTTTTTGGGCTCGTTTTAGTTATTAGTATTTGATAAAATAATATTTGAAATCAAATTACCCAAATATTCTATTACCGTGGTAATGGACAGGCTGTGATTATATTACCGCGAATTGAGCTTCTTTTATCGAGGGTATAAAAAACAGCAATTTTCTACCATCGGTAAAAGGAATCCTGCTCATAATTTGGAACTTAATACCGAGGGATTAAAAAAGATAAGCTTTGGTTCTGTATATTATATTGTTGTTTTATTAAAAAACTAAATAAAAAACTAAAGAATGATTCAAATAGTGTATCCAGCCTACTGTATTTTTTTAAGCTTATGCCATAAGAAATAGTGTGATGTATGTATGCTGAGTGAAAGTCACAACTTTATGAAATAATTGCGAGTTTGTAAGTCTGTATGTTTATGTGTTACCTGCCACTTCACGTCTTAACCGCTGAACCGATTTAGGTGAAATTCGATATACAAATTCAAATCATTTATTCAGTAAATAGGCCGCAATGGGCACTTTTACACTTTTTTTTTTTTTAACTACCCGCGCTTACAGTGCTGACAGATAGTATAAGTCCCGGGGAAGAACATACACACATCAAAAAAATCTTGGGATACTCATTAGCCCTAGACAAATTTGATGTTTTGACTCAGTAGTAATATGCCTATATTGAAATGCTCAAAACTGTCTAGGAATAAAAAATAACCCTAGGCACTTTTGATAAGTGTAGGTAGAATAATTTTTATCCCGGAAATTGCATAGTTCCCGCGGGATAGCAATATTCTATGTGAACGGAGTCGCGGGCTGCAACAGTTAGTTAATGAATAATTGAAACTATCATAATGTTGACGTTTTTGATATTTTAATTAGAATTAAGTTTAGACCGTATACTAAAAAAAGCCGGCCAAGTGCGAGTTGGACTCGCGCTCCGAGGGTTCCGTACAAATTATTGAAAAATATTTTAAAAATATTTTTATTATAATGATGTACCTAACTAAAAAAATATACTTTTTCGCAATTTTTCCTTTATCTGTGGTATAAGACGTTGCTTCGTACCAAATTTCAATATTCTGAGTTCACGGGAAGTAAGTACCCTGTAGGTTTTGATTCCCTTGCGACTGTCGAAAATTTGCAGCATAAACGGCTAAGTATATCTTTTGATTTCGTTGGCTTAGAAGTTTGATTTTTTCACAGTTCCAATAGGGACAGTGTAGACCTGAGGATTTCATATAAATTTCAGCTTGATACCTCCACGCCTTCCTAAGAAAAAGGGTCTTGACAGACAGACATACAGACAGACGGACAAAAAGTGATCCTATAAGGGTTCCGTTTTTTCCCTTTGAGGTACGGAAACCTAAAAATGCAATTTATTAAAAGTCTTCCTAAAGCGTGAAATATAAAGAATCTATTTTCCTTCTGTCCATTTCTATATTAAATAGACTGTAGGTAGACTGTGTGTGTGTACTTTTAGCAATTAAATAATATAGGTACAATTATACATATTAACAGAAAGGTCACAGCTCATTAGAGCCACCCGACACCCGACCAGCACCGCCTCGAATTTCGGCGTCCACTCGTTGTCGACAGGTGGTCCAGGGGTGGATGCCACGTTGACAACGAGTGGACCTCGCGTGGTCCACGAATTTTCTAGTAGTCACTATGGCGGTGAGTAACAGGCTGTCACTGAGTGGTCCACTCGGCGTCAGCGCGTGGCAACCTCGCGAGTGAGGCGACTCGGTGACGCTACGGAGTTGATGTAGTGTGCGCATACCCATTACAAATCCATATGAAGAATACTAACCGCTCGAGGCGAGGCGGAGCTGGTCGGGTGCCGGGTGGCTGTAATGAGCTATGACCGGTAATCAGATTGATGAGTGTTCGTTTCGAAATTGCAGATGTTAGTTCTGTGGCGGAAATAATGCTTCTATACCTACATAATATAGGTACATAACTTATTTACTTACGTCAATTTTTTTACCAAAACCGGTGTATAATATCCAAGGACCAGTGTCAACAAAAATTGGACGAAATTTAAAATTAATTTGAGAATGGCCTTGACCCAATCTGGCAGCGAATCGTAGAAGCCACCCATTATATTATTAATAAATTACGAAACAACTACAAATATAAAACAACTCTTACAGGTAGGTACAGTAGTCAAAAAATGGCAGCCAAATAATACTTGGTCGGTCACGTAATTCAAATATCGAAAAAAATAAACCATGAAGTAAGTCATAACCAAAAAGGCCGTCGATCACTGTTACTACTGGTTGAATTTCATTTGGTTTTGGGGTATGTCTACATCACTGCTACTTCGATTTACATTTATTTATCCGTTTCAATAAATTTCACAGCTAAAGCACTGTGAGACTAAGGGTCTCCCCACATCTTTACACGTCGACGCGTAGGCAGGCGTCGGCCGAACCCATTCGAGCCAAACCATACCTTTTTACTTAGCTCTTATTGCGTGGACATTTATAAAAGTTTTTTTCTATCATCTTTTCTGGTTTCGGGCCAACAGCTGTGGGAAGACTTCAAAGGGGGATATATTAACATAGAATGTTTATTCTGTATAAAATAACTTAACAAAAAAAATAGGTAATAAAATTTACAAAACTATTTCTTCTTCTTGTTCGTCGTTACACTTTTGGAAGAGTGGTTGTGGTTGTTACACTACGGGTGGTGGCAAACTTCACAATCCTCTCGTACTGCAGCGTCTGCAGCCCATCTCGAATATTCCTGATGGTGACGATGGTTTTAACTTGGTTCGCCCTACGCATGGGTGACCTGTTGGGATATCGGTTCCTTATTTTGAGTTGGTTGAGGAAATTGGGAATTATTGATGCAGCGATCTGTTTGGTTGTACCTTGTTTTGTCTAACAACTTTTTGCCTATTTTCAGTTTGCCTAATGTTAGATAAACTAATATTACTTTACCTAATGTTTCATTAAACCAAATTTTCATTTTAGTGAGTCATTATTCATACAACTTACTTTACATAATTTTGTTTCGCCTAATTTTAAATTACCTAATTTTTATTTTGTATAAACTTATTTGATATAATGTTTGTCTGACATAATTATAATTTGCCTAACATACATGTCACATAATTTCATTTTGTATAAACTTATTTCGTATAACGTTTGATTGATATAATTTTTTTTGTCTAACATACATTTTAGCATAATTTCATTTTGTATAAACTTATTTCGTATAATGTTTGTCTGACATAATTTTATTTTGTCTAACATAAACGTCGGTTAATTTTATTTATTCTAATCACGGTTAATCCGAATACATAATCATAAGGTTAGTTAATTCTAAAAAGTTTATTATTATAAAACAGTCGGTTCTGGCGCTTCGCCGGCCGCTGCCGCGGCACTCTCGCTTCGCTCGCTCGGCTCGCGCACTGTAGGGTCGTAGTTCTACCTAACGCTTCTCCTCGCTTCGCTCGTCGTCGTACCTATTCCCTGTATGTTTAGTATTGTTATTTGCTTGAACCAAATAAAAAAATAGTAGAATATTATGGATTATTTTTTTTTTCAATTTTAACCTACCTAATTGACCTAATTTTATAATAAACATTTAGGTACCAAAATTAGTCATAACGTTAGTAAGCAAAACAAATATTATGATAATTCAATATTAGACAATCCAATGTTAGTTAAAACGTTATTCGGCTATATGATAATTAGTTAAAATGAGAATCGACAAAATGAGTTTTCGCTAAAATAATATTCGGCAAAACAAGTTACACAAATGATATTAGTTAAAACGTTATTCGGCTATGATGATTAGTTAAAAAATAAGAATCGACAAAGTGAATTTTCGATAAAATAATATTCGACAAAACAAGAGTTATGCAAATTATCACTTAGTAAAAATAAAATTCGACAAAATAAAAATTATGTATAATGAAATTATACAAATTGACTTTAGACAAACTTTTCACTATAGTAAAAGTTGTTAGTTATCTACGAGATCGACAGCAGTATGTAAGACATGGGTGCTTCGTTTCGGCGCCGTATCACACTAGGTCTGGCGTAAGTCAGGGCTCTATACTGGGGCCATTTCTATTTGGGATTATGGTTAATGACCTTGCCCCAGTTCTCGAATCGGCACAGTGTCTTCTTTACGCCGATGACCTAAAGCTGGTTTACGGTGTGCAGCAGAGGGGCGACTGTGACTCGTTGCAGAGAGATGTCGACTCGGTTTTTCGGTGGAGTGTAGAGAACAGGCTTATTTTCAATTCAGCCAAATGTTCGGTATGCACTTTCAGTCATGCACGCACCCCGTTACATGCTTGGTACGTATTGGGGTCGGAGCCCATTAGCCGCGTGAGTTCAATCAAAGATCTGGGTGTGCTATTCGATACCCGTCTTACCTTCCATGACCACGTTGCGGAGCTATCTTCCAACTGTTTCCGGAGACTGGGCTTCGTTATCCGTAATGTACGAGATTTTAATGACGCTGGAGCTATAAAACTTGTTTACAATGCGTTAGTTAGGAGCAAACTGGAGGCTTCGTCAATTATTTGGCACCCGCATAAATCTGCATACTCCTTACTTCTGGAAAAGGTCCAAAAAGCTTTGCATAGGTTTTTATATAAGAAAAAGTTTGCATACTACCTATTCTTATACCCGACAAATTACCTTCTTGGGACTCTCGGTTTCAACTCTCTAGAGGTAAGGCGGAATTGCGGGTTACTCATATTTGCATGTCAGGTTCTGCGGGGTGAGTCGGACTGTCCCGAGCTGGTGGCTCAACTTGTGAACTTGTATGCCCCGGATATTCCTAAAATAAGGCTCAGGGCACGACGGAGTGATTTGCTGGCGGTGCCGGCGGCGCGTACGATGTCACGTAGGACCTCGCCTTTACCACAGAATAACCCTTAATTGGGCATGGCGAAAGTATTGAATTTAGGGTATTACAAAGATATGTATATTTTTTTAAGCTGGTAGAAGATAAAAACACCATA
This sequence comes from Choristoneura fumiferana, assembly GCF_025370935.1. Taxonomy (NCBI): domain Eukaryota; kingdom Metazoa; phylum Arthropoda; class Insecta; order Lepidoptera; family Tortricidae; genus Choristoneura; species Choristoneura fumiferana. The sequence continues at coordinate 10,970,965 of NC_133485.1, forward strand.
CTTAGTTTTTATATATTTTTTTATTTTTATATAAAAAAAAACACGTGGGAATTATACGCCTTCAGGCCATTATAAGTCTGGTTTCTATCCACTAGATTTTTTAAATAATTATTTTATTTACATTTATGTAAAATTTACACTGCCTTCGGGTCAGGCATCCTCAAGTGGAACCTTTTAAAACATGGAGTACCATATAAGGCGACCTGGCATATAACACTGACCTTTAGCTTGCATGCTGCTAAAACGGCATCTTCTATATTTTCCAAGTTGCCGCATATGCATTCCCACATTTGAAAAGCGTATTTTCTTAGGAACTGTTGATAAACATTTTTTTATATTTGAAAATAGGTGCTGGTTCTTCCCGACTGGTGAAATTATCAATCAAGGCAAGGACCTAAGCATAAATGATAATCTCAATGTCGTACTCTGTGTCAATGTATAATTCTGCATCTCAAACGGCCTGTAACAAAATAAACACTAGAATGAATAATATATACATTACAATATATACCTAAATGTTGTATTTTTGTATTAATGTAAAATTTCATACCTCATATATATGAGTTTAGAACTGCAGCCTCAAGCAAAAACCATATCTGTTGATGCCAGTTTTTCCTCAACATTTTTCCTAAAGGATCCATATTATACCTACGCACGGCTCTCTGTTGGATCCTTGTAATGCTTCATCAGGTCTTGACAGTATGGATTCCATTTCATCATAGGGCTCCAAAGGAAGTGGAGTTTCTGATACGCCTTGGCTGGGATCAGGACTCGGCAGTGGTGACTCTCAGACAGGCTTAGGGGGAATACCCCTACAGCTATATACAGGGTGTCCCAGAAGTACCACGTCACAGTGACACCAGAGGTAGGCCAGCTCAAGAGGAACCTAACCAACCTAACATGACCCCAGTAAAAGTTGCACGGTTTTCGAGTTATTACCGAAATAAATATTTTTGGGGATACTCCCCTTTGTCTTGACATTTTTAGTACCAGCATCGACTTGGAAAGCTTTTAATAACAGTTTTTAATGTGTATCGAATCGTGAATAGTTACTTCAGAAGTGTAGTGTGTTATTTTGTCAGTAACTACCGTAAAAAGCTGTTTTTTTTTTAATTAATCTTGATTTAAGTTGTCTCAAAAACATGAATTTCAACTTTAACCATCTGCCATGAAAAAAATTTATTAGAAACCAAAACAAATAAATAACGCCAATAAATTAGACATGTTATGCAGGCAGATTCAGAAATGGTATGACCATGTATCTTACTCCAAGAACATTAGACATTCTTATCACTTTAGCGAAGCCCTATCGAACCAACTTAAAACTGGAACTCCGAAAGCAGTCCCTGTTAAGTGGTACAAAAATGCTGTGTATAGAGATAGCTCATCTATTATCTGATACAGTTATTTTTCCAAATGCACGAAGGTTAAATATTAATATTTGTCTCCCTAATCAAGGCTAGGACCGCATCCTAAAGAACCAGATATAACCTAACCAAAAAAAAGTTGGAAAATCCCCAACTTTGTCACTTCAAAGTTCAATATTTCAAAAGCGGCTGAAACGATTTTGATAGAATATGTCTTAGAACCATCGCTAGAAAACCTGCTTTCAAATAATAAAAAAACGCATTCAAATCGGTTTACGCGTTTAAGAGCTACGGTACCACAGACAACAGACAGACATAGCGGTCAAACTTATAACACCCTTCTTTTTGCGTGGGTGGTTAAAAACAGGTTTATCTTTCATTCATTTATTGGAATATAAATTTAGTTCACAATAAATGTTTAAATTGTCTCCCATGGAATACTCGTTGCCGCAATCCTTCTTCAGAGCGTATTGGTTTCGCGTAAACTTTATCTTTTAAACATCCCCAATAAAAAAAATCTAGTGGGTTTAGATCCGGGGAACGCGGTGGCCATAAAATTGGTCCCAATCGACCAATCCATCTCTCAGGGAATGTTTCGCTGAGGTGCTCACGGACTAGCCGAGCGTAATGTGCCGAGAAACCATCTTGTTGGTACCACATGGTTCGTGTCAGTGCCAACGGTACATCTTCTAATAAACCAGGCAGGTCGTTTTGCAAAAACTGTAAATAGTTTCTACCATTAAGAATAGGAGGCAACTCGACCGGTCCCACAATTTGTCCATTAAGAATTCCAGTCCACAAATTAATTTTGAATTGGTATTGGGACCGATCTTCTCGTTCTTCATGTGTCTGTGTTGGTTTTCTGTCTGCCAGCTATGGATGTTGTGTAAATTGAAATATCCATCCCTTTTGCAAGCCGATTCTTCAGTCTACAATATTTCATTGAAATAAATCGGGTTTAGAATATTTTTAATAGGCTTACGTTTGTCCTCAATCTCGCTTGATGGAAGGCGAAGATGAGGCCTAAGATGGTACACGTTTGTCTAGAAGGTGTCTGTTCACTTTGACCTTAAAGATGTCCAGATTATAGCGTTAACCAAATAATATTATCTAACGTTTTAAACTTTCGTGATTTTCATTCATATTCATAATACCACTAACGGGACTTATCATGCTTACACACACGAGTAATATTTACCTCGACGTTTCGGCAACATTACAGTGGCCGTGGTCACGAGTAGACTGAAGTGTGGGGTGTCAAGTCTGCTAGCAGCGCGAGTCCATCGAACTACCCTGTATTTTTGCAGTGTGGAGGAGAAGGAACTGAATGAACACACATTTCTAGTATAAATCATAAGGTCGCCGGTGAGCAAAGCAGGTGATTGTTTCAGTTCATTAATATGAACCTCGGCAAAGTAACGCCTGATTCAATAAATTAGTAGGTAATGTAACATGTTTTTACTTAACAGTGACGGCTTGCGGCATCAGCAAAGTGATAAGAATGCCTAATGTTATTTCAGTAAGATCCATGTGTCATACCATTTCTAAATTTGCATAACATGTCTAATTTATTGGCGTTATTTGTTTGTTTCATTTCTAGTATTTTTTTTTCATGGCAGATGGTTAAAGTTGAAATTCTTATTTTTGAGACATCTTAAATCAAGATTAATAAAGTTTTTTTCAGCATTTTACGGTAGTTACTGATAAAATAACACACTGCACTTCTGAAGTAACTATTCACGATTCGATACACATAAAAAACTGTTATTAAGAGCTTTCCAAGTCGATGCTGGTACTAAAAATGGCAAGACAAAGGGGAGTATCCCCAAAAGTCTTTATTTCGGTAATAACTCGAAAACCGTGCAACTTTTACTGGGGTCATGTTAGGTTGGTTAGGTTCCTCTTGAGCTGGCCTACCTCTGGTGTCACTGTGACGTGGTACTTCTGGGACACCCTGTATATACCAATTCAAATATCAGTATACTCAGGCATATTATATTTTAACTGCTATAAATCTAGTTAGTGTTACTTGACATGATTGAACAAATACCATGGTTGATATTATAATCGAGTAAGTAATACTAACACTAGTTAGAAACACTGGCATTTACTTGGACGCTTTGTCTTGTACTGCTTCTTGTTGACACAAATTGATGGACGGCTCACCTGAAATAAGATTTGAGTGTAAACAAAAAAGGAATCATGCTGTAATATATTTAAAATTAAAAAAAATATACTAACAAAATAAAATGTTATCTTCGTTACATCCGCATTGTTAATTTGATCTAATTTCGCGTTGATCCAATCATTATTGTCCAGCATAAAGCTGTTATTGGACTGCTCGATCTCTGAGGAGCTCATGAGCATATTGAGAGCTGTATCCATAATAATATGATCGTTTCTAGAGAAGTCGAGTTTTTTTGATCTGCAAGAATAAAATAACAACATGTATGGAAAAATGTGATTTATTAAAGGTCTGAAGTATTATATTTCCCACACGGTGAAAACTACCATCCTTATGCGGTCACAAGTAGACTGTTTTTCCTAGATTCGCGCTGTTATCGTTCATCCACCATTACCTCTCATATTTCGTTTTCTAGAATTTTTTTACCGTACAACGGCAAAAACTACTAGACACTGGCAAAATTGTCCTCCGATGGACAGAGCCATATTTTTTTAAAGAAACAACAACAAGTACAATATTTCCCACAACTTTTAAAGGTCCAAAAATCACTGAAATACTGCCGTAATCACTAAAATATCATTACGTGTATGTAATACAACTCAAAATCTATCGAAGACAACTATTCAATAAAACTTACCGTATTTTTCCGCGACATGGTGAATTTTTTAAAAATATTCCGCACATATTCAGCGTTTTGTTGACACCAACTGACGTTTCTGACTTTGACATGTGTAAAACATGACACGTTTGCGTTTCGTTTCCCGATTTTATTTTGGGCAGAGACAAATCAATATAGTTTTTATATTTGACACTAAGAGGGCTACCTTCAGAGCGATAACAGCATCGCAAAATATGAGTGGGAAATATACTCCTTATGCCCTTATGGATAACTAATTAATAGTACTACCCAAAGAGCATATTTATCTATGAGTGACACAGTGTGATCTGATCCAGCTTTTTCAATGTACTTAATTGTGATTTTATTTAATTTAATACAACAAATCTTTGGCAGTTTTAACAGCAGTTTCTTAGTTAAAACAGTTATCTTATTTCTTTTGAGATAAATGAAGTTTCTTTGACTCGAAAATATATGAGAAATTATTAAAATATTTAGACTTATTTCGTTGAATTGAATTCCGGAATTTTAATAAACTCCCACGGAATTCCCGGAAATTACATTGTGGATTTCATTAACATTGCAGATAAAAAAAATTGCGACGGCTCAATTTGTGGTGTCTAATCCCAGTGGCTGAAATTTTGACATTTTGTGGCTGGGACTCCGTCTTAGATGAATGATTGGTCTCGCGCGCTCGCTCGACTAGATACCGCCGGCGTACTTGTCAAATGCGGCAACAAATAGTACGCCGAAATCGGCGTACCTGAGCCCGAGGCGAGTCAGTCGCGTTGCAAACTGTGCGTAATGTGCATGTCCCGAATTTTTGTTAAATTTTGGTCATAAACCGGAGTAAAATGCTAGTTTTCGCAGTGAAACTGTTTAAAAATAATACTACAAGAAATAAGAAGGACACTGGGATCACATACCATCAGTAAATCTATATATATAAAAGGCAAAAGTGATTGACTGATGTATCAACGCACAGCCCAAACCGCTAAGGCTAGGGATTCCAATTTAGTGTGGTGACGCCGATCCACGCGCCCCGACCTACATCATCTCGGTCAGCTGACACGAAGACCGGCGCCGCACATATGGGAAGGGATGTAACTCAGATTTCTATATGATTGTTTGAAAGGCAAATTGCTGGTTATAACAAGTGCAAGTTCATACCTTTATATATTATTCCCGCGCAGTTATCATGCCATATGTATGGCTCAAAGTAAGCTCTTGAACTCTCAAGACATCGTACTACATCTGCTTCGCTAATGTTTGGTCTTTAGATCTCTATGCTCCCGTCACCTCCTGTGGAAGTAATACAACACATGACTCTCTGACTAGAGAGCCACATGTCCATGGCAACAATGCCTCGGCATAATTCGTTCCTTACACTTTAGGTGGTCAGCAACCTGACCGATACTGAAAGTTGGTGTACAGATTACTTTAAACAGTGCCTTTGTAGCTTTGTGTGCTAAACCATAACTCCAAGCACCATTCTTTTGCCGTCACCTGGCGACCCTCCAGCCTTCACCTGGCTGCCTTTCTGTCCCATAAGGCGAATTTACCGTATATCGCTGCACATAGAACATTGCCTGCAATAACGTACGCCACGCATAAGCCGCGAACTCGAACCCAGTTCCAAGTAACTGACCAGTTCCGGCGCGTTCAGTATGGGACTTAATCGACCTAGAATTCTCGAGAAAACAGGGAAACCTTTCATTTAAACAGGGTATTCATAAGCGTGCTTGGCAATGCTAAGCACACAAAGTTTATCTTAGCGTTCGGAATAACCAATCCCGTAGTAGCTTGATAGCTCCGATAAGTACGAAGTAAAGCGCATACAAGTACGCATGAAGTAAAAGATGAAATTTAGCAAGGAACAAACTATGCTAGATACTTAGCTCTTAGGAAATTGCAGCTGCTTCACCAGCTGCTATTACAGACGTTATTACTTTTCAACTAACAAAACTGAATATTAGTGCTTGTGAGAAAAACTTTGACATTTAAATTAAACGGTTCCTAACCACAGACAATATTCATAGACAAGATAACCATAGATAAAGCGTTTACCTCTTTCGTGAGTCGGAGCTCACGACACTCCCGACGAGGAAGCTAGTTAGAGTGACGTCATCAAGTCGCGAGTCCACTCCCTGATCTTCTCCAGGGCTCGAACTGCAGCTCGGCGTTTCTTATCCTGTTCCACCTCCGTCGACTGCTCTCCGTCGCTCATGTCCAGGTCATTACTCAAGGCACAATCATAACTTATATCCATGTCATCTGTCATATCCAAACGTTTATCGGTCACATCCATATTCGTATCCATGTTATCTGTGATATCCAAACGTCTATCGGTCACATCCATATTCGTATCCATGTTAGGAATCGTTTCTACCCTAGTGTGTTCAGTGGGTGTTAACTGAGATCTGAATTTGTCTACTTCAATCCTGTCATTAATCACAGTAGCTGGAATACTGATTGATTCTCCGTTGTCTTCATCTTGAGCTTCGATTCTGTTTGAAGTTTCTGTGTCTTGAAGAATGTTATGTGGCTGATCGGTGACGTCTATTTCTAAAGGGTACAAATGAGCAATGGATCGTGTGAACACCTTATCACCTACTCTCACCTTCGCTACTCTGCATAGTCCGTCAGGTCCCTTAACGAGAGAGATGATTTTCCCCACTTTCCATCCTTATGAGAATTATTATATCTTTCACGTAAACTCTCGTCTCCAAGCCGTTATTAGGTCTTTCTTGGTCGTGGTACCTTGTACTAGTTCGTGCTCCTGCGACGTTTCCAATCCAGTATCCGATGATGCTGAAACATTCAACTGATTCATGTCTAACTCTGAAGATGCAGTAACCGAATGATCTATATCCGCAGGACCCTCCGCGGCCACAAGCGAAGTGTCTATCATCCTTAGGTTAGGACCCTCTGCGGCCACAAGCGAAGTGTCTATCATCCTTAGGTTTTTGTTATTCTTAATCTCCTCTATCCGTCTTGAAACAAATGGTGTCAATAGCTTATGTGAGTTGTACCAGTCAATGACAATCTAGCTGTCTGTCCACAAGAATTGCCGAGTAACGTTAATTTTGATAAATCTAAGCAGATAGATCTTCCATTTTGAATAATTCAGGGCATATGGCTTGATTGTGCGAGTCGAATTGTCCGCAATGTGGACATTTTAATTTCTTTTCCTTGCACTGCTTGGCAAAATGGTTTAGGCGAAAACATTTAAAGCATCGGTTGTTAAGTTTTGTTTTCTCTTTCTAAGGTTTTGACTTGCTTACATCGATCGTATATGTGTTGTCCTTGGCAAAAGAAACAGCTATACTTGCTCCTTTTGTTATCAAAATGTCTTCTATCATTTTCTGGTTCGTATCTCCTTTTATGAGGTCTACTGTCCTTGTTGAAGTTGGAATTCACTGAGCTGTGGCATTGAAATGTTTGTTTACTCCTGTTAAATTTCTGATTATTATGTCTTGCATTGATGAATTGTCTGTTACCATTATTTGATACATTATTCACATGTAATGTCTCCGCTGTATACTGAGTACTTTCTTTCAATGATTGTTCAGAGAAGATTCTACTGGCATCTTCTCGTGCAGTAATAATAACTGCTAGCTGTTTTCTTAAGTCCTCAATTGATTCGGCCTTTACTTTCATTTTAATCTCATATATAATGTCCTCTGGAAATTTCTCCATTATCATAAATCTGAGATGATTATGACTAATATCCTCTCCCAGCGAATGAAGAACTCTAATATGTCTCTCTATTTCGTCTAATGTCTTCCGACAATCTTCAATTCTTTCTGCCCTTTTGATTTTGTATAATGTGGAATAATGAGCGTCAATAATTAGATCATCTTTGCCATATCTCTCCTTTAAAGTAGATATCGCGATTCCGTAATTCTTGTTGGTAGTATCCAAACCCTCAATAGTCTTCTTAGCCTCGCCTCTGAGTGATGCCTTCAAGTACATCAACTTGTCGACATCAGACAGGTTTCTCTGGTCAATACATGAATGAAATTGATCCCAAAATTGGTGCCATTCTAGTAGATTCCCACTGAAGGTAGGTATACTAAGCTCAGGTAGTTTGCTAAGTCTTCTATCAGAAGTCACAGTCCGGGTAGCACTAGTGTCAGATTTAATGTTGATGTTGGCAGTCATTCCTGCTAACACTTCTTCTCCTTTGAGCTGTATTGTAGTAAGATTTGATATTTCGTCAGCATCAGGTTCATTACACAGGTTGAAGTATTGTAGTAATTCAGTCTCAAATCGAGTTAACATGGATTTCAATTTAGCAGCAATCTTTGCTTCTTCGAGGTTTTGAATATTGCTACATATTTCAGATTGAGCAAGCATATCAATATTGCTAGCTATAGTAGATAGCCTATTGAGTAATATATTATCCATTTTGTGTAAGAGGTTCCAATCTGTGAATGGATTTTCAAAAGAAATAATACCTTCGCTATCCGTAAGTAACATATGTCAGAAAAAATAATTAAATAAATTAACCTGACCAGTCATCATCATAAATACTGAAGACTAATGCCTTATAAATTTAATCGCATTGACATAAAATATTACAACCAAAATTTGACAAAAATAATAATAATAATAATTTAACTTTGCAAATGGCACTACCAAACTCCTAGTTCAATTTCAATAGAACTAATTTAATAATAATAGTCGTGTCTGTATGTAGTGCACACACCTTCTTAGAGCCCTATCCACATATTTACATTAAAATTGAACATTATAAATATATGGTCAAATAAATTCGATATTTGCCACTAAATTTATTTCTCAAAATATATTAGATCAACTCATAAAAGTTGGCATATTTTAGCATTAATAAATTATAAATTTTCAAATGAATTAAACTTTTAACTTTCCAAAATAAATTATCTTTCCATTGAGATTATTGGTTGTTCACAAATGAAGCATATAAAATAATAATTAAGGCATCTTTAATAACACGATCACAAATTAACAGTTATCAGTAAAAAGAACATACCTTGTTAATACAACTTTAATAAGTTGAACGTAAAATGCAAACTCGTCCGCTACGGCTCAGACACAGCGCAGCGTCGCGGCTTACAATTTTCCGGGCGCCGCAACAGCTACTAAGGCCCTCTGCCTGCGGGGTCGTTTTGTAAAACGAACCGCCTAAGTTCGATTCCTATACATAAATAAGCTGTGTTACTAACAATTAATTACAATTATAGGGAATCTCTCGGTCACCGAAGAAACTACTCAATTATCAGCATAAATGCTAAGCAGCATAAACGAATAGGCGTCTTTTCGTACTCGAGACGATTTCTCATTATTTCCATCCAAGACCACAATACCTACTTAACTAAATAAATTTGAAATTGACGAAATCATAGGTACTCCTTCACGCTAAAAGACTCAATTGAACGAGCATCATCACATATTTCGTCATTTATTGACGATTGTATCGGTTTTCCCACAATAAAACTGAAACAAAGTAATCTCGCAAAGTTTTCCGACATGAAAAAACACGTGAATGTCGGCTTCCCTTCGGTTCACTTTTAAAACTCCAATTTCCTCCGTATATCAGTTGAATTACACGAAATCCACACAATATGGTATCCATCGAACAATTTACGGTTGATTTAATATACTTTCCGACACAATTAGTGAATATAACTTACCAAATAAATTTTCAATTAGCACTTGAGCTCCACACCACAAGACAGTAAAAAAATGGCGTAAATAATGGCGTCCTTGTATGTCAACAGGATTTTCACGAACTGAGAAAATACTTCCGTATTTCACCTTATATGTACTTAATTAAATAAATATCATTTTTTAAATAATACATGAATTAATTGCGTGTCAATTATTCACTTATCACTACATCCAGTAAAATATAGTACAGCATAATTTTAAAAAATCCTTTCCTATTAATTACTAATGGCGTATTTCCGGTATCGGCCAATTCCGATTTCCACCAATTCCGAAATCCGTCAATTCTGATTGGAATTTTATAAATTTGTTTACAAAGTTTATTAACCTAAAATAAGTATTTCTCACAGCACCACATCAATCAAGATGATCTTAAAATATGTATTATTGCATAATTGTAGACGTTATAATTAAGATTTCTTTCGATGAAGCTACGAGTTTAAATATTTGAATTTTGGCAATTTCCCTTTGCAAATGCAATTCGACCATGTCAAATGTAAAGGGTCTGATGTCCATACAATTTAAAATATTATCTTTGTTTAGAAATTATGAATAAACTTTAGTTCCTTTAAATTTCGATAGATGGCGTTACGGGTATTGAACTTGCTCTGTTACACAGCAATAATTAAATATTTTCTCTTTATTCTATCAATCCCTAGGTCCTTATCGCAGCTTTCTCCACCAAATTTTGTGGTGACGCCGATCCACGCGCCCCGACCTACATCATCTCGGTCAGCTGACACGAAGACCGGCGCCGCACATATGGGAAGGGATGTAACTCAGATTTCTATATGATTGTTTGAAAGGCAAATTGCTGGTTATAACAAGTGCAAGTTCATACCTTTATATATTATTCCCGCGCAGTTATCATGCCATATGTATGGCTCAAAGTAAGCTCTTGAACTCTCAAGACATCGTACTACATCTGCTTCGCTAATGTTTGGTCTTTAGATCTCTATGCTCCCGTCACCTCCTGTGGAAGTAATACAACACATGACTCTCTGACTAGAGAGCCACATGTCCATGGCAACAATGCCTTGACATAATTCGTTCCTTACACTTTAGGTGGTCAGCAACCTGACCGATACTGAAAGTTGGTGTACAGATTACTTTAAACAGTGCCTTTGTAGCTTTGTGTGCTAAACCATAACTCCAAGCACCATTCTTTTGCCGTCACCTGGCGACCCTCCAGCCTTCACCTGGCTGCCTTTCTGTCCCATAAGGCGAATTTACCGTATATCGCTGCACATAGAACATTGCCTGCAATAACGTACGCCACGCATAAGCCGCGAACTCGAACCCAGTTCCAAGTAACTGACCAGTTCCGGCGCGTTCAGTATGGGACTTAATCGACCTAGAATTCTCGAGAAAACAGGGAAACCTTTCATTTAAACAGGGTATTCATAAGCGTGCTTGGCAATGCTAAGCACACAAAGTTTATCTAAGCGTTCGGAATAACCAATCCCGTAGTAGCTTGATAGCTCCGATAAGTACGAGTAAAGCGCATACAAGTACGCATGAAGTAAAAGATGAAATTTAGCAAGGAACAAACTATGCTAGATACTTAGCTCTTAGGAAATTGCAGCTGCTTCACCAGCTGCTATTACAGACGTTATTACTTTTCAACTAACAAAACTGAATATTAGTGCTTGTGAGAAAAACTTTGAATTAAATTAAACGGTTCCTAACCACAGACAATATTCATAGACAAGATAACCATAGATAAAGCGTTTACCTCTTTCGTGAGTCGGAGCTCACGACATTTAGCACGTAGGTTCCTTTTAAAGTCTAGGGTGCACTAAAGAAAGGATTTCTCAAAATTCATCCTTAAGGGGGTTAAATGGGGTCCACACAAGTTAGTATGGGAAACAAGATTAGTTAGACTATTTTTTCGAAACTCACAGGAGTATTCTTAACAATAAATAAGTAAACACGTGTTTCAGGTTTTTCGAGAATTCAATCCCTAAAAGG
>NC_133485.1:10986470-10994291 GCF_025370935.1 Choristoneura fumiferana
AACAGGCTGTGAAAGAATTATAGTGTAACTGAACGGGAAACCTTAGCCGTACTAGTAGCCTTAGAACACTGGCGCTGTTACTTGGAAACGGAAAAACATTCAAAGTTTATACCGACCATTCATCCTTGAAATGGTTCCTTTCTCTTAATAACCCAACCGGACGCCTAGCCCGTTGGGGCGTAAGATTGTCTTCTTTCGATTTTGAGATTTTACATCGTCGCGGCAAAGATAACGTAATACCTGATTCGTTATCAAGATCCGTGCCGTGTCGGCAATAACTATTGCTAACTCGTATCTCAATTCGCAAGACAAATGGTACTTAGACTTGTATAATAGCTGTGTAAACACACCGCAAGGTTTCCCCAATTATAAAATTGTAAACAATTCCTTATATAGACTTACTAAGTCAGATACTAGTTTAACAATGAGTTCGCGTGAAAGAGGTTGTGCCAGCGGAATTACGCGAACAAATTATAAAAGAAAATCATGCAGAACCAACAGCCGGACACTTAGGCGTTTTCAAAACTATCACCGTTAGCACTCAAATACTTTTGGGTAGGCATGTATAGAGACGTATCAAAGTTCGTTTCCTCTTGCGACACTTGCATCGCTTATAAACATCCTACGCACGCGACACTAGGTGAAATGGGAAGGCCTAAACAGTGCTCGAGGCCCTTTCAAGCCCTAGCCTTGGACTTCGTCGGACCATTGCCCACTAGTCGTAAACAAAATAGTTACTTGCTCGTAGTTACTTGTATTTTTCAAAATATGTTTCTTATTCCCGGTTCGTAACGCAACTGCGGCAATCGTAGTCAAACATTTAGAAGATTCCATTTTCTTAGTTCACGGAATACCGCAAACCATTTACATGGATAATGCGTCACAACTAATTAGCCGCGAACTAAAAACATTTCTCAATAAATACAAGGTGCCTAACCAATTTTTAATAGCAAAGTACAGTCCACATATTAATAATACGGAACGCTACAATAATATTATATCCTGCGTCTCCACCTTTGTTAACGACGACCATAGGACTTGGGACGTCAACATACCTAAAGTACAATTCGCTATAAATAATTCTGTGAACGAGGTGACCGGTTATACTCCTTCCTTCCTTGTTTACGGCAGAGAGTTAGTGACTTGTGGTTCACACTTCGTCGATAACGATTTGGGGAATGAAATGCTTTTTCTACCTCGCGATATTTACGCACAAAACATGGGTTTCTTGACCCATATATTTGATAAAGTTCAACACTCACTTTATATAACGCACATCAAAAAAACATTGCGCGTTACAACTTACGCCGAAAACCGGCTGAATTTAATGTGGGAGACTTGGTCTGGAAGCGCACGTATTTCTTAAGTGATAAGTCTAAATACTTTAGCAAAAAACTTGCACCAAAGTTCGTTAAGTGTAAAATAACTAAAAAAAGATCTCCACTCGTTTTCGAACTACAGGATCTTTCTGGTAACGATTTAGGTGCATGGCATATTAAAGATTTAAAATTAACACCGGGCGGCAGGTAGCGTCTGCGCACATTAAATAAATAATGCATTACTTGCTTCCTTATCAATGTAGGTACTAATTACATAATGCATCTGGACGGGCGATCAGCTGTCGCGCGCCGTCACATCAGTCTCCATTTAGCACCGGCGAATGCGCACGCGTGTTAATTTAATTTTTGTCTTATCACACTCCCTTATCACTTAGACGCACGGTTTATTTATAGAATCAAGTCATTTTAGCGCGCCGCCTCCGCGCGGACCTGCACCCTTTGCACTATTATTTCTTTAAATCTATAGCGCGTACATATTACTTGGTACACGCTAAACTAGTATAATCATTTGTCGCGGTCCGCCACTCATTATTATAATATTAATTGATCTGTCCTTAAGCCTTTACCCGAGAACTTGCAACTCGTTAAAAAGTATTTTAAAATTTGAATTACGGAACCCGTGCGGTTGGTAACACGTAAAATATGCCCTTAGCCTCTGTAATTCAAAACTCTAATGATTGGAACGGATGGTAATTCAATCACAGATTTAATTAATGTCTATAATTATTTTTTATGAATGCATACAACGTCCACCTTCCATTAACACATTTTATTCCTTTGACATAAGGGTCAACAAGCCTCTGTTGTTGTTTGACCCGCCATGAGAGTAGAAGTATGATCATAGTATGAGAGACGACGTATGTAAGCGTTATGTCATAGTGTATTTTTTATCGAAATTTGCTATGAGGCTCAAATTTCTTTTGGAGGGACGGGCGTACTGTCACAATGCACATAGGCGATCGCTGACATCTTAGTTAGCTCAGTGTAAGCTAGATGGCGCTTTCCTCAATAAGGGATCTCTGAGCAGAATGACGGACGAACTCTAGAGGTCGCCACCGTAGTTTTCTCTTGACTTATTTATTTACGTAATAATATGTATTTAATATTTATTTATTATTTACTTATTTATTTTATAAAAGTAGGCATTTTATTACACTCATTTACTACACGAGTTTGTACGACTAAATATATCTATAACCAACTCACCCTTGACCGTTTTTGTCGGCCAAGGGGGTGCTGTCGATCAGCTGTGACCGGGGAATTCTAACTGTAATATTCTCGCCCTTAAAAGCTGAAGCACAGCTGTAAAACACACATTCAACAGCTCACACTACACTAAACAGCTCTCTCGAAAGCTCCATACGCCCAGACTTGGTAAGTTCTCCGATATTTAACTTTTGTGTTTTTCTGTGTATTTTATTATAATTATTTTCTTTATAATTTAACTTTGTGTAATTGAACTGAAGGCTTCCCCTGGCCAGGGAATCTTTTATTTCAAACATTTCTTATACTTAATATTTTAACACTTGTTAATTTCTCTCATCCGTTGTTATAAACTCAGAACCTATGTTAATGCTTATTACTTTTATGCAACGGATGCTTACCGGTGTTAAAATAAATTCAAACTCAGCTAAGTGACGTTTAATTTCAAATGTAATCCTCTAACGGTTATTTAGTGAACTGTTGTATTTCAAATTTTAACGGTCACTTAGGCTATTTATTTTTACCTTTTGTTTTTTAAAATAATTATATAAAACTAGAATCACTTTCCTTTGCCTGCCTGTAACTCCGTATGATTGTCCTTGCCACTCACTGCAATTCAGCTCACCCTAAGAGTTGGGGCATCGCTGCAGAGGAGTGACTGGCAAACAATCTAGCACTGGACCACAACTGACACCACCTAATTTACAGGGCACCTCCGTACGGCTTCAACTTACAAACCTTTGTACGGCTTACAAACCTTTGTACGGCTTACAAACCTTCGTACGGCTTACAAGCTCCGTACGACTACAGCTTTCTCCGCTCTGCACGGCTACAACTTTCAAAGCTCCGTTCGGCTACAGCTCTCACGGCTCAGGCGGCTCCTTTACGCCCTAACCTGACACTAAGCCCTGACGGCCTTAACTTCCGGAGTACTGCACATCCTTCCTGGCTCGTCCAAGACCCTGATCGTTCCGGCGTGGAACACTTGTCCAGGCTGCTCGTCCTGCCGCCCTAAGGCCCCTTTTGACCTCGGCACCGACGACCACTCAGCTGGACTAGGCCCCCTGCTGTGGCCAGCCTCTTCGCTCCGGGTTCTTCTCTCCGACTCCAGGGAAGTGTAGGCCAGTAGACCGAATAATCAGAACCATCTCAATAAAATCGCTTGAACTTACTACCTGAGATTCTCGTAATACTTTTACTTTTAATTTTGTCAAACTAGGCCTGTTATTTTTTGTTTTAATTTTTAATTAAAAATTTATTGTAAAACTTATTCTCAAAGAATAACTTACTAGGCTCCTTTAAGGTCAAACTCCCCTCTGCCCTTTAAGAGACAGGTTGTTAGCGCTTCGTAGAGGACGGAGGCCATGTTCGACTTTAGTTTTGAAGATTAGTTCGGTGTGGATTTTTTTACCTAATATTTTCTAACTAGTATACAAGTGTTATAAAAATAGAGTTGATTAATATTAAACATTTTGTTTCCGCATAGATTTTACGACTGGATGTGTGAGAGTCATAGCCAAAGAGTGTTCTCATTATTTTATTCTGTGAAATTTGTAAATCTTTCAATGCAGTTTTAGTAGCACTACCCCATATCTCTATGAGGTAGTTCAGATGAGATTTTACCAGTGAGTTGTAAATAGTATATCGCACTTGGCGAGGGTAACAGTTCACAGAGTTAAACAGACAGCCCCGCAACGATATGAGTTTAGAGCGGATTTTATTTATATGTGATTTCCACGTGAGTTCACTGTCTAATGTTAATCCGAGATATTTTTCCTCTGTAGATCTTTTAATTTGTATATTGTTAATAGTAAGTGGAATGACATCGTTTATTTTCTTTTTTTTTGATTTAAATATTACGTAGCTTGTTTTTGCGATATTGATAGTAAGTAGGTTGTGTTGAAACCAGTCGTGGAGAGTATGAAGATCTTCCTGTGCCATTGTTTGTACCTGATCCACAGAGTGTCCGAAGTAAAACACACATGTATCATCAGCGTACAGGCTTATCTCGCCATGTAGGGGTACTTGGCAAATACCATTAACATAAATCAAAAACATAAGCGGGCCAATAATCGAGCCTTGGGGCACGCCACAAGTAATAAGTTGAGGGGAACTTTGGACATTACCAATTTTTACAATTTGAAAACGATTGTGCAAGTATGATTCAAACATTTTGTATGCATTGTCTGTGATACCTACGCCCCCGAGCTTTTCCAACAGCAGCGAATGACTTACTGTGTCAAATGCCTTTTTAAGATCAATGAAGATTCCAAGAGCAATTTTTTTGGCATCCATATTTGCCTTGATTTTAGTTACTAAGTCAATTGTTGCAGAGAGTGTGCCTGATTTAGAGCGAAATCCGTATTGTTTGTTAGAAAGGAATTTGATTTCTGTTAGATAATCGCTTAAACGTTTGTACATTATTTTTTCAAATATCTTAGAAATGATTGGCAGCACTGAGATTGGCCTATAGTTTTCAACGTCCATTTTACTACCCGACTTAAAAATTGGTGTTACCTTAGCTATTTTCAGTGAATCTGGGAATGAACCCTTAGCAAGACAGTCATTAATACAGGCCGTTAGTTTTGGTACAAAATAATGCTTTAAACACTTTATAGATTTGGTTGTGATATTATCTATGCCCGAACTACAGTGTGGATCAAGATCATCTATTATTTTCAGCACTTCGACTTCGCTACATGATGACAACATTGTTAAAGCATTACCATTACTACAGCCGCTTGTGACATTAGGGTTTGTAGCTGCATTAGTGCTATTATGATACTTAGATGGTATTTTGTTGGCTAATTCAGAACCAATTGTTGCAAAGAAATGATTAAAATGTTCGCATATTTCCTGTTCATTTGTAATTATGCCGGTAACTGTTAATAGTTTTGAGGGGGTACAGCTTGACCTTTCTGTGTTATTAGATAAAGAGTTTATAAGTTTCCACATAGTTTTAGGATCGTTTTTACACTTTTCAAAAGAATTCTGATAGTATTTGTTTTTAGTCTTGTTCATCATGATAGTAGTTTTGTTTCTCTGTTTCTTAAACTTCAATACAAGGTCATCTCTCTGTGGGTTTTTCTTTAATTGTTGCCATAGCTCGTTTCTTTTATTTATGTTTCTTATGATGTCCCTGTTAATCCAGTCTTGCTTTGGGGGATTAGCCACTTTCGTCTTTAAAGTGGTGTTACTTTTTATTAAATCTTTTATAGCATTGTGCAGCATCTCAAATGTATGGTCACCATTATTTCTAGTTATATAGTTTTCTGCCGATTTCTGCAACAACTCATAGTTGACCGCTTCATATTGCGTCTTAGTTTGTGTTTTAATCCTGTGGTTCTTCATTCTGAGAAAGATTTGTTTGTGATCGGATATCGATGAGTCAGCAAGAGCCATATGTATGTTTTTGTCTTTCATATTCGTAATAATATGGTCCAGAATTGTTTTTGTTGTTGCAGTTTCGCGTGTAGAGAATTGTTCATCTATTTTATTGATAAAGCTGTATCCGTTTTCATTGAGCATTTCCATATATTTTTTAGAAATTGTATCTTTTGCTAATAGATTTATATTAAAGTCGCCGAATATAATTGTCTTTTTCCCCTGTGGTAATTGCCTCTCAAAGTCTTCCAGAAACATTTCCATATCTGAGTGTCCTGGTTTATATATCAAACCAATGTTAAGGTCAAAACGGTGTGTGTGTAGCCATAGATAATTGTTACCATTGACATATTTATCTTCGATTACATTGTGTTGTATGTTCTTGTGTACGTAGATGGATACTCCCCCTCCTCTTTTGTCGGTCCTGTAACTGTAGTAATGCAAATAGCCAGGAATCGCAAGATAATTTGCTTCCTCCTCTGATTTGATCCAGGTCTCAGTAAGAAGAATCACGTGAACTTGCCAGCTAAGTGAAGCTATAATGCACTTTAGCTCATCCATTTTTCCGTGTTTAACAAGACTTCTGATATTGCTATAGAAAAAATTTAAGGAACCCTCCACTGGATCTAGATCGTCGTATTTTGTTATAGTTTGGTATGATAGCAGATTTTTGTTCGATTTTTTTGCCCTAGTTACAATTTTTATTGGTTGTTCTGAGTGTTGTAGTTTTTTGAAAGTGATATTATTTGAGGTTGTCCTCTGACATACTTGATGGTTAGGTCAGTTTCCCCGTTCGCAAGTCTATTTGCAAGTTGCTCACGCAATTCTTTCATGTATGCCTGCTGAGAATGAGTCTGATCGGAAAATAATTTAATGGTATCATGCTGATAGTTGACTCTGTTCCGGAGAATTTCTTTTACTATAAGTATCGAGTCAAAACAGACTTTAAGTGGACGATTGACCCCCGGTTTATATTTCCCAATTCTTATAACTTTCCAGGGTTGCGGTGCCATGTCGGTTTTCAGTACAGACTTGAGAATATTTGCGATTTCATTTCTATCTCTAACTTGTCTCTCTTCAATGGTATCCGCTTCAGGTTCATCTACGCCAATGACGATAACATTTTTCTGCCTTTCTGTACGTTCTGTTATTTCAAAAACTAGTTTTTCTGTTGACGGCATAGAATTATTAATAGCGTCTTTATTAAGAGCATCCATTTTAGCTTCTAAAGTCTTTATCTTGTCTTCCGCAATATTACTCTTTTTTTTCAGTTCTGATATTTCTGATAACATTTTAGTATGTTCCGAGACGAGATAATCTGTTGTAGTCTGTATAGTATCAATTTTAGTCTTTATCAGCTTCATATCGTCATGTACTGCAGAAAAATGATCTTTTTGTGTATTGGTAAATTTTTCAAACATATCGTTCATTTGTTTTCCTAAGTTTGATAAATATTCTCGGCATTCACAGTTCGTCTCTGGTTGTTTACGTTTGATTTTGCGCTGAGTAATGTATTCATCAAGTTGTAACTTCGACAGATCGGGTTGCGAGCCGCCACTTGTTGGTGATCTTGTTACGCTCATTTCTCGCAATTTTTTTATCCAAGCACGTTGAGACTATAGATAATAAGGATCAATGTCTAGTTACTCAGGTGGTAGTTTGATTGTCGCAGCCGTGTAAGCGAGTCGAAAAATCGCAACTATCCTGCTTACCCGAGGTGAGGCGGGGTGCGCTGGAGTCTGCACTGTCTTTATTTATAAACGCTGCAAGTGCATTGACTTTTCCAATGCAAAATAAGTTCTAATATAAGAGCACTTGATAACCTTTTCAATACTTTGTGAATATATTTTTTAATATTTATTTTACAGCACGTCCACTCTCGATGCTCACTTTC
>NC_133485.1:10994391-10996963 GCF_025370935.1 Choristoneura fumiferana
AAAAAAATACAACCGAATTGAAACCCTCGTCTTTTTTGTAATCGGTTAAAAACAAACAAGCAAAAACAGTGCAGTTTCCGATACTTCCAGATCGTACCGCTCCGTTTGTAGCAAGTTGCACTTGCAAGTAGGGATTGCAGTACCGGTACTGAAACCGAATTTCTATTCCCGGTACTGGGTCTACTCCAGTACGGGAAATTCCGGGAAATTCGATACTTTCAAACAGAGCAAAAATGTCGAAAATACAAACTGTTATGATTCAATAAAAACAGTAGGAAATAGTTTTATAAAGTTTAATAAATAAAATAAGAATAACTGAAATTACCCTCCTCTGTAATTCAAGATTGAGCATCTTACAACCCTTGCTGACTCAAGCGCTGACCTTACTTAGCAGCTGCAATGTAACCACCTCCAATGGCTTGATTGGTCAAGACCAGGCTACAATTTGAAATGGTCTAGACGGAGGTTAGATAACACTACATTTTAATAATATTTGGGTTACGGGAAGTTGTCCCCTCTTGTTCAAAAGATAGTCTACCCTTCAATAAGTTACGGACATGTTTGACTAGCTAAATACTCTCTGATGACATCTTGATATTTTTTGCAACAGGTAGTAGAGATACCGTCCTGTTTATTATGTTCGATTAAACAGAGAGAGATGGACGGATGACCTGGTTAAAGCCGCGGGTTCTTGGTGGATGCAGGCCGCTGCCAACCGAAGCAACGCTGGAGGGAGGCCTATATGTCCAACAGTGGAAGCCCTACGGCTGAATTGATGACGAGGATGAAACACAGACAGCATCTGACACGTAAAAATAGGTATCAGTAACGCTCAGAGACGGCGAAGGGCCAGGCTGAAAACTAGCGCCGAGGCCTCGCGGCTCGCTGCGTGGACTCGGCTTATGCTGAGCCGGTCCCTTTTGCCACAAGCAATAAATATCTTATTTTATTTTAGTGTTTTTGTGGCATTTTTTTTTCTTTCTTTTCAGTATTTTGGTAGAGTCGTGAAACTTAGCTTCGAGCTGAAGTCTTATGCTTTGGAAAGGTGACGCCGACCAACTGCTACCGCGGTATTGCCTTTTAAGCATAGTTTAACAAACTCGCAAATATTAAAGTGGCTATACGTCAATGAATCCAATTCAATATTAAAATAGATCAACAACACGATGGGCTAGTTTGTGCTAGCACGCCACGCCCACGGTGCGAGGCGCGAGTGCAAACGATTTGTTTGTCATAGTACCGGCGTTTATGCTAGGCGGGTCCGGTGAGTGGATCGCCTTGAGGCGCCGCGCCGCTCGCCGGCCTCTGCGCAAGGGACGCTGGTGTGCTACTACAAAGTAAGCGCGAAGGTTTATTCTGCGCTCGAGAGCATTGGGTGTCCGCCAAAACTTCTAAGCCTGGTGGTAAAGTCATTCACGAAGGCATAAAGGGCGTTGTAGATTACAACGCAACACATCGGAGCGTTTGATGTTCGCAGAGGGTGGTGCGTCAGGCTGCGTTCTGGCTCCTACCCTGTTCGAAATATGTATTTTTCGCACTAATATTGTTGGTACAACAGCTTTACAGCTTGATAAAGGTTAAACATATTAAATTATATATATATTTTTGATTATACATTGGAAAGAAGGCATACTAATTAAGCTGTCCAAAAAAGGGGACTTGTCCAGTACTCAAATTGGAGAGGGATAAACCTACTGCCTATGGTCTCCAAGGTTCTCTGCAAGATACTGCCTACACAGAATGACGAGTGGCTGTCGATTGTACGCTGAGGGCGAACAGGGCGGATTTAGAGCAGGGCGGTCTTGCATTGATCAAATCAACGTTTTACGCATGATTTTTGGAGCAGTGCAATGAAATGCGTAGTGAACTTTCTTCTTTTTGTTCGTAGACTTCGAAAAGTCGTTCGACAGGGTCAAGTGGACAAGTATTTGGCATGCGCTAAAAAGAAGGGGTATACCAGTTAAAATCATAAAAAATATCCCAAATCTTTATACGGGCTCCTCTTTGCCGAGTCATGCATAAGGGACAATTGTCAGACCAGGTACTGGTCGCGGGTGTGGTTGAAGCAGGGTTGTTTGTTGTCGCCATTTGCTTTTTTCCTCATTGTCTTGGATGACGTGATGAAGCGCAAGGTAACAAGTCAAGAGAGGAGAGGATTGCCTTGGGTAGGATGAGGGGGCCTCGAAGACATAGACATCGCAGATGAGTTTTGTTTATTTCGCAACATCACGAGAGCGTATGCAATCCAAGACCAACGACCTCTCCGAATACGCTGCAAGAGAAGGCTTGCGCATAAACTGTGAGAAGACGAAGGACATGCGCTTAACACCTCGGATGCCGGTGCCGATATACATTAACGGCGGGGCCGTCGGAGCAAGTTGCTCCAATTCGCATATCTAGAAGGTGGGTCGACCCGACCGGGGGAACGGATAGCGATGTTGACGGCGCGCTATCAACAAGGCGCGGGCGGCGTACGCGCAACTCAAACCTGTGTGGACATCCACCGGTAATAACTCGACGCACTAAGATCAGAGTGTTAACTCCAACGTCAAGTCAGTCCTATTGTACGGAT
>NC_133485.1:11000114-11022108 GCF_025370935.1 Choristoneura fumiferana
GCAAACTCGTAAATTTCAAATGTAATTCCGCACATGAATTTCGAAAACCCAGAGGTGCGAGCTGGGGTTCGAACCCACGACCCTCTGCTTGAGAGGCGATAGGTCAAACCACTAGGCACACGGCTTCATTTAGTTTTGGTTTAACTACCTACTTAGGTATATCCCGTAGCGTTGGTCCTGCTGACATCTCCTGAATCCCCTTAGTTTGGGTAAACTGGGTCATACAAATTTCGCTCAAAGTTTGCCTACTCTAGACATTAGTATTCATTAGCACAGTTCCTCGCTTGATAAACGTTAACATTTGTTTATATAAAGCATTATAACGACCTCATTATTCTAACTGACATTAATTACTTTGCTTTGTAACTACGCCAAAACACTTTTTACTTTTGTCTCTAATTCTGGAGATTTTCTAAGTACAGTACAGTCAGGGCAATCAAGGGCCATCAAATATCTACCTATACCTATACATCTTTATGCCACTAACCATAAGGTCGATGTACCTACCCCATAGTAGGTACCTAGGTTATGCCTTGACTGTACCTAAGTAATAAAACTGGAGGTCTAGAGTTCAAATATACGATCGGACGCGACTCCTTTTTTTATTTAGCTATTTTTAATAATAGTAGATTGTTTGAGTTGTTTAGCCACTCGAGCAGAGCGAGGGTGGCTATAGTTCGAATGTCATTATGGTTGTTTAGTCTCGCGTTAAACACTCTACTTTTCACTTTGAATGCGAGGAAAAAAAACGTTCTGTTCAAAATTACAATTATTTTTTAAAAATACGCTCGACTGATGGACATCTGTTCAAATTTCAAATAGCAAAAAATGGTTACGCGGTTTTTTCTTTTCTTTTATTGTTTTTGAAGTGACGCTTTAAATGCTTGCATATTATAGCCAACCGTTTCTAATTTGAAAACTATTTTAAAACTGATTGAATATGTAAAAAACACGATTTAATTCGAAATAGTTGTGTTTCACGAAATCAAATCGTGTTTCTTAAATATTTTTGCACGTTATCATTTTGAGGTTTTGGATTGGATTAATTATTAATGATTACGAATATTAATCAATTCAATTATATTAAGGGTTAATTCATGAGGTTATTTCCACGCCCAAAAAATCATCCATTCACAAACACCATGATTATAATAATTCTTACCCCCTTATTCATAAAACTTAACAAGCCTATGTTAATACTCTTAAATGCTTTGTCTCTTTTCTAACAAATACAAATGTCGAAGTGACAGATAAGGACAAACGAATTTGCGGCATTTTAACTAAAATAGGTTTGATTGTCGTTTATGAATAAGGGGGTTAGAGATTAATGAGGAGCTTTAGTCCCGATATGCAGAGACTAAAGCAACATTTTAAGAGCATGAGAAGTGAAAAACTTATTAAAGCATACCAACGAGACGAGATAAATATGAATTACTAGCTTTTGCCCGCGACTTCGTCCGCGTGGAATAGTAACTTTGGAAAGTATTTAAGTTATTTAGGGTAAGTACCTATTCTGCCAATAATAGAACATAGAAACTTCTACGGTTTACTGAAAAATAAACTATTTTAATACATTGCTTTAATCTAAACTATTTTTTTTTGTTTTTCCATTCTTTGGTAAAACATAAATATTTTGTGGGTAGCCACATTTTAGCAAAACGACGTGTATTCTACCCTGCCAACACAAAAGGACTAAGTAATTATTTATAGTGAACTCTTGACATCTTACGTCCTTTATTCTAAGTTAAGAGGGTAGGATTATAATTAAGACGGCATTCTTACTAAGCATAGCTATACATATTTCCGATAAATATACTTATAGTAAACTTGTTTGGACGAACTTTCATCCCCTTAGTTTCAAGTATGAAAATGACGAAATGTGAAAAGAGCCGGAACAAATTTTTTTAGGGTTCCGTACCTACCTCAAAGGAACTTTGCTGTCCGTCCGTCCGTCTGTCTGTCAAGACCCTTTATCCCGTAAACGCGCGGAGTATGTGTCGAGTTGAAATTAAAAACCTAAACTCAGGTTCAATAGTCCCGGAAGCTGTGAGAAAATGAACTTCTAAGTTAACGCAATCAAAGCTACAGTCATTAAAAAGGTGTTTCCATACAAATCGCCTTGACAGAAAAAGTTATAGGGTACTTTCCGGCTGTCCTAGAAACTTGAAATTTTTATTTAAAGTAGCTCTATTAGCAATTTTTTTTCTTTTATAGCAAAATAAATAAGAAAAATCTGAAAATCATAATTTTTCATGTCCGACTGTCGTATGTCAATAAGCCATCTAAAATGACCCCACATTGCGTACATTTTGCTTATGAGCTTAAACTAGGCTCTGCTTACACTGAATATTCATAAATACCTACGTACGGAACCCTTAATGCGCGAATATTGAAAGACAAGTGCTATTATGACATACAGGAATATTAAATGACATAGAATTGAACAATGCATGAATTAATTACGTATTTTTAATTGTATAGAATGTTTTCTTCATTTTATTGTGTAATCCGATAATGAAATCGTAATGATGTATTAAATAATGTAAACGATAAACAGCATAAATTGGGTAGGTACCTACATGTATATGAAACTCTTGTTTTAATATTTGTACGCGTGTAAGCGGCAAAAAGTGGTGAACTTTCAAATGTTTGGCATAACACCTGTTAACCATGTACCCTGCTTTTTGAACAAATAAATCTTTGACTGAAGTAGGATCCGCGCTGTCATCGTTCATCCACCATTACTCTCATATTTCGTTTTCCTAGAATTTTTTACCGTACAACGGCAAAACTACTAGACACTGGCAAAATTGTCCTCCGATGGACAGAGCCATATTTTTTAAGAAACAACAACAACAACAAATCTTTGACTTTGACTTTTGACTTTGAGTCCAGTTGAATTTAACCGATTTTTTTTTTAGTTCTTATCGAATACCTAAACACAAAGATTCATCGATTTATCTGTGATAATGACAACGTTCCATATACATTTTCATCCCCTATTTCATCCCTCGCCAGGTAAAATTTTCAAAAACGCTTGAATAATATATATTTATTTATTTTTTATAAGTGCCAAATGCAAGATATTATAAAGAACCATCGATTTATCTCCGACAATGACGACCTTCATATAAACTTTTCATCCCCTATTTCACCCCCAACAGGATTTTTTTTTTTAAAAACGCGGGAACCAATACTATTTATCTCTTAACACGTGCCCAATGCAAGTTTCATAAAAGAACCATCGATTTATCTTCGACAATGACGATCTTTATATAAACTTTCATTTCCTATTTCACCCTTCATAGGAAGAATTAAAAGAAAACAATTGAAGGAAACGAGAGTAGCAGGGGTAAAAACGAGTATAATGTATTAACAGTATGCGACACACACAGGAAGTAATGACAGTAGACAAAGCAGAATAACAGAACAATATTCAAAATACAAAATACACACATATCAAAAATGGCCAGGGTGTTTAATATTAAAAATATAAACAAGAAGGTTTAACACCCCCCCGTAATATAAACACCCTGTATATATACAATATATACAAGTAGACATATCAAAAATCTAAACTATACACTAACTTAACACTAACACAAACATAAGAAATAACACCCTATATATACAATATATTACACCTACTTAAGACTAACTGTACACAAAATAATAAACCTACTATGAAGCCTAATCTAACTTAAACCTAACTGATTGGCGCACTTGCAGTGCTTGAGCTTTGCCAAAGGTTTAGTAAGAATATCGGCGATCATGTCATTCGTATGAATGTATTTGAGATGTAGGTCGTGGTGTGTCAGTGTGTCTCGTATGAAGTGGTGTTTGATGTCGATATGTTTTGTGCGTGCGTGATAAGTGTTATTGTGTGCAAGTTTAATGGAACTTTGATTGTCTGTGTGTATGATTATGGGATGAGTGATGGCGAATACTTCCGATATGAGTGACTTTAAGTAAATAGCTTCCTTGCAGGCTTCTGCGAGAGCCATGTACTCTGCCTCTGTGGTAGATAGCGCGACAGTGCGCTGTTTTCGCGCTTCCCAGGAGACAGGTGCTCCACTCATTAGGAATGCATAACCAGTAAATGATCGCCTATCTAATATGTTGCTCCCATAGTCTGCGTCTACGTAACCTACTGGGTAGTTCTGGCCCTTAGAGAAGTGCAGTTTGAGGTCTTTGGTACCTTTGAGGTAACGAAGGACCCTCTTAGCGGCTTTCCAGTGTACCCCCCCGTAATGTGCGTTGAATTGTGATAGATACGAGACCGTATGAGCAATGTCGGGTCTCGTACCAATCGAAACGTACATTAACGAGCCGATAAGTTCCCGATAAGGTACTTCCACTTCATCTTCCTTCTCTGGTAAGGTAAGTTTAAGTCCAGGTTCCATAGGTGTAGTAACGGATATAGCGTCATGCATATTATATTTATCGATTAATTTATCGATATAGTTCGTTTGGTCGAGAGTGAGTGAACCATTCTTTTGGATAACTCTCATACCTAGACAGTCCTTGAGAAGACCTAAGTCTTTAACTGTGAAAAACGTTTTAAGTCCGTTTTTAAACTCGGCTTTAAGCCGGTCGTTGTTGCACAGTATGAAAAAATCGTCGACGAATACTGCTACGACTAGTATGTCGTTTCCGTCTCGTCTGTAGTAGAGACAGTGTTCACTCGTGGCTTGTGTCAATGATAAGGCGGACATTGCGTCACATACCTTTTTATTCCACTGACGTGGCGCTTGTTTCAAGCCATAAAGAGACTTTTTAAGTAGACAAACTTTATGTTTAGGGTCAGTTGAGAAGCCTTCAGGTTGCTCCATGTAAATTTCCTCCTCTAAATCACCATTTAAAAATGCCGTTTCCACATCCAAGTGGTCAATTTGGCAATTTAATTCAACTGCGAATGCCATCAAAATCCGCACTGAAGACAGTCTTGCAACTGGCGAGAAGGTTTCGCCGTAGTCAACTCTTCAACTTGTGTGAATCTTTGGCTACAAGCCGTGCTTTGTATTTCACAACTTGTCGCTTGTGTCCTTTTTAAGTTTGAAGACCCACTTGCACTTTGTGGTCTTGCGATCTTTGGGTCTGTCCACTAATGTCCATGTCCCATGTTCATTAATGAATTATATTCAGCCTGCATGGCTTCAAACCATTGATCCTTTTGCGGATGCTCTGTGACCTCTTTATATGTTTCAGGTTCCTCTGAAGTCATCTGCACTGTACAAACATACCGCGCAGGAGGATGCCTGTCTCTTGACGGGTATCTCCGTTCTGGTGCTTGGTCTGGTTGTATGGCTTCTGGTTCAGGTTCAGGAACAGGTTGAGGTTCTACTTGCACAGGTTCGGGTTCGAGCTGTAATGACACAGGTGGTGTCTGGATGTCAGGCTGCGCATGAACATTTATTGGTGGTACTGGCTGTTCGAAGATCGGTATTTGGACTTGAGTTGATTCTTGCTGGGATTCTGGCATGTCGATTTGAGGTGAATTTTGATTGGACTGCTGTGAAGTTTTTCTTCAATGAAGACAACATCTCTTGCAATTATTATTACTCGAGGATTTTGGGAATTGACGAGTCGATAGCCTTTGCTCTCGGTTGCGTAGCCAACGAAGATGCACGTTTGCGTCTTTGCGTCAAGTTTCGTACGTTTTTCTTTGGGTACGAGAACGTGAGCTTGGCAGCCGAAGACTCTCAGATGAGACAGTTTACTTTCGTGCCAGTCCATATCTCTTCTGGATCTGATTCTTAAGAGCTTGAGTAGGCGTACGATTTTTTAAGTAAATAGCTGTGTTGACAGCTTCTCCCCAATATGCCTTTGGTAACTGCGAGTCCTGGAGCATAGATCTGGCTTTCTCCATTATGGATCGGTTCGCGCGTTCTGAAATTCCATTCTGCTCAGGGTATACGGAATTGTGGTCTGATGATAATTCCGTTCTCCCTTAAGAAGGTTGACAGCCCGTGATTAACGTATTCACGGCCGTTGTCCGAACGTAGAATCTTGATCCTATGCCCTGTTTGATTCTCTACTAAATGCTTAAACTCTACAAATTTACTAAAAACTTCGTCTTTTGTTTTTAAAAGATATCCAAAGTTTTGCGACTAAAGTCGTCTGTAAATGTTAGTAAGTAAAGGGCTCCGCCCACGAGTGCGTACTCATAGGACCACATAAGTCCGAATGAATAAGCTGCAATACGCAACTCGACTTACTAGTAGAGTTCGGGAAAGGTCTCTTGGAAAGTTTACCTTGTAAACACGGAACACAAGTTTCGTTCAAACTACCTGCGTAGTCTATGCCAACGTTTTTATTTTTTAAAATGTTTAAACATTTGACATTGATATGGCCAAGGCGTCTATGCCACAACATAGCAGACTCTTTACTATTGGTAAGCAAGGCGGTACTCGAACTTACATCTAGTTTGTACATGCCTTTATGGTTTGAGCCTGTGGCAATGACATTAGTTGTCACTTGACAACCTCCGCTAGGAAAAATACTCGCGCCTTTCGATGTAAACAAAACATCGAAACCATTTTGATTTAATTTGCTAACAGAAAGCAAATTGGTAGCTAGGCCAGGAATATATAAAACATCGCTTATTTTACTTACACTAGGAGATATATTCATATTTACAGTACCTTTACCATGACTCAGTAATTGTTCTTTATTCGCAACTGTAATAGGGATCGTATGGGATGATAGATCAGAAAACCATTCGCTCCTGTTACTCATATGGGAAGTTGCGCCAGAATCAATGAACCAGTCTTGTTGACCTGTGGGAGGAATATTAGCAAAACAAGATGAAAGTGTGAATTCGGATGTATTGAATGATTTGACCGCCGAAACATTCTTGTTTTGTTAATTTTGATGCTCTTACACTGCGAAACTACGTGCCCTAACTTTTTACAATATTTACAAAATAATTTATTAGATGGCTTGACGTGTAGCGCGGTGTAGTCAGGTCCTTGGGTACTGGATGTGGTGGGTTCAGCTCTAAGGCCTTCCTTGAGAAGAGCTGTCACCACATTCTCCGATGTAAGATTGATGTTCGCGTGCTCCAGTGTGACGACGAGTGGCTTGAATGACTCTGGGAGTCCCGCCAGCATTATAATAGCAAGGAACTCGTCTTCAACTGCGGCTCCGATTCCTTGCAGCTCTTGCTGTGTCGCCAGCATACCGTTGACGTAATCTTGCATATTGCCGTCGAACTTTAGTGCTAACAATTTTTTGATAAGGGCAAGACGTCTTGTCAAGCCGTGGTCAGCGTAGGCTTTCTTTAAAGATTCTAGGGTTTCATACGCTGATGTGGCTGACCTGATGATCGGGTAAACCGATTCGTCGCAGGCGAGGCAGATCTTCGCTCGTGCTTTTGCATCCTTCTTCTTCACGATTGGGTCTGACGTCTCGATGGGTTTTGAGGAGACGTCCCAAAGGTCGAGATCGATGAGCATGCACTCTAAGGAAAATATCCACGTGCTGAAGTTCTTGCCGTTGAGCTTTGTTATGCTTACGGAACCTGATGACGTTGACGTTGCCATTAGTGCTCAACAAATATCGACTTATTTCTTATTAAGTGCCTAAATGCCAAGTTTCATGGTTTTATCTTCGACATCGACGAACTTCCACCATATAAACTTTCATCCCCTATTTCAACCCCTTAAAGCGTCTTTTTCGCGATAAAAGATAGCCTATGTTCTTTCCCAAGGTCTATTCTATCTATGTACCAAATTTAATCCAAATCGGTTCAGCGGTTTTGGCGTGAAAGCGTAACAGACAGACAGACAGACAGACAGTTACTTTCGCATTTATAGTATAAATATATATAATATAATATATATAATATAAATATATCAATATAATATAAATATATAAATAATATATAAATATATAAATATATATGTGGCGACACCCTTTGTCAGCATTTTCTAGTTAACCACGCGGGCTCGGAGCGGAGCAAAAGGCAGTCTGTTTCTACGCCTCACACCGCTCGGTCGCGCGCTTGATAACACCTCACGACCCCGCCTGGTTAGCCTTGGACATTGAGTAAATTGTTATTTCAAGTGTGCAGTTCACATTAAACTTAGTTAACTACTCCAGTGCATTTATTGACAGTCTCCCGTAAATTCGCACCCTTGGTTAAGCTCCCATAAGGAGTAGTTACAGTGGTGACCCCGTTTTCGAACACGTGCTAACTAGATTCGTTTGTGAGCTAACCAGGCGGACGCGTTCGTTTCCTTTTTTTTTATTGTGGTCGCGGCCATTTTTACCCGAACAAGGCATCATGGGCAAGAGCGACGGAGATTCCACCGCCGAGACGAACCGCGACGAGCAGAAGCAGACTCCGGCTGAGATTCAGTCGATTAGCGTAGCGAGCAGAATAGCACCATTCTGGAAGGATCTACCAGATTTATGGTTTGAGCAGTTCGAGTCAATTTTAGCACCGCAGAGGGTTGGCTCAGACACTAAATTCGACCTCGTCATAGGCAAGCTCGGCAAGGAAGAATTAAGGCACATCAGCGATCTTCTGGGTGGTGCTGCTAGGAGCTACGACGCGTTAAAGGCCAGGCTCATAAGCGAGTTCAAGGAATCGCCGGAGGACCAATTTGATAGGCTGCTGGAGGAGTCACACCTGGGAGAGCAGAAGCCGTCGCAGCTTTATAGGCGGATGGCAGAGGCGGCAAAAAACGCGAAGGTCGAGCAGAGCACCGTCAAGAAGCTATGGCTAAGGAGATTGCCTTTGGTGGTCAGAACCGCTCTGGTCGCGCATGAAGATATGGACGTAGAGGCGCTGAGCATCATGGCAGATAAGGTGATGCGTACAACCAAGCACGGAGTCGTAGCCGAGGTGAAGGAGCGGAACGAGGAGTCAGGTTTAGTCGACGAGATCAAGAAGATGGCAATGGGTTTCGAGCAGTTGCGAGAAGAAGTGAGCGAGATAAGGAGTCGAGGGAATGCAGGGCCCAGTTTCAGAGGAGGCTGGGCTAGAGGAAGAGGCAGCGCCACACCCGCCAGGAGCTGGATTCAGCAGCCGAGGTTATGTGTGTACCACCAGCGTTTCGGACGGTTCGCCAGGAACTGCGCACAGCCGTGTAGGTGGCAACAGAGTACGCCACCAGGACCAGCACGGAATCAACAGCCGACGGCACCGAGATGGCAACCTAGGCAGGGAAACTAGACACGGTGCACCCTACAGTGGCAGTGGGGGGTGCACCGGGCGTAGATAACCACCGCTTGTGTGTGCAGGACAGGAGAAATGGTATGTCATTTTTGATTGATTCTGGTGCAAACGTCTCCGTCATCCCGATCAGCAAAGTTAGTGGCAGAGACCGTAGCGTATGTACCTATAAACTGTTCGCAGCAAATAACTCGGAGATCAAGACATACGGTACTCAATCGTTAGAAGTGGACCTGGGTTTACGGAGAACTTTCGTGTGGACGTTCATTGTGTGCGAAGTCAAGCAGCCAATCCTCGGCGCCGACTTTTTAAAGACTAATAAGTTAGTGATAGATTTGTATAATGGCAGGTTAATCGACAATTCGGTAACAGCGTGTGTGTACGGGTCTTTGGTGCCTGCTGGATCATCGGTGAACACCATCCAAGCAGCGCATCCGTACCGCTACCTCCTGGAGCGATACCCCGACACGACTAAACTTGTTACATTTTCAGAGCCAGCTAAACACGGGGTAAAACATCACATCGAGACCTCGGGGCCACCGGTATACGCGCGGGCAAGGCCGTTACCTCCCGACAGGCTCGCCAAGGCAAAGGAAGAGTTCCGGGTCATACAGCAATTAGGTATCTGCAGGCCCAGCAAGAGTCCATGGGCCAGCCCGCTTCACGTCGTGCCGAAGAAGGACGGACGAATTCGTACATGCGGTGATTTTAGGCGATTGAACGCGGTAACGAAGCCAGACCGCTACCCCATACCCCGGCTCCAGGACTTCACCTACGGGCTAGCAGGAGACAACGGTACGGTGGGCCAGCCAGAGCCGCAGACAGCGCACGCAGCTGAGCCGGCGCACACACACACAGCTGTAGCGGCACCGAGTTTACGTACCACACGTAGCGGGCGAGTTATAGTTAGACCGGCTCGTTACCGAATTGACGATTAAGCAATTTGTCGTAGTAAAGGCAACTAGCACATATTAAGTAGGTATCTAGGAACGGCGTGGCTGTCCGGGAACACTGTTTGGTGGGCTGGTTTGGCAACATTCCTTCGATTAATTATTGCAGAGTGGGTCCCGGGCAGCAACTACCATTAATTTCATATTCATATATATTCTAACTCTATACTATAAAAATTTCAAGTCGGGCCTTGAGACACAGGTACCGCAAACGTACTTAGTAATAAATTATAACATAGTTTATAAACAGTTCACGGGCCCCAGTCAAAGTGTGCACGTAGCAGTTTACGTCACACAGTAGCGGTTATGTCAGCAGTACGACACAAATGTAACACAAAAGTAACTCGGCAGTACTGTCCGCATACAGGTTTACTGTGTAATGCTATAGCGAGTTAAGTAGCACAGATTGTTGTCCAGTAAGACTTTTATTCATTACTTTTCAGCTATTTTCGTAGCAATAATCACTCTCAAATCGAACATCCGACCGATCGCTTCGGCATTACAAATTGTAAAAAATTCTAACTTAAATCCAATCCAATCAAGATGGGCTGGGGCCAGAGCAAACAGGAGGAGGAGAACTCTCACAATACAATCGCCATAGCCAAAGTAGAGACATTGTCGAATCAAGTGGAGTCCAAGTTGAATTACGTCGGAATTGGGATGATTGTGATGGGCATACTGGCGGCAGTGTTTTGTGCGTTTTCATAAGAAACAGATGCAAGAATTGTGCGAGAGCATGGTTGACAAAAGCGGTCAACGATTTGCCACCTACCGCGGTGAAAGTGATTACCACGGAGCAACGATCCCGTAGTCAGCCCGAGATGTATTAGTTTAAGTCGCTGTACTGTATTTCTAGTCGTAAGCTCTAAATTTTGTTTTCCCTTTACTATCACTGACACGGGTGTCAGCCACAAGTGTTTAGTGATAGGAAGAACATTGTACCTACGCAGTTTTGCTGTGGGATTGTATGCGATTTTTCTTTTTTTTCAAAGGGGGGGAGTGTTGTGGCGACACCCTTGTCAGCATTTTCTAGTTAACCACGCGGGCTCGGAGCGGAGCAAAAGGCAGTCTGTTTCTACGCCTCACACCACTCGGTCGCGCGCTTGATACACCTCACGACCCCGCCTGGTTAGCCTTGGACATTGAGTAAATTGTTATTTCAAGTGTGCAGTTCACATTAAACTTAGTTAACTACTCCAGTGCATTTATTGACAGTCTCCCGTAAATTCACACCCTTGGTTAAGCTCCCATAAGGAGTAGTTACATATATAGTAAGTAATAGTAATATAGTATATAGTATAATAGTATATTATAGTATATATTATATATTATAGTATATATAGTATAGTATAGTATAGTATAATATAGTATAATAGTATATATAGTATGGATAGTATGGATGCAGAAAGGGAGCGACATAGTAATAATTAATGACGTATCAGACAAAGAAGAAGTAGGTACTTAATCTCGTCTTGTTACCATTTGCTTTAGTCATTTATTTATTTTTAGTTTTGTTTGGCAGTAAATTAACATGATCCGATTTTTTTTTAAAATGGCGATTGAAAATAGAAAAGAATGTGTTGGATTTGAAATACCATTAAAAGTAACAATTAACGCCCTATTAATTAGGGTTTAATTAATTTTTCTAAGGCATTGTTTAACTTGCAACCTTCGTAAATACTTAGATAAGTAGTACTAAGTTACAAAAGTTGTAAACCATTTTTGACTACTTCCAGATATCTAATTGAGCTGAAAGGCATATTATATAGGTAAGGTCCGGTGACAATAACCCGTACCTTGACATTCTGGTGTTATGGCCAGGATCATCTCCGCAAGACGGTACTATTCAACGGTTAATGGCGTCGCCACATCGAAATTGCCACAACCTGGAAACGAATCGACAAAAAAAAAACACGCATACTTTTATTGCATAAATCGATACCTAGAATTAATCAAGGGAAAAAAAATTATAGCACACTTGATAGCTTCAATGAAAGAACAACCAAATTTTCATTTAAAAAAAACCTTCGCGAGGAATTCTGCACGCATCTGCGAGGAAATTCAATGGTGTATAAAGTTCCTAATGCAAATCAAGTCCTCGCATTCTGACAGGAGTCCTGTGCCCTGCAGTGACGTATATATGCTTAGATGACGATGATGATGACAACGCACAGTCAAATCTCTTTTCCTTTTGTTATTATTAGTCCTATATGTATAGGTATAACTTTAGTTACTAAGTCAAAGTTATCATATTATCATAAACAAAATAAATAATCCAGTGTAAATAAAAGACAACGAACCTGACTTTATCTCGTGTTCCAGGTCATCGTGTCTTATTTAATAATTACTTATTGTATTTATTACGGTCTTCCGTATATTCGTATCATAAGAGTTCAGAAATGTTATTACTTATTAGTGCGAAAGTTAGTGCGAGTGTGTTGTGTGTTTTTGTACTAAGTATTTTTCATAAATCATTCTATACCTTTGGACGCTATGCCGCATACGATTCCGTTGAGCGGATCCCAATTCGATAATTATCCATAGTTTCCATGGTAAAAAAATAGGTATTCTGTTTGTCCGTCACATATGTATTAGGTCTCAGAAAATATTGCACAGGTTTTTTTGTTACTCAAACAAAAATGGCAAAGATGAAGCGAGAGTGCCTGATACTTAACCTGGCTATATCTTCATATTTTTTTTTAATTGACAAAAGAAATATTTTTTGGTAAAATTTCATTTTTATTACAACCTTTTTGTGCCGACTCTACTTTTTGTTGACTGTTGGTACTTGTATTGTCACCCAAACTACATTTGCACACCAAATTTCAAGACCATGCCATTAACCGTTGAAGAGTTCCGTTCCATACTGTTGTATAACTGGCTAATCAAAATGTTTAAACTTCTTATTCTTTATGCCACTTATGACCTATGTCACTTCAATAAACAAAGTCAAATACAACATTCGTTATCAGCACGAAACTCTATATTTTTGTACAGTTTGTTTTTTCAATTTTTATTTTTTTATTTTATTCGACTGGATGGAAAACGAGCAAGTGGGTCTCCTGGTGGTAAGAGATCACCACTGCCCATAAACATCTGCAACACCAGGGGTATTACAGATGCGTTGCCAACCTAGAGGCCTAAGATGAGAATTGCAGTAATATTCCCTATTCGAATTCTTCAGGATACTAGTGTAGTCTGTATGAGCGAAGCGAAATGGACGGCCGTTGGGGCCGAAGAGTTTTCGATTGGAGACCACGGATCGGCAAGCGCAGTGTAGGACGTCCAGTAACCGCGTTGAAGTTAAGACCACGGGTTCACGGTGGATGCAAGCCGCTTCCAACCGAAGCAACTGGAGGTCTATGGGGGAGGCCTATGTCCAACAGTGGACGTCCTATGGCTAAGATGATGATGATGATGTGTGAGCGGAGCTGGCGTTGGAATATTTTGGAATGCATCGTCTTAACGATGATTACCTATGACCTACTTACTGGTACAATATTTTAGTGATAAAAAATCTTATTTATGTCGTAGTTCGCTAAGCGTGTTATTAAGTTGAACGTTTCAAATCTTGCAAGTGACCTACTTATAGTGGTTGGACCATCAACACGACAGCCGTTTCATGTTGGATACGGCACAGATGACATTTAAGCTAGATACCCACTGACAGCTGAGGCGGAGCGGTGCGGCGCGGCGCGGAGGCGCTTCCGGTTGGTAATATTCGAGCTAAAGTGAAAGAGGCCACACAGAATTACGGGCGAGAAATAAGCGTAGCGCGGTACCTGTGGCGGTACCTATTCTGTGTGGCCTCTTTCACGTTAGCTCGAATATTATAACGTACCGCCTCCGCGCCGCGCCGCACGCTCCGTCTCCGCTGTCAGTGGGTTTCTGGCTAGCCTATGCTGGCTGACGTAGTTTGCACGGAGCGGGTGGACGCCATATGGAAAACTTTTTAACAGAAAAATTGAACCGACTTCAAAAACCTTGAAAATAATTTTCTACTAGTTCGAAGTCGGTGTCTCAGCACAAGCCAGCAGGAGTGGAACTATAGACGTCTACTTCACCTTTACTTTATATATTGGGCTTCAATAGCCGGGTATCCATCAGAGCAGCCTCAGGCCGAGCTGCCTCGACTCAACAAACAAACAGCCTCAGTTTGAGGCTGCTCGCTCTGAGGCATAGGCTCGAGGCACAGGCGACAGGCCTCATCTTGATCCGCAACGTGCGAGCCAGTTTAATCCGTCTCCATCAAAGCACCCTGAGCCCCCCCCCCAGAGCCTCCTGAGCCCTGAGGCTCCTTTGAGCACGGCAAAAAGACCGACAAATATGGCTCGGCTCGCGGCGATGAATTTGCCGTGTCGCGGCGCGCCTTAGGTTGAGGCAGCGTCTCCACTTGCGTGGCCTCGGAGCGAGGCAGCCGCTCGACCCGAGGCTGCCTCTAGTGGATACACGGGTTCACTCCTGCTGACTTGTGCTAAGGCACCGACTTCAAACTAATGGAAAATTATTTTCAAGGTTTTTGAAGTCGGTTCCATTTTTTGTTCAAAAGTTTTTTTTTTCATTGTTTTTAGTGATTGCTAGCCAAAGTGCATTTCACAACGATTCCATTAAGCTCAAACACGGCCTAGTTAAGTATATTATTTTATAACAGAATGCGGTACCTACGGTCTTCTTTATCGGATCCAGTTCATCAAATGATACTTTTTGAATGTAAGTACTTGACTTGGTGTTAAAAATGCCAAAATCGCTATAGGTGTGCTTTTAAAATTTGAGGGTTGCCCTTGATTTCTCTAAGATTCCATCATCAGATCCTAACTTGGTGACAATGGGACCACCTCGGAAGTATGTCCTTCAAAACAAAATAAGAATTTTAGAAATCGGCCCACAATTGGCGGATTATTACGTAACAAAAAAACATACCTAGGTACAGACGAATTGCGAACCTCCTCCTTTTTTGAAGTCGGTTGAAAAAAACTTGCTTTCAAATAAAAAAAACCGCATTCGAATCGGTCCACCCGTTTAAGAGCTACGGTGCCACAGACAGACACACATAGCGGTTAAACTTATAACACCCTCTCTTTTTGCGTCGGGGGTTAAAAATATAAGTAGTACAGCTATAATGAAGCGCGCAGCGCCAACTGCACGCGTTGCGTGCGACGGATGACCTGCACCCGCCCTCGCACGCGTGCGCCTGCTCGCTCCGTCGTCAAAAATGTAGCGCGCAGCGCTAACTGCACGCGTTGTGTGCGACGGATTGACCTGCACCCGCCCTCGCACGCGTGCGCCTGCTCGCTCCGTCGTCAAAAATGTAGCGCGCAGCGCTAACTGCACGCGTTGTGTGCGACGGATTGACCTGCACCCGCCCTCGCAGCGTGCGCCTGCTCGCTCCGTCGTCAAAAATGTAGCGCGCAGCGCTAACTGCACGCGTTGTGTGCGACGGATTGACCTGCACCCGCCCTCGCACGCGTGCGCCTGCTCGCTCCGTCGTCAAAATGTAGCGCGCAGCGCTAACTGCACGCGTTGTGTGCGACGGATTGACCTGCACCCGCCCTCGCACGCGTGCGCCTGCTCGCTCCGTCGTCAAAAATGTAGCGCGCAGCGCTAACTGCACGCGTTGTGTGCGACGGATTGACCTGCACCCGCCCTCGCACGCGTGCGCCTGCTCGCTCCGTCGTCAAAAATGTAGCGCGCAGCGCTAACTGCACGCGTTGTGTGCGACGGATTGACCTGCACCCGCCCTCGCACGCGTGCGCCTGCTCGCTCCGTCGTCAAAAATGTAGCGCGCAGCGCTAACTGCACGCGTTGTGTGCGACGGATTGACCTGCACCCGCCCTCGCACGCGTGCGCCTGCTCGCTCCGTCGTCAAAATGTAGCGCGCAGCGCTAACTGCACGCGTTGCGTGCACGTATTGACCTGCACCCGCCCTCGCACGCGTGCGCCTGCTCGCTCCGTCATCAAAAATGTAGCGCGCAGCGCTAACTGCACGCGTTGTGTGCGACGAATTGACCTGCACCCGCCCTCGCACGCGTGCGCCTGCTCGCTCCGTCGTCAAAAATGTAGCGCGCAGCGCTAACTGCACGCGTTGTGTGCGACGGATTGACCTGCACCCGCCCTCGCACGCGTGCGCCTGCTCGCTCCGTCGTCAAAAATGTAGCGCGCAGCGCTAACTGCACGCGTTGTGTGCGACGGATTGACCTGCACCCGCCCTCGCACGCGTGCGCCTGCTCGCTCCGTCGTCAAAAATGTAGCGCGCAGCGCTAACTGCACGCGTTGCGTGCCACGTATTGACCTGCACCCGCCCTCGCACGCGTGCGCCTGCTCGCTCCGTCATCAAAATGTAGCGCGCAGCGCTAACTGCACGCGTTGTGTGCGACGAATTGACCTGCACCCGCCCTCGCACGCGTGCGCCTGCTCGCTCCGTCGTCAAAAATGTAGCGCGCAGCGCTAACTGCACGCGTTGTGTGCGACGAATTGACCTGCACCCGCCCTCGCACGCGTGCGCCTGCTCGCTCCGTCGTCAAAAATGTAGCGCGCAGCGCTAACTGCACGCGTTGTGTGCGACGGATTGACCTGCACCCGCCCTCGCACGCGTGCACCTGCTCGCTCCGTCGTCAAAATGTAGCGCGCAGCGCTAACTGCACGCGTTGCGTGCCACGTATTGACCTGCACCCGCCCTCGCACGCGTGCGCCTGCTCGCTCCGTCATCAAAAATGTAGCGCGCAGCGCTAACTGCACGCGTTGTGTGCGACGAATTGACCTGCACCCGCCCTCGCACGCGTGCGCCTGCTCGCTCCGTCATCAAAAATGTAGCGCGCAGCGCTAACTGCACGCGTTGTGTGCGACGAATTGACCTGCACCCGCCCTCGCACGCGTGCGCCTGCTCGCTCCGTCGTCAAAAATGTAGCGCGCAGCGCTAACTGCACGCGTTGCGTGCCACGTATTGACCTGCACCCGCCCTCGCACGCGTGCGCCTGCTCGCTCCGTCATCAAAAATGTAGCGCGCAGCGCTAACTGCACGCGTTGTGTGCGACGAATTGACCTGCACCCGCCCTCGCACGCGTGCGCCTGCTCGCTCCGTCATCAAAAATGTAGCGCGCAGCGCTAACTGCACGCGTTGTGTGCGACGAATTGACCTGCACCCGCCCTCGCACGCGTGCGCCTGCTCGCTCCGTCGTCAAAAATGTAGCGCGCAGCGCTAACTGCACGCGTTGTGTGCGACGAATTGACCTGCACCCGCCCTCGCACGCGTGCGCCTGCTCGCTCCGTCATCAAAAATGTAGCGCGCAGCGCTAACTGCAACGCGTTGTGTGCGACGAATTGACCTGCACCCGCCCTCGCACGCGTGCGCCTGCTCGCTCCGTCATCAAAAATGTAGCGCGCAGCGCTAACTGCACGCGTTGTGTGCGACGGATTGACCTGCACCCGCCCTCGCACGCGTGCGCCTGCTCGCTCCGTCGTCAAAAATGTAGCGCGCAGCGCTAACTGCACGCGTTGTGTGCGACGAATTGACCTGCACCCGCCCTCGCAGGCGTGCGCCTGCTCGCTCCGTCGTCAATAATGTAGCGCGCAGCGCTAACTGCACGCGTCGCGTGCGACGGATTCTACCTGCACCCGCGCTCGCAGGCGTGCGCCCGCTCCGTCGTCAATTCGTCATCATAATGGATACCTAATATCCCGCATTTTTTATTGTTCATAAGTTTATTTATTAGAAACTTCTTCTTTCCTTCCTATTAGAAATAATACCTAATCGCAATTTATTACATTTAAATATTATCTAATGGTTTTATTGAGGTCATTGTGGATCAATACAAGAAAGAAAGAAAGAATGAAAGGAAGAAAGGAAAGAAGGAAGATTAATTAATAAAAAATAGGCAGTTCAATAACAGTGTATTTCAATTTTGAAATTCATGTAAACCCTTTGTTGTACACAATTAAAGAAAAAACGAATATACCCGCCTCGCAGGCGTGCGCCTGCTCGCTCCGTCGCCAATAATGTAGCGCGCAGCGCTAACTGCACGCGTCGCGTGCGACGGATTCTACCTGCACCCGCGCTCGCAGGCGTGCGCCTGCTCGCTCCGTCTGCAATAATGTAGCGCGCAGCGCTAACTGCACACGCGTCGCGTGCGACGGATTGTACCTGCCCGCCCTCCTCGCAGGCGTGCGCCTGCTCGCTCCGTCGTCAATAATGTAGCGCGCAGCGCTAACTGCACGCGTCGCGTGCGACGGATTGTACCTGCACCCGCGCTCGCAGGCGTGCGCCTGCTCGCTCGTCGCTCAATAATGTAGCGCGCAGCGCTAACTGCACGCGTCGCGTGCGACGGATTGTACCTGCACCCGCGCTCGCAGGCGTGCGCCTGCTCGCTCCGTCGTCAATAATGTAGCGCGCAGCGCTAACTGCACGCGTCGCGTGCGACGGATTGTACCTGCACCCGCCTCGCAGGCGTGCGCCTGCCCGCTCCGTCGTCAATAATGTAGCGCGCAGCGCTAACTGCACGCGTCGCGTGCGACGGATTCTACCTGCACCCGCCCTCGCAGCGTGCGCCTGCTCGCTCCGTTGTCCAATAATGTAGCGCGCAGCGCTAACTGCACGCGTCGCGTGCGACGGATTGTACCTGCACCCGCCCTCGCAGGCGTGCGCCTGCTCGCTCCGTCGTCAATAATGTAGCGCGCAGCGCTAACTGCACGCGTCGCGTGCGACGGATTGTACCTGCACCCGCGCTCGCAGGCGTGCGCCTGCTCGCTCCGTCGTCAATATGTAGCGCGCAGCGCTAACTGCACGCGTCGCGTGCGACGGATTGTACCTGCACCCGCCCTCGCAGGCGTGCGCCGCGCTCGCTCCGTCGTCAATAATGTAGCGCGCAGCGCTAACTCACGCGTCGCGTAACGGATTCTACCTGCACCCGCGCTCGCAGGCGTGCGCCCGCTCCGTCGTCAATTCGTCATCATAATGGATACCTAATATCCGCATTTTTTATTGTTCATAAGTTTATTTATTAGAAACTTCTTCTTTCCTTCCTATTAGAAATAATACCTAATCGCAATTTATTACATTTAAATATTATCTAATGGTTTTATTGAGGTCATTGTGGATCAATACAAAAGAAAGAAAGAATGAAAGGAAGAAAGGAAAGAAGGAAGATTAATTAATAAAAAATAGGCAGTTCAATAACAGTGTATTTTCAAATTTTGAAATTTATGTAAACCCTTTGTTGTACACAATTAAAGAAAAAAACGAATATAAATTAACGTACTTGTACAAAGAAGACCTTATCCTTAAAGGGTTCTCTACCAGTCAACCGTTAAGTTAGGAACCGACAGACAGAAAGTTTAGAAATGTTATAAATTTATCAATAAATCATCAACATCATTTTTTAAAAACCTTACTTTATTGAGATTTTTATCTTATAAGTATCTATAATAACTAACTTTAGTAAAACCTTAACAATAAATACAGTTTAAAATCGCGTTATTTCCCGTTCCTTCGATTTGCCGTCTGCACTCCCATCGTTTTTGCGAATACTGTGTAGGACCCTGAAAAAAAAAACATTCTATCCAAATATCGTACACATAAAGCCTAGTGAACTTAAGACCAGATATTCCTATGATTTCCTCCACTAAAACTATAAAACATGGTCATATCCTTATTAAATCATATCCATATCGTTACAACTTACTCTTATTTATCTAATATCTATCTGTCGGGCTACTACTAAATTTGAAAATCGAAGTTCGTGTCGTTCGGTAGCGTGTCAAGCCAAGTTCAAACTAACAGAACTGGCGAGCAGCACCGTGTGTAATTTTACCCGAACCATTTGGAGCCACTTTTGACCCCCTCATAACTCAAAAACTATTTCACATAAACATGTAAAATTTGGCTCATTTATTGAGACTTGCGAGATACCTACATATGTGCTCCAAATTTCATAAACACACCTCAAACGGTTATTAAGATAATAACATTCAAAAATCGTTATTTTTATCACTGACTCACCTATAGATCAAAACCCTAGGATCATAGTTATATTGCAACCTATATTGTACCCCTGTATAGTGTAACCCTGTATATTGCAACCTAAGGTCGGACTTGGCTACTTTTCATGTACGAATTATATTATAGCCTTCGCAAGTTCTAAAGCTGTAAGTTCTTATTATATTCTTCCGAAAATTTGGCTTGCTGGTAGTTAGTTTAGTTCAGTTATTTTTCATTCACTCAACATAATAATTACATTATATAAACTAACCATCTAACAACTAACATCGAACATAGACTCTTCCATGACTGTTTTAGGTACCTACTTAATAATAATTCGTATATGAGAACTAGCCAAGTCACACATTTCGAAACTCTTCGCGCTTAAACCACTCAGCAAAAATGATAATAAATCGTTTAAAACCTTGGACATGGATCAGTTTTTATCTCGGAAAAATGCAATGCTGCATTACATAGTTCTGTTCCCGCGGGATAGTCTTAAATGAACCTTGGCAGACGAAGTCACTGGTAACAGCAAGTTCATACCTATTATATTTTAGGGTGAATAGCTATCGCTTCCGCAGTAGCCTAACGGTTTGATCTATGGCCTCAAAAACATACAATCGTAGTTTCTAACCCGGGTTCGCACCTATGAGTTACGTAGAATTTATGAATGAAATTGCATTTAAAATTTATCCCGAGTTTTTAGATATGTATCGTAACCTAGTTCAAAATCTCATGGCAATCAGATCTTACTTATAATGTACTCGTAGTGTTGGTATGTAAGTGCCCAGTTTGAATTGTATAGATAAGTACATAAACTTGCCAGGTTGGGCGGACGGTTAACGTAAAAAACTTGGTTCGTACTTTTTAAAAGATTTGGTTTTGGTGATTTTGGTTATCACGTATGTTCGAAAGAATAATGGTTAAACATTAATAATCAAATTTTGCCAGACACCTTTATTTAAGTCTTTGTCTCGCAATTTTAACTAGGCATGCGTTGCTTACTACAACATCACCTGAATACGCCACGCTTTAAATCTAGTGGCATATTCAAAAGACCAACTACACGTTGAAAGTGTGGCAACAAAAAAACCAATTGCTTCACGGTCCATAACTTTAGCCCACCAAATTTCTAATCTTTAATAGAAAAAATATCCGTCTAAAAATTCGCAACTTTAATTACACTGTAGGGCCAATAAACTGTACTAAAGGCCATAAGGTACATACGCAGAAATAGAAAATGACATTTCAAGGTTTGAATTGTTAGAAATCTATTAATTTGTCACTGGTAAGGGCGACAGCCGACCGCAAGGCTACTTTTTGCTGGATGTCAAAACGCCGTTACATAATACGAGCTGTTTTATGCAACATCGAATCACGTAGAAAATCTATCCGATAATCTAAATCTAGTTTTTATTTACGTACGTTAGGTACAGGCCAGTACTTAACTCGCGGTTGGCCGCCGATTTTCC
This sequence comes from Choristoneura fumiferana, assembly GCF_025370935.1. Classification (NCBI taxonomy): domain Eukaryota; kingdom Metazoa; phylum Arthropoda; class Insecta; order Lepidoptera; family Tortricidae; genus Choristoneura; species Choristoneura fumiferana. The sequence goes on from NC_133485.1 coordinate 11,021,691, forward strand.
AAAATGGCAAAAACGGAACCCTTATAGTTTCGCTATGTCTGTCTGTCTGTTTGTCTGTCCGTCCGCGGCTCTGCTCAAGGAATATCAATGCTAGAAAGCTGTAATTTTGCACGGATATATAGGTAAACTATGCCGACAAAATAGTACAATTAAAAATTCAAAAAAAAAATTTTGAGGGTACCTCCATAGACGTAAAGTGGGGGTGTTTTTTTTTCTCATCCAACCCTATAGTGTGGGATATCGTTGAATAGGTCTTGGAAACATTAGGGTTTGCTAAGAGACGGTTTTTCGATTCAGTGATTTGTTTGCGAATTATTCAACTTTAAAGTGCAAATTTCATTAAAATCGAGCGTCCCCCCCTGTAAAATCTAAAGCGGTGGGTGGAAAAATTTGATAAAAATTCAGGATAGGTAGTAAG
>NC_133485.1:11030996-11056215 GCF_025370935.1 Choristoneura fumiferana
TGAATGCCCCTCTCATTACTCAAATGTGACTGGTAAGTAGAGATCCCTCAAAGGATAAGTTACCTTTGGAAATATATCTCAATGTTTGTCAATTGTGTTTGTTTCTTATTTTGTACAAAAAAAGTTTTACATACATACAAACGTTATTGCAAATTTTGAATTCCGGAAGTTTAATTCAACTGTCAGATCTAAAGGTGGCCTGTGACCCAGGTAAATTATAGCAAGTAATAAACGTTAGAGTTTAAAACATTTAAGCTTTATCTGTCTACATTTCCAGGTTATTTGAGGGTCAGACCAAATCACCCAAATCATCAACATAAAATGTACCGTTGTTAAACAAAAACACAATATCACTTTACGTAGGCCCAGTCGGATAGTAGTTTTATGACCCAGCAATTTAACACCCACAGTTACGATCTAAGGTGTCAGATGTAAAGTACTAACACAATTAGAATTTAGCCACAAAACGTACGCTTCGCTTTAGTATATCGAATGAACCAGAAACCGCGTGGACGCGTCTGTTACACTGGATGTCACCACAAATCCTTTATAATCGGTTTTAAACTTATAATGAAAACAAAATTGATATCTTACTTCATCTCTGGGTGATATGTACCTCCCACTGCTGGGCACAGGGCTTCTCTCAGGAGGAGAAGGCTTTGGCTGTAGTTTAAAAACTAGGAAATTTCATCCGCCAATGAATCGCTTCGCGTGTGCATAAAGATAAACATAGAGGTGTGATACCTCCTGATTATCTCCTTGGAATTGCGATCACTTTCACCACTTCTTTCTGCCAAATTGTATAGAACGAGGGTAGAACGAGAAAGATATGCGGTACCCGGCGATAAAGATTGCACATCAGTCTTCGGAAAAAAGAAAATCGGCTGTTCACGACGATTTCCGAACACTGGCGACCCTCCATCAATCATCGTATTTAAGTGACGTTTTATATCAAAATAAAGGTTCAGTAATAAAATAATAAAATAAAGGTTTCAGACGACCAGATGGCCTAGTGGTTAGAGAACCTAACTACGAAGCTTGGACTCCGGTTCGATTCCCGTGTCGGGGCAGATATTTGTATGAAAAATACGAATGTTTGTTCCTGGTCTGGGTGTTTACTATGTATTTAAGTATGTATCTATCTATATAATTACATTTATCCGTTGCTTAGTACCCATAACACAAGCTTTACTAAGCTTACTTTGGGACTAGGTCAATTGGTGTGAATTATCCCGTGATATTTATTTATTATTTATTTATTAGTAATGTTTCGCGACTAACGTTTGACAACCTGATTCATTTCGCAACTGTTTGATATTTCTGAAACTTTAAATATTTCAGGATTTTTATAAAACTAACCTAACCCAACCTAACCCTAAGGGTTCTACACGATGGTCCTGTAATAAGTCCTGAAATATTTACAGTTTAAGGTTTGCGAAATGAAAAGTCGCGAAATGAATCAGGTTGCCAAACGTTAGTTTCGAAATGAACGGATACCCAAATAAATAGGCATTGCACCTTTATAGACTTAATTAGTTTACGTCAAATTACTGACATGTAAACTTCGGATATCTCCCCTTCGGGTGACGGGCGACAGAGAGCTGTTGAAACTACTAGAAAACCGGCCAAGAGCGTGTCGGACACGCCCAAAATAGGGTTCCGTAACCATTACGAAAAAATTAAGTAATATTTTTCTAAGGAGTTTAGGTATATTATATACCTTAGGCTGCTATTTACTCACAAACTACTAATAATTCTCAAGAAACTTAGCCGTTATATTTTCTTCAAAGTTTAATATATTTGTTACCATCCAGAATATTTTTCAAATTTTTCCACCCACCGTTTATATTTTAGAGGGGGGACGCTCGATTTTAATGAAAATTTGCACTTTAAAGTTGGATATTTCGCAAATAAATCACTGAATTGAAAAATCGTCATAGCAAACCCGTAATGATTTTAAAAGACCTATCCAACGATACCCCACACGATAGGGTCGAATGAAAAAAAAAAATCACCCCCACTTTACGTCTATGGGAGGTATCCTAAAAATTTTTTTTTTAAAATTTTTAATTGCACCATTTTGTTGGCATAGTTTACTTATATATCCTTGCAAAATAACAGCTTTCTAGTATTTATAGTCCCTGAGCAAAGACCCGGACAGACAGACAGACAGACATGGCGAAACTATAAGGGTTCCATTTTTGCCATTTTGGCTCCGGAACCCTAAAAAGGATAGATATCCCTCTTTTTCCAAAGATGCTATCAATAAAATTAAATAAATATAAAATATAAATAATATAAATTTTCATCTAAATGCGTCCGTACTCTATTGCACCTGTTACAACGACTGACACACGTCACGTAAGTAGTGTGTGACAACGCTCTACGTAGCCAAATGTTAGCCGAGTCTCTTTCCAAAGACCGATGTGCAATCTTATGGCCGGTACTCTAGTGGATGCGACCGCGAGCCTTAGACAATACGGCCACAGGTTTGAACCCTAGATCCTCTGTTGGAGTGGCCGTGGTCAAGCAAATAAGGTTACTAAGACTATAAACAAAGTTGTAGTCTGTCCAAATATTTATAGTCCAGTTCCATAGCTAGCTACTAGTAGGTACATATAGCTAGCTATATAAGATTGGCCTCTGGTTTATTCTATACTCTAAGGCGTCACTATAAAACATTAACCATAAAGCTTCAGCTTATGTTTAAAGTTTGAAGCAAGCGCTCTTACTTTTAATATTTAGAGCGAGTAAAACAACCCATTGTATGTTTGAGGTAAGCTTTCTTTGTATTAAAAACTACAGAGTAAGACAGGCATAATTATCCAAAGAGAAAGGGATACGGTACGTATTAGTCCGAAACAAGTCGAGCTAAACTTGATTTAAGACGTGAGTTATCAAGGTTATGCGGGTAGTTGTGCGCCGGTGTTAGTTTCGTCGGGCAGTCGCGCGAGCAGAGCGGTGGCGCGTAGTGTGCGTGTTGCGGCAGCCGCCGAGTCGCGTGCTCCTGAGAAGAAGGGCTACGAAATAGCCCGAATCATGTCGAGCTAAACTCGGTTTAAGACGTGAGTTATCCGTTACAATATTATTTAATATGAGTGAGTCTCACGGTAGTGTCATATTCAAAACCTTACTTATGCACCTGCTGTGTGTCTTACTCTTTCATCTGTAATAATAATAATAATAAAGCCGTGGTTATTCCATCGCCTCTCAAACAGAGTCGTGGGTTCAAACCCCGGCTCGCACCTCTGAGTTTTTCAAATTCATTGCGGAACATTTGAAATTTACACGAGCTTTGCGGTAAAAAACATCGTGAGGAAACCTGCACAATGCGAAGCAATTCAATGGTGCGTCTGAAGTTCCCAATCCGCACTGGGCCCGCGTGGGAACTATAGCCCAAGCCCTCTTGTTCTGAGAGGACCTTGCCCAGCAGTGGGACGTATATAGGCTGGGATGATGATGATGATAATAATAATAATAAAGCCATTTATTCCATATTTCTTTATTTTGTTTTTACAATTTTAAAATTAGAAAAAAAATATACCCTAAAAAAGGATTGCTATAAAATACCTTAAATTTATTGTTACTCTTAGTCTATTGAAATATGGACCCATCTGTATTAAGGTATAAATTCCGCAGCATACCGTACACCATGAGCCAACACCATGAGCGACAGAGCCATCTGATGATAGGAGCAGCTCTCATGGAACATCTCACGAAAACCTTGTTTAATTTTGTCCTTTTTCTTTTCCGTCTTCGCCTTCTCGAGTGATAATTTTGTGCGTAAATATTCAAAGTTCATGTTTTCTTGTATACATCCGTCGCTGTCTACCCAGCTGATGATTTTTCTGAACCAATGGTGTCGGAAGAATTCTCTAAAGCCGACTAACCCGCAGAGAGCGACTGAAAGAGGAATATATTTGAAATTAGAAAGAAAGAAAGAAACAGAAATACACAGCACAACACATAACGATATAAGATTAAGTACGATAGTATAGTTAGTACGATAGTATGTGTCATTGCGGTTGTGAATCAGGCACTGGCTCAGCATAATGCAGTAACCCTGGTGTTGCAGATGTTTATGGGCGGTGGTGACCCACATGCTCGTTTGCCATCCAGTCGAATAAAAAAAAATTATGCTTATGTAAACTCTGTTTCTACGGCAGGCGAAAAAACTTATGGCTAACCCTTTGGGCTAACCTTTCGCATGTATCTCTCAACGTCATTCTTAAACAAGTTTAATTGTCTTGAGTGACCACCAACACCCCATACTTTGAAAGGTTGTACTAAGAAAAAATTTACTTTTATTTACTTTTTCAATGACCAAATTTATACTTTTTCAATGTTCGTTTTGTCGCCTGCCTTAGAAGCAAAGAGCACAGAGTAAATCAAAATATACGTCAACCAAACTTAACTGTCATACATCACACAAAATACTTACGCGTTTTTAAACTCTGTAAATGATTTTCGTTTCGCGCTGTCATCGTTCATCCACCATTACCTCTCATATTTCGTTTTTTAGAATTTTTTTACCGTACAACGGCAAAACCCCACTGACAAAATTGACACTGGCAAAATTGTCCTCCAATAGACAGAGCCATATTTTTCTAAAAAATCTATCTCTATCCAAAGTCTGTAAAATATTTTATAGTTTAAAAAAACTCACTGTGTTCCAAAAATAGGTCCCTGTAAAAGTAACCTCTGCGTGCAAGGTACACTGTTTCTCGGTACATAGACGCGCATAGTGCTTCTATAAGTTTGTCATCCGCCGCCTTAGAACGCATGTAACAGCGACGTATTTGCCTAGGCATTATCAGATTCAGCAATCTAAAATACAAAACATTGTCGCTTGAATCTTTCAAAGTCAAAGTCAAAATATCTTTATTCAATTTAGGCTATAACAAGCACTTATGAATGTCAAAAAAAATCTACCACCGGTTCGGAAAAACCTCTGTTGAGAAGAATCCGGCAAGAAACTCAACAAGGTATATTTTTTTCAAACAGATTACCTTTGTAACCCTTTTTTTGACAGTATTTAATGATTCATGTTTACTTAATTTGGTATGTTTTTTACGGGATTTTGATCATGATATTATCCTTAGAGAGGGATCTTACTGGTGCGTTGAGTTGCGTCCAGTCGTTGTGACGGATGAACGCATCGTATGCCACATCTACGTTACGTCGACGCACCTCTAGTTTCTCCCTCTTAGAGAACACTATCCTGTCGTCGCACCAAAGAAAGCTGCGACAGTGCAGTGGCCCTCCGCAACGTCTCTTGTCCGTCGATCCGTTGAAACGTCGCGTGCGATGACGTAGCATATCAATGTGGCATATCATAAAGAATATACAGGTCTCTAATGAGCGAGCCACCGCGCGAGGCAAGTACAAGAAGCAGGATTTTGTTGGAATAATTACTCAAAATCACACCGAAAATGGCTACCGCGGGAGGTGATACAATACAATACAAATATACTCTTTATTTTACACCAGACATAGTAAGCGATACAGAAAACGGATACACATAGAAAAAAATACAAGGTGAGCAATAGGCGGCCTTATCGCCTAAGAGCGATCTCTTCCAGGCAACCTTTTTTACAGAAAGAAGGAGGATTTGAAGACCAGGCTTGAAACTTCGCAGTATTCACGCAACGCACCAGCGGAGTCCCTGTCTTAGTGAGCTTCTCATATTTCAATACAGTTACATGCAACATGATCACGGGAAGACAATATCGAGAGTTCATTAAAGTTAAATGAAACCTAATTTCAAGAACATTATAATGTCACTGAAGACTGTCCAAATGAAGTTATAACTAAAGAGAAAGCTTTGAAAGTAAAGTTGGTAGAAGAAAGTAAGAAATAAATGGAAAACAATGTTTTTGAAATAGGTATGACAAGCTCAAAGACTCAAGAATAAGAAAATAATGAAAAAGAAGACGAACTAATTGAAATTTTACCTGTGACTGAGGCTGTATGCAACGGAAGGCGACTTGTACAATATATCTGCACAACTTTTGTCTGCTGTGCAAAGTCTTTCGTACTTGTCGAAGTATATGCGATTGTATACTATCATAGACATGCAGTTATCTGTATAGAAATAAATATAAAATTATCTCAACTCTGTATCTGCTGAGGGCAGAGCGGAGTGCATTATCGTTGTAAATGCACTTAACTTTGAAGACGATCTTCCGAATAGACCGAAACTTGACGAACCTTTCCCGATTTATAATTATTTTGAGTTGAGCCAATTTTTAGCTATCATCGGTTTTTTAATATCGGCTCAGCGTCACTTGCATTATAATTAAACTATGAAAGTTTCATTAGACCAAGTATTCCAGTTAAGCACCAGTGCTTATGCGGTATTGTTCCAGTGAAGAGAGGACAGCCGGTAAAATCACTAAACCACAAGGTATATCTTTCTTAAACCTAATAGGCCTAATATTAACATTCTTCCAGTGCCACTAAGGGTGATAATTAGTAATTGGAAGGCCGAGTCACTTTAACTACACTTTGCGGGAAAAGTAATATGGAGTTGTTAATACCACCTAAACCCACCCGCCCGGATCGCTACCACCATCTTGCTCGCTAATCCTGCCGTGAAGCAGCAGTGCTTGCACTGTTGTGTTTCGGCGTGGAGAGTAAGACAGTCGGTGTAATAACTGGCACGTGAGGTATCCCATCTTAGGCCTCTAAAAACAAAACTGGTGTTGCAGATGTTTATGGGCGGTGGTGATCTCTTACCGTCAGGAAATCCACTTGCTCGTTTGTCATCCAGTCGAATAAAAATAAATAAGTCGGGGTTCTGTCACTTATAATACTTTTTTAAAGATGCGGATAAATAATACGGATACTTGTAAGAATCCTGTGACAAAGTGGTATTATCAACTCTAAAATTAAACCTTCTTGCACATTGTAGGTTATTTGACTTAGCCTATTCTGATCACCAGTGATGATACTTATCGTCAGGTAATCCACTAAAGTAGATTTCATTTTAAACAGAACGTCAAAATATTTTACTAATGTTTCGGCGAATAACGTTTGGCAACCTGTTTCATTTCGCAACATTTAATTTCCCAACTGTTTAATATTTCTGAAACTGTAAATATTTCAGGATTTTTATACAACTAACCTAACCTAACCCAAAAGGTTCTACACGATGGCCCTGAAATAAATCCTGAAATGTTTACAGTTTTAAAGTTTGCGAAATGAAAAGTTGCGAAATGAAACAGGTTGCCAAGCGTTACGTTGCGAAAAGGCAGTACTCGCGTCAAAATACATTGTGTTTTCCAAAAAAACTAAAATATTTCATACCTGAAGTGTCAATTGAGACAACGTATGCGTCTTTATGAACTGATTGTACGAGAGACGCATATTTTTCTTTAGACAATGTGATTTCATCAAACTGTTTAGCAAAACTGTTTACTGTCTTGGGGTTTACTAGCCATTTCGCCAGGCGGTTGCGGGTGAAATTACTGATAGATTCCACTTGGACAGTATCAACTCGGAAAAGCTCTATCACTGAGAAAAAAATTCACTATGCTTCATTAAAAACGTCATTAGCAACAAAGGAATGATCATTATCAGCTTAAAGAAAATATAGCTGTCTCGGCGCCCAATATAATTTCTTTACTTTCGGCGTCGAGACTCTAGTTCCTTGGGGTAAGGGTGCGCTGGAGCTACACAGGGAGCTCAGCAACAGGCTAAGGGAGGCAACAGGCAACCCTCGCGCCGGCAGCTTTCTCGCGCAAAGAATCTCAATCGCAGTTCAACGCGGGAATGCTGCCTGCGTGATGGGCACCATGCCAAGAGCTTCTCTTTTTTAATTAAAGTTTTGGTTTTAGTTATTTTAATTTAATGGTAGTTTTAGTCCTATGGATATTTTGTATTTTCTTAATATTACAACTAATTTAGCTCCATATATAAATAGTTGCCTAAAGAAGCCCACTGCTGTAAATACGCAACATTCAGGGAAATAAAACACAGATCGTGACAATGACTTGCTCCACCCGCATTTATCTGATTCCTGGTATTTCCATCATATCATCAATCTTCCTTCGCTCTCTTCTTCGTCGGTATCTTCATTGCTGAAGGTCGTGTCAAGTTTGAAGTTATGATGGCTTGTTGCACTATGCTTCTTCATGTTTTTCTATCTTCGGCAGTCTTTACTACTTTTGTGACAGTCTACTTTAAGGAGGGCCTAATCTATACTCTATACAAAATCATCTTACATAACCAACACTGGAAGGAAAGGTCCAAATATTACATACTGCAAAGAGATTTTGGTAAAAAAAATTGTCACAAGCGAAGAAGAGTAGTAGGTGCCATTGCGACCACAAAACGTGAGGCGAGCGAGTGAAACTAGCGCGACGCGATAGTGGGCTACGAAGCGCCAGGACCTAATTCAAGTTTTTAGGAAATAATTAGGCCTCTACCAGTGCTGGTTAGATAGTAGGAACAAGGGGAAAATTTTGATACCAACAGCCACTTGTTTTTTTTTTCAATTGAGCGCCATGGGTTCTTAGAATTGACAGTTATTACATGACGTAACGTGACGTGATATAATGTAAAGCGAAATGAATTTATACTTAGTAAAGAACAAATAGAAGTGGCAGTGGGCTGGTTATATCTGTCGCAGAACCGCCAACCGCTGGAGTAAACGAGTTCTTGAGTGGAGACCGCGTCTTGGCAAACGTAGTGTAGGACGCCCTCCGTTCAAGTGGAGTGACGATTTGCGGAAGGCTGCAGGTAGAAGCTGTATGCGTTTAGCCGAGGACAGGGCGCAATGGCTGATGATGATGATGATGACAGAACAAATACGGCACTTGTGTATTTAATATTATTGAATTGTTGTTGGGTGTGTTTATTTTTGTATTTACTTATCTATATAAGTCCTAAGTCTTCTCGTCTACTTATATAATATTCCGCAGTGCCTGAAGACTAGACTCTTCGACCAGTGTGTGTTGCCAGTGATAACTTATGGCTTTTAGACGTGGTCCTTGACTGTATTGGCCTTTTAGAGAGCTCATAGTCACACGAGCTATGGAGAGAGCTATGCTTGGAGTTTCTTTGCGCGATAGAACCCGTAATACGGAAATTTGTGAAGAACTAAAGTCACTGACAAAGCTGGAAAAATAAGCAAGTTGAAGTGGCAATGGGCGGGCCAAATCGCTCGAAAAACAAATAACCATTGGTGGAGAAAAGTTCTCGAGTGGCGACCACGAACCGGAAGACGAGACGTTGGCAAGCCTCCTACCAGGTGGACTGACGACATCGTGAGAGTTTCGGGAAACCGGAGGATGCAAGTGGCGAGTTGTCGTTCATTGTGGCGATCTAAGGACCTTTATTCAGCAGTGGACGTCTTCCGACTGATGATCATGATCTATTTAAGTAAAGTTGATATTTATTTATTTACTTACCTCTGCGGAATGGTTCCGTCCATGGCTTCCCTAACAAGTAATGGAAATAATATCCCAAGATCCGTTCACCTTCCTTTATTATTCTTTGATTTGTGCGATATGACTATCATTAAGTTTCTTCCCGTTTTCTAAAATAGTCCTTCTAAGTATCGCTGAAGACCGATAGAATATAATTAATAAATTTAGAATTTAAACTTTATTAATTTACACAACATTATAATATAACACAATACAAGGGTTGACATACACTTAAAAACAAAATGAACTAACCTAAGATACCTAACAAATTAAATTTAGATTTTTTTATCTTTTGTTTCAGTTTTGTGGCCATATAAAATCTTTTGACTTTGGATAAAGTTCTAGTTTTTTAATTGTGTTTGTTACAGTTTTGATCTCGATGTAAGTACCTTACTTTATACTTAGTTAAAAAAACATCATTATAACGTCACTTCTAGCCGAACTTGTTAAGCAACTCATAGAATATGTACTCAAGATAAAAAATCAAAGAACAAAAAAAATGCGTAGAGCAGCATAAAGACCGTCTCCATGGCAATATGCAATCAATACTAGTTTAAATAGGAATATAATCTCTTTTGTCATTGACATTAAAAGGAATGAAATTGACATATAGTTTTTAATTATAAATTAATTAACTGTGTCCAGCAGTTAATTAATTTCTCAATTTTATAATATTAATTGATAAATTTTTCTCGCAAGCAAGTAATTTATTAAAATTATACTTACATTTCATATAAAACACACCCAGAGCTCGGTTAGGATCAGTAAGGTTTGGATACAACGAAATAGCATTAACTATCTTCTTTGTGCTCAACAAATAAGATTCTAAATCCTCTGAAGTAGGAACTAAAGTTTCAGCCAAAAAATATTTTTTAGGAAAACTAGTGCCTTCATAAATTTCTTTTTTGCATAGAATTAAATTAAAATTTACTGAAATTAATACTATTCCTAAAATTAGAGTCTTTGTAGCCATGGTTCGGCGTACGATCAAATACTGTTATCAAAGAAAAAAATCGACGACTTATCGGAAAATCAATTAATCATTTACATGTTTCTATTAAGTATGTGTTTATGGCAATCTACAATGACGTATTGTGTTTAATTCCTTATCACGTTGAGAATATGCTTTTAAATACCGTTTTATTCTCATAATGTGAATGACCTAATTAAAAATTTAATATGTGTTGTATTTTTTGGCGGTTGCAATTTTTTTTAAGGTTTTACTACAGTATTATTGATACAACAAAAGCATTATACATACACAAACATCACGCCTGTATTTCCAAATGGGGTATGCAGAGCACACGAAATTTTACCGCTTCGGAGCCACATTTAGCAATTTTAGGTTTAAAGTTTGACTAAAAAGGGGACAATAGTTCTCTTTATACCTGTGTTTTTTTTTGTATTCTGTGTATAATAGCAGTTTTTTATTTCATAACCTACTGGAATGATTAGTTGAAATAATGTACTGTCTAAAGAGCGGGCACACCACTGCTTAAAAAATGGCGACGGTACGGAATCGCAGTGACGCATCGTATGCGCACCGGTTTCAACGCATGTCCTCCATACCGCTGCTTTTTATTTATTTTAAGAACACATACAATCATCATCATCCCAGCCTATATACGTCCCACTGCTGGGACAGGCCTCCTCTCAGAACAAGAGGGCTTGGCCATAGTTCCCACGCGGGCGGCCAGTGCGGATTGGGAACTTCACACACACCATTGAATTGCTTCACAGGTTTGTGCAGGTTTCCTCACGATGTTTTCCTTCACCGCAAAGCTCGTGGTAAATTTCAAATGAATTCCGACACATGAATTTCGAAAAACTCAGAGGTGGCGAGCCCGGGTTGAACCCACGACCCTCTGTTTGAGAGGCGATAGGTCAAAACCACTAGGCCACCATGGCTCTACATACAATCATACATAATGAATATACAAGTATCTAAAAAACAATATAAAGACCTCGAGTTCATAAAATATTCATAGGTGGGTACTAAAAGTTATTTAAAAGTAATGTGAGTACTTAAATAAATTGAAAATCAACTAAACTAGGTTTGGTGAAAGATAAAATGTTGATAAAATTACTATGCAAAATGTTGCCTGACTAATTTCTTGAGAGTAACAAGCGAACTCACAAATGGGTCAATATCATACAATTGTTCATTAATTAACCGAGGAACTCGTCTGAAAAAAGTGTAGTCAGTACGAGCAAAACTGACGTGGAACAATCTACGACGCAAGGAGGGACTTATACTTTGTAAGAGATCTTTTGTAGAGAGCATGCGGTAAACTCCCAACGTTTACGGCACGTCACTGCGATTCCGCACCGTTTGCGTATTTTAAGCAGCGGTGTGGAAAGCATGCAAAGAAAACGGTGCGCATACGTTGTGTCACTGCGATTCCGTACCGTCATTGTTTTTATGCAGCGGTATGGCGGATACTTTATACATTTCATTAGTACGACTTGCACTTGTTATGTTGTACTTATTTTACATTCTGTGATAGTGAACTAGTTTTGCTATTAATATAAGTGATAGAGTTTGTATATGTCTTCCTGTGTATGTTATGAGAATTATAATTAGTTTATTTACATGTTGCCGCATATCTGTCATAATTGTGGTGTCCATTGTATGCATAGTCAGTTTTTATATATTTTTAAGATTGTTCTAATTTACTATAACTTATATTACCATGCTGAAATGTATTATTCCTTACCTATTTTTGTTGTAAAAAGTATCTGAAAAGAATCATTCAAAATCAATCCGGCCGCCCCGCAGGTAACATCTACGACGGTGAAATTACTGGCACTTGAGGTATCTCATCTTAGGCATCTAGGTTGGCAACGCATCTGCAATCCTCCTGGTGTTGCAGGTGTCTATGGGCGGTGGTGATCTCTTACCATCAGGAAACCCACTTGCTCGTTTTCCATACAGTTGAATAAAAAAAAATGACTCCCACAAAAACTAAGTTTAACATCATCATCATCATCCTACATAGCTGGACATAGGCCTCTCCATGGCGCGCCACAACACTCTATCTTCAGCCCCTCGCATCCATCCGCAGCCACCGACCCTCTTAAGATCGTCCGTCCACCTTGCCTTAGGACGAACTACACTACGTTTTCCCGTAATCGTGGTACTCGTATAACGCGGTCTAAGTTTAACTATGGAATTTTGTTGCAGATAAAGACTAGATGAAGTTGAAAACGCTAAAAACTCACCCGAGAATAGCAACTGATTATGCATTACTCCTTGCAAAGTTCATTAAGAAAACCGAATTAATTCAAAACTACGTTAACAACTTCTAAGTTTAAATACCCAAGTTAAAGTTCGAGTTAAATAAGCTCTCAGACATTCCTTGCAGAAATTTATTTTCCTTTTTTTATGCAGTTAACTGCATAGTTTCACTGAAATGTTTAAGTGAGAAATTTATACCTCTTTCGCGAGTAAACTTGTGTTTGTATGCACTACTCTTATTTGAATCGCAAATGTTAATATCGAAAAACAATTTGAATACTGAAGCTGAATAGGAATTACCGCATTTTCTACAGGACAAGAAGGTATAGGAGTGTGTGCATGATTTTAAATGTACAAAATATCAGAACCTCTTCAAAACACTGAAGTCAATGACGCATTGTTTTTTTTTTCGATGACCGTAATGCTCTTCTGTATTTGACAACTCCAGATTTTGCCATATCTTAATATTATTATGAAAATATAGATAAACAGATAGTGTTTAGCGAAGAGAAAATTTAAACCGGTTGTTGAAATTGGATTTTTAGTGATTTTTTGAAAAATCTATATAACTGTCTCTTTCTCAAACGCTTTTCTCTATGCAGCAAGTATGGCGGTACTGGCGTGTGACGTCACATGCCAGTATGTCTTTCTCTGTCTAATCTTGAATTTCAAACCTTTAAAACTTTGTTATTTGTAAAGGTAGCTTAAAAATTGTTTTCTATTCGATAACAGGCATTGTGTAGTTTTAATTTATAAAACATATATACAAAATAGTCAAATACCGTATTCCGAATAATGTAGGTATGTAGTTTAGGATAAGTTTGGAGTCGTTTGGGATGAGGTATCCCATCTAAGGCCATTAAGTTGGCAACGCATTCGCAATACCCCTAGTGTTGCAGATGTTTATGGGCAGTGGTGATCTCTTACCATCAGCAGACCCACGTGCTCGTTTACCATCCAGTCGAATAAAAAAAAAGTTTATTTTAATTTAATTGTTGTACTCTTTTCTGCCGTATTTACACCCCATTATATTTAAATAAATATTAGGTATATTTATAAGTACATATTTTATTGGTATATTTATTTTCATTCTGTTCTCTCATTGAAATAAAGAAGTAAATGTGTTACATAAATTCGAAATATTTAGCGTTACTAGTCCGAATTTCAAACACAATCCTCTGTATGAGAGGTTATACTTAACCAAACCAGGAAGGTACCACCAATTTTTCACACCAATTTTTTGGTATCTATCCAAAAGCGATTCACCAAAATTGCGATGTATCAATGCGTCTAGGTTTACGCAAGCGAAACCTAAATTAAAAGCTAGTTATATAATAATCATACGCTTTGTGTTAATAACCCTTACATCTCAAAGGCACTATTCCACACTAAATGATCTTTACAAGGTCTCTATACCAAACGTGTCTAAATATAGTGTAAATACATCAGGGGTTATCAACCTTTTACCCTATGCGCCTCACCCAACGTTATGCAAAAATACAACGCCCCTAGGGGCCGAAATGAGGAATCGAAATATGAAAACTAAACAAAAAATAAAAATATAAATTAGTGTGTATATTTTTACCGGACTGCGCGACGCAAAAGAGAGTAAATAATGTATTTATCAGCCTATATATGTAGCTAGATAGTGAGAGCACCGTGGTTGGATAAAATTCATCAATTGTTGAATGGCGCCATTTTATGAATTGGCTAAGGGACATCCACCATATCGTTAAAAACTCACCGTTTAACGATTTGCCTAGTAACGTTTAGGCAGATCATGAAATTTCTAGGCATATCATGAAACATGTCACACGGTATAAGACGAGGATAGAAAAAGATGTTCAATGTGATCGCAAACGTCAGTGCGTAGACAATACGGCCTCTGGTTGGGAACCCCTGGCTATACACGGCAAGGAAATGAGGTGTATTGACTTGAGGGATCGGAAGCAAACGAACATGGGCGTTTAATTGGTTGTTGTGAGAGTACATGGTAATTAGATATTGCAAATTTTCTGGTGAATAAACTAAAATTAATTTTGTGTGAGGTTTATAGCGAGTATTTGGGCAAAAATTATACTAATACTAGCTTTTGCCCGCGGCTTCGCCCGCGTGGTATTCGGTTATCGCGCGCTGTTTCCTCGGGAACTGTGCATTTTCCCGGGATAAAAAGTAGCCTAATATCTCTATGGTAAAAATCACGTCGATCCGTCGCCCCGTTTTGACGTAAAAGACGGACAAACATACAAACACACACACTTTCGTAATTTATAATAGTACTTTACACAAATGGGTGAAATTTTGCACGTGAACCAAAATGTGTGTTTCATGCTCAGTTAATGAGATAATGCTGGACAATATACTTACTAATGCATAGAAACCCATTTGTTGGCAATAGTCTGAAAAAAAATGCGGGGTTTATACGGGTGCCCCTTGAAATTTCGACAAACTAATTATCGAATTTCATTTCATCGAAAACGATATATCGGTTATTCAATACTAATATTTTCTCTTGGAGTAATTTCACTTCATCGAATAGTCATTACATATTAAAACAATTATTAGAACAACAGTACCAGGAATATTATTTGCTTATAATACATTTCATCAACTATTCATGAGACAGAACAACTAAATATCGCTGTTTAATTCATCGACGTATTATTATAAAACACTTTTATTTCATAGTTGATTACATAATAAGATTATAACAATATATTATACTACTTTTAGTGATTCAAGATTGAATTCTGTATCTATTGCATATTTTTTAGCAAATTTGAAGGCTTATATTCTTTTGAAAAATAAAATGAATACTATTATTATAAAAATAGTTTTGGTTAGGTTAAAACTGCGACCCCAACACAAATAAATCGCTACCAGGACAGTAGGTTAGGTTAGGTTAGAACTGCGACCCCAACAACAAAGAAACCGCTGCCACAAAAGTAGGTTAGGTTAGGATAGAACTGCGACCCCAAAAAAAACGCTACTAGAAAAGAACATTACAACTGTGAATTAAAAAAAATAACATTTAAGTTGTGAAATGATAAATATTAAAATAATATTCAAAGATGTAACATTTACAACATGAAAAAAGTATGAAATAATAAAATATGAAATGAATATCTGCCAAATAAACTATCACTTATAAATAATATTTACAGAAATTAAAAATCGGTGATTTAAAGATACTCATTCTAATCATTCCAGGTAATGAATATTCGACTTTTAAATGATATTCGATTAAAAGTATGTCAACATTTCAAGGGTAAACCGGTCCATACATTGTTCAAATTAAATCACGACGCCAATGTATGGAAACCGCAAATTTGATCCGACGAATTTCAACAAACAGGTAACTGACTTTGACTTTGACTCCTTCAGAACGTTTTCACATTATCTGATCCGATATTGGTATCGGACGACGATGGACGACACCCGATAGCCGACACCATGTGCTGTTATCACATATTTCCAACAAAGGACTTTTGGGATGAAAATATTAGTGCCACTTGTCCCATGGGACTACTGGGACGTAATCGTCTCAGTTGTCCCATCAATGGGACAACTCAATGGGACTAGTGGGATAGACGGAATCATTCCCGTCGATACGGCCGGCTCAAAATGGCCGCCACGTATCGGGCTCTGCGCACACAGACACAATTTGGATACACGCATAGCACACATACAAAATTATCGTCCGACAGCCCACGAGCGTCCGATGGTTCCCCCAACATATCGCTGTCGGCTCCGATATCCGATATCGGGCCGGACAATGTGAAAGACAGGTACATATTTCATACATATTGCCCCAATATCGTATCGTCGTCCGATACCGATATCAGATCGGATAATGTGAAAATGCTCTCACGTTAAAACAGCTTGAGTTTGACGGATTTAAATGACATTGTTATGTAGATAGCTGGACATCTGGAATAACACAATTGCTTGCTATAGCCTAAATTGGATAAAGATATTTTCACTTTGACTTCCACTTTGGTAACTACTACTGGTTTTTATTTATTTTTTTATTTGCAGATTTTTCTTAACAGTTGGGTTGGTAATCCCCTGTGAAAGATTTGATCGTTTCCTTTTCTTTTGCTGTTTTGTGAGTTCTCGTGGACACAATGCCTTGTGTTTTAGAAAAGCATTATTTCAAGTAAAATAGCAAAATATTTTTCACTCATTTATTTACTTACACTTATATACACAAATAAATATTTACACTTCTATTTTATTTACATTTACTTACTACGTATAAAATTTAGCCTGACCTTACCGCTGTTGTGATCAAACTTTGACCGTCACTCTTTAGCTTTAGACTCAAAACGAGTGAATGTTTTATCAAAGAATTTGATCAAAGCAGTCTTTGGTGTGGTTATGGTTAGTTTGACGATGGCCACACGTTTCGAATTCTTGAGGCCAGTCCTGGAAATATGCAGGGTGACAATTTTAATAGTAACCTTGATTTTTAAAATATTAAGCAAAGTGAGCTCGTTTAGAAAATACCTGTGTAATAATTTAAAACTTCCGTGTTAACATTCTACATTTTTGAAATGTTTTATACTGTGATAAAACAAACTGAGGACCTGTTTCACTACCTATAATAAGTACCTAATAAAAGAGTTCCCATTAATTAATGTGTGATGCTGTCTCTGTTGAATAATTATAAGAGAAACAGAGACGAGGCCAGAAATAACCGTCACAAAAGGTTATCAATCAGAAACCTAACAGAGAATGGGGAAATAGAAGATGAAATTGTTATGATATGAATCAAAGTATTATTCAAAATAGAAATATGATTCTATATTGACATAATTAATACAGATTGAGGTATTTTAAGCATGGCACTTAACATCTAAAATATCACCATCACAATTCTATGATTATTTTAGGTAACTATAAATTCCCATAATTATTTTTGAACATTTTTTTCGTTTTATATTATAAAAAATAAATTATATTAATACGTACTTATCTTTTTATTTGTGAACCGCAATCGTTAGGTACCATCAGCAAAATATGTGGTCTACCACTCTAAAGTTGATAATCGTTTGCATGTCATAAAATTATAATGCCAATAGACGTGTCTGTCAACTTGAAAGTTCGACTTTAGCGACATTCATTTGATAGGAGCTTGTTTAAAAATTGATAAACGACTTATTTGGCTGATGTACAATTAACTCATGTGCTCGAAATAAAATTGTGTATAACAAAATATGATTTCTTCTTCTTCTTCCGGTGCCCTCTCCTATTTGAGGTCGGCGATCATTAGGGCTATCCTTACCCTTAGAGACTGCCGCTTGAAAGAGGGATCTGGTACTCATTCCGAACCAGTCTCTAAGGTTTCTTAACCAGGAGCTACGTCTATGGCCAGGTGGTCTGCGGCCTCCCCTGGATAATAAGCTGAAGCAGACCATACTTGTTGTTACGCATTAAGATATGTTTTGCCCGCAACTATGTTTTATTTTTTATTTTTTTTATTCGACTGGATGGCAAGTGGGTCTCCTGATGGTAAGAGATCACCACCACCCATAGGCACCCGCAAAACCAGGGGTATTACAGATGCGTTGCCAACCTAGAGGCCTAAGATGGGATACCTCAAGTGCCAGTAATTTCACCGGCTGTCTTACTCTCCACGCCGAAACGCAACAGTGCAAGCACTGCTGCTTCACGGCAGGGTTAGCGAGCAAGGTTGTGGTAGCAATCCGGGCGGACCTTGCACAAGGTCCTACCACCTGCAAAACCCACCTGCTGCATTTACGCTTCTTGGGAACTTTGTACTTTGAAGGGAAAAACAGTAACCTGTAGCAATAATAATCATATCAGGTCTACGACGTCTTCTGTTGTACATAGGCCTCCCCCATAGACCTCCAGTTGCTTCGGCTGGAAGCGGCCTGCATCCACCGTAAACCCGCAGCTTTAACCAGGTCATCAGTCCAATCATCGTAGTGATCTTGTCAATAATACGGATCTTTTGCAGCGATTCGTTACATTTTTATCATAGAAAACGAATGCATGACTCTCTAACTAAGTAAGCGATTCGCGCTTTTAAATCACGACACTTTCCTAGTCTGTGCTTCGTACGTATTAATGGATACATGGTTGAATCCTTTTTATGATACAGACCATAGCTTACATCTTAAAATCCAACCAATTTCGAATTAGGAGAATGTTTCATTTTAGTCTGCACCTATTGTTTTGATTAAAGTGTTACAACAAAATCTGCCTTGGCACTTAAATTTTATACACATTTGAAATCGGTTAATGTTGGTTTCTGTTTTGAAATACATAAACCTTGTTTAGTAAAAAAAACTTGACTAGTTTCAAATCACATTTCACAGTTTTAGAACTTCTCTTCTCCATAATTTTTACTAGTTTTATTTTCTTTCTTGACATCTTTGTTTTCTTCGCCATCTTCTGCAAAAAAAGGATTCTTAGTAGTTACTATATTTATCCCACTGATATATTATAATAAACGCAAAAATTTGTAAGTGGAGTGTGTCTGTTCGTTTGTCGCTATATCACGATAGAACTTCAGAACTTTTGGTGAAATATGAAACTGCACTCATTCCTTTAATGAAATGCATATTAAGAACATTTCAGATATAAAACATGGCAAAACCTTTTATACCTGAAGCATGAGGAAAGCATGAATAACTATTTATACTAACTACAAGTACCCAATAATTAATAAACTTACCCAAAGTCTTTATCATCTGCGGCTCGTTCCAGTCTTGGATGTTGCCCGACATAAACAAGACATAGAACAAGTTGCTAAGGAAGTAGAAGGCAATAGAGATGAAGAACACCTTCCTCCACTCCGAGGCACTCGTCTGAAAGATAATTAAGCAACTTAATTAATAATTAGGTTGGTAGGGTGCCTTTTGTTGGTAAAAGCGTTCGGTTTGATGCGGAAGTTTATGAAAAGATTATGAATTTGTGTAGCAGGGAATGCTTTCGAATCCGCCAGGGTTTTAATGTTGGCGAAATACGTATATTATGGGCTCTTTCGTTTTAGTTTTTGTAATTTAGACTGTCAGAATTTTGATACTGATGACGAGTAGACACGTGATTCCTGGCTTGCTTTTTGCAGCAGTGATTAGTGTTGTTTTTAGCATTTTTTTTCTTTTTATACTTGGATTAGTATTTAACTCTAGTAAATTTCGGTAAAAAACAAAAAGGTTAACGTTTCACGAAAACACGGCGAATTCTTTGATGGAAACTTATATAAAGGCCTTCTATGTATAAAGCAGCAAAAGCATTATTTTTTTTACCTAATATAGCCGCTGAACTTATCTCAAGCTAAAACGCTTGCAAAATACTAAATGCATGATCACAACGTACCATTAATGATTTTATTTAAAAATAAATTATTATTTTATCTTATTGTATAACGCCTTGGCACTTGCAATCACATGAATTCACCATATTTTTCTACCATCGTGCCACACCATGTAATAGAAAGAAATGGTGAAATGGCGTACAGTTTGCGCTGATTATCAGTTAAACACTTAGCTTTAGATGATGTCAAATAAATTACCTCGTCTTTGACCACAAGAGAGACACTAAGCGGTGCCATGATGGAGAAGATGTTCCCGAAGCCATTGGTGATACCCATCAGGGTACTCGCGAAGTTGGGGGATATGTCGATGTGGGTGATCTGTAAAAAGATAATAACGCTAAGTTAAAGAAGTACATTTAAGGCTTTACGGTGATATATTTTTGAGAAAAGAATTTGTATTGACTGCAGTTAACTACACACACACACACACACACACACACACACACACACACACACACACACACACACACACACACCACACACACACACACACACACACACCACACAAACATCACGCCTGTTTTCCCAAATGCGGTAGGCAGGGCATACAAAAAGTTACCACTTTTAGCAATTTTAGGTTTAAAGTTTGACAAAACCGGTACAATAGTGACAGGTTGCTAGCCTGTTGCCTACGGTGTACCTTAACCTATATCCTTTGTCGCCTCTTACGACATCCACGGAAGAAATGGAGAGGTGTAATTCTAACCCGACACCACACGGGTAAATAACTAAAACTAAATTAAGTCGACAAATACTAAAATAGGGCGAGTCTTTAAATGTTGCCACACTCCATGTGAACGAAATTGTGTGAGATAAATTAATAAAATGCAAGAAAGGAAGTTGAAAAAGGAAGAAATACATTGTTATACTAAGGAGTCATCTTAAAAATCCGTGCAATATTATAGACTTTCTTGCAACGTTATTATTGCCGTGTATTTTTTTATAAAATTATCAGTGAAATGACGGGAGTTGTACCTCTTATTTCATTCATCAACGACTATGAGCATTCATGTTAATTGATTAGTAAAGCACGTAATACTTCGCTTACTTTTTCTATGCTAAATTCACAATGAAAGCAATAATAATCAATAAGTAATTATTTAAAAAAAGGTTTAAAAGTATACTTACGAGGAAGCCGACATAATGTGCTCCGTTAAGGCCGACTGTAAATGTCAGTATCACCACAGCCAGTGTCAAGTGGCCGGGAGGAAGGTACGAGAGAATCAATAAAGCCAAGGCTGGACCCCAGAATGCTGGAAAGAGAGAACAGAAAATTAGACTAGATAAGCCAATCTAAACCAATAACCAACTAATTGAAAACAATCTTGTGGTAACATGGTATCCAAAGGGCAGTCAGCGGTCCTTCGCTGAGTTATGGTGTAAATTTTACCACTTTTTGGTCACCACTTTGGTCGACTGCTTAAAATTCAGTTATGATAATCATAAAATAGTAAAGATGTGTTCTCGCTGAAGTAGCCTACTTAGTCTTAGTTTTAGTCGAAGCATTTTTTTACGTTTAAAAGAGTTTAAAAGAAATAGCAGTAAAATTCCTGTAAAATAAAAAACATACCAATACTGTTGAAAATCTTGCGAGTGGTACTAATCGAAGTAATGTTCCTGTTGATGAGAAAATCTGCAGACCAGCTGAAGATAAAACTGAGTATATACATGGCCACGTATGGAAGTGCCGATAGCAGACCATTCTGAAAAAGAAAATAGTTATCTATGTACTATTGTTTTTTGTCTTGCTTGCTACACGTGTGGTTGACCGAGTCATGCTCGTATTGGTGGCGCTGACCATAAATGGTCTCGTTCACAATTAGACACGGCCTGGTCGCACGTACTGCGTGCAATGACGGCTTCACGGTCCCACCGGAAAACCAGCAGGGCTACTACGAAACTCGAAACCCGAAGTTCGTATCGTGCCGTTCCTCTCGCTCTCGTATTAAATAGTATAAGTGTCAGAGGGACCGCACGACACGAACTTCGAGTTTTGAGTTTCATAGTAGCCGCCATTTTGATAAGGTGGGTTCGTTTCGTGAACAGTAACTTATACAATGTTTTCCTTGTCTCTCTTTTATGTAATAGTTTCAAGATACTGTTCCAAATTAACGTATTTTCTTTCTTTTTGGTTTTCTTTTTACGTCATTTAGTGTGCTATTCAGAAGAAGAAGCTTGTAATGTTTTAAAAGACGAATTTATTGGACTTTAACGACGTCTTTGTTTTTAATTAAAAAAAATCTCGGCTAATTTACCCGTTTTATTTATCTTTGAATTTGAAAGATAGATATATATATATAAAAAAAAAACATTGCGATACCAGGTAATGTTAAGACGATCGAGTAAATTAATTATTAATTGAAACTTACGATTGTTAGTTTAATGTTAAATCTAAGTTTACAAAACTCGAAGAGAACTTTTCAAAGCTTAGGTAAGTAATTTTAAACTTAATTTTACTCTTAATGGTTTTGTTAAAACACCTGCTGATGCAATAAAAATAAAAATTGTTATTGCAATTAAAGAAAACCATAAGGAAGCTTACATTCTTAATGTCGACGCCAAGGACTTTGTCCATATAGGAAGGCATTTCCGTGAGGAGGGTCCAGAAGCCAAGACTCTGGCCACTGTGGGCCAGCAGGATGGCCCAGAAGGGAAGAGAGGTCCAGATGCTTCTCCAGGGTGTTTTCATTTTCTAAAACATTTTTACGTATAATGTTATACAGATAACGTATTATTGAAGACTTGCAGGTCTTGCAGGTAACTATGTATGTAGAGCTAGTATGTAGGTATAGAAACAAATAGAAAACAAGCTCAAGCAGAAATTTGTTATGGATATTAAAGATTAATAAAATTAAATGATACATTCTAAGGACCGTAAGGTAAAAATTGCTACTCCAGAACCTTGCGATGCTGTTTTTTTTTACCTTAGCTTCACTTATAGCAGCAGATCCCGCATTGGTCTCGATGTACTTCCGTTCTTCCTTTGAGATCCATCGACTTGTGCCAGGCGTTGAAGCTCCGAAAATAATCCATAAAATAGACCACGCCAGGCAGGTGATGCCAGTGACGTAATAGACGGAAGGCCATCCCCATTTGCTAGCGGAGAGGACACCAGCTGTCATCATTTCAATGATCGTGCCAAGTTGTGCTCCTATAATTGGAATATACCTATTAGTACAATTACTTTTTTAAATGACTAGCTCCTCCGTTTCACTATTCTCTATTTAATTTCATTATCTTATTTAAGATGCCGTATTTTTTTGTATTGATTAATTAAATAGAGACGGATGGCATCACAGTTTTCTGCCACATTAAATAAGAGAAACAAAGAATTATTAGATTTACATATAAGTCTTTTCAAAAACAGCTCGCTGGGGATGGTCGCTATCGCTACAATCGCACCCCTTATGGTCTTTAAACAGTCAAATGATCCAAAAAGCTAGTTACGTTACCTGCATAGACGATGGTTCCCATCCGACTCCTCTCTGCTACCGGGGACCACTGACCCAGAAGGCCATGCAAACTGGGGTACAAGAACCCCTGGGTCAGACCCATAAGAATACGGCAGACGCACACCGCTACCCAGTCGCCCTGAAATAGGTAATGAAAAATATATGGATACAATATAACTATTCTTCTTCTTTTCGTGTCGATGGCTTCACTCGTTCAAAGTATCCGCGACCAGAAAGTAGCGGTGTTTATAGCCCTGTCCGTTGCATCTCGGAGGTCTCGCTCAGTACAGGTGGACGGGCATGCTGGGCTCCTGCCCCTGCATTTGATGTCCTCATCAAATGCGAACATATGCTCTGGGAAGCCGTCTCACAGCCACACTGGGTGTTTGGGTTTTTCAGGTTTTTTCTTATGACTATTGAACCGGCCACAGTTTTACCGATTCTAAGATTTTTTGGTTTTAAGGTCAATTAAAGTAGGTATTGCTAATGGTAAAAAAACTCTATTAAACTTTACGAAACGATACGGACGAAAACGAATTAAAAAATATATAAATATATAGCTGTTGTAAGTTTATAAAAAAAATATATATGTGCTTGCTGAAATGCTGACTATAATTTTTGTGGACAAAGTCAATCAAATAATTTCAATGCCTTAAGTCCACATTTTATCGTAGTTTCCAGTTTCAATTTAGCTTTTGAATTTGGTCATTCGACGTGGAGGATCCAAACATTGCAAGAAAAAACGCTTCTAATTACCGCAACGTTTTAAAAAAAATTAAAATGACATGATTTTTTGTTCTCAAAATAATGCACTATTAGTGGTAGTAAGGCTTAAAAATCCAGTTCCACTATCCTATCGACGGTTGGAAGGCTAAAAATGTCTATGCGCCATTTTTTTGAAAAGGGTCTAGCAGGCTAAGTGAACAAGATTGTACGGGTTGCCCTATGAACGAACACTCATAAACGTTCGACTTAAATGATTAATAACAAATTAACATGCAATCGATCGGCCAATGTCTACATGTCATCGTCGATGTATTCTAAATAGGTTCATTAGAAGAGATTGTACACCTACACACTAACTTATCTTAATACGCTGTACTGGTAATTTATTTATAAAATATGCTAGTATCTACTTGTTCGAGAATTGTTTTTTTTTGACATGACGCACGAAGATTTATGAAAGTATTTTTGTATGTAAATGTAGTGGGCATTAGTGGCTTTTCATGCATTTTTTTAACCAACGCAAAAAAACAATATTTAAAAAAAATTCGCTTAGCTAACGCTATGTTTTCAATTATAATTTCGCTTTATTACGTCGAGGACGTTTTAGTCAGGTTAAATACAAAATACTTTCTCCCGCGCGACCAGTTGCAGAAAGCTCAATTGAAACAATTATGATTTTCATTAAGTTCAACAACCCTAATCTTCTAGAAATGTCCTGTCTTTACAAACCCTGATGGACCATACCCAATTCATCTCAGAAACGTTCAAAGAAACCACATTCAGTGTACCTAGAGAACTCAACAGTACCATCTAATTGAAAGCTCGCACGAAGACATAAGGTCTCAATTCGTTCAGTTTTGACTCCTCCAAAATTTTCACAGTGCTAAATAGAATTTGGTACATTTCTTTCAGAGGGCTTCTTTTAACAAATTGCGACAATTTGTTTCGCGGCCACAAGTTTCGTCGAGATGGATACTTGTGATTACTCCGTATCCAATGTTTGTTATTCTGCACAATTAATGGGATG
>NC_133485.1:11056315-11072363 GCF_025370935.1 Choristoneura fumiferana
AATTAATAAGACTAAGAATTTATAAAAAGTTAAGCCATATTTTCGTTGAGCGCCAGCTTTAGCTGAACTTTATTTTTGTATCACTAAATCACTATTAACCATTAGCAGGGAACCTAGAGTAAACCAATCACGAAATTAATATCGGCATTAATCATTAGATTAAATGTACATTTATTTATGAGTACAGTCACCAGCACCAATATCTGACACAACAAGCGTGCATAAATATTTGATACGACTCTATTTCATCAACAGCCTCAACACGTAGCAGTCATTGCAGGTTAACTAAGTAGAATCTTGTATAAACTTGGACCATATCGGAGTTGTTATGTAGACGAAATATTAACAAAACTAGGCAGCTAACATGGTAACAAATATCCTACCCGATAATAGCTGACTATTAATGTCACCGAAACAAACTGACAGTAATTCGCGTTCACGTAATTGAACACCGCAATTACCATGGCTTGCCGCTTTTCTAGTATTTTCTGTGCAAAACTAATCTTGAAATTTAATATTTTGTACGTTAACAACGGTCTTCTGGAAACGATCAGGTCTTACAATGAACTGTGGAGATAACTACTATCGAAGTTTCTTTGCGCGACAGAATCTAGTACTGTACGGAACTACGCTAAAGAACACAGTCATCGACATAGTGGGAAGATTAAGTTCAGATCACAATGGGCAAGCCACGCACCGCTCGAATAATAGGTAGGTACCTAGATAACAGTAAGGGGAGAAAGGTTCTCAAGTAGCGACGCTGGCAGCGTTGGCAGGCCTCCTACTAGGTGGACCGACGATGAGAGTTTCCTGCAACCGGTGGAAGCAGGTGGGAAGTGGTTGCTCTTTGTACATCTTCCAGCTGATGATGACGACAAAAATGTATCAGAGAAACATGAAGTTGCCTACTGCAGATGCTCAGCATCAGAACGAATGGTGTCCCATGTTTAGAACAACCGACCATAATATGCGTTACGAAGATGAAGAAGAAAAGTTTCATCATCATTTTCTGTCTGTTAAACGTCCCACTGCTGGGCACAGGTCTCACAATACAGGGGTGGGCCTGCAGTTCCCAACCAGGCATAGTGCCCTGAGTCCAATCCACGATCCTGTGCTTGAAAGGATCCTATAACCTCTAGGGTACCACGGCTTTTGCAAGAAAAGTTTCAATCAGCTGTATTTGATGATGGGTCGTTCACTATCATAATTTAAGTATAACCCCACACTTTTATATTACAGTTACGACGCACTTACCTAATAGGTAAATAATTTAATACTTTTTTCAACATTTAACAAAAATAACGTAACGTACCTTAACCTTTATATTTAGTAGCCTTCATCATACCAGCCTATATACGTCCCACTGCTGGGCACAGGCCTCCCCTCAGAATAAGAGGGCTTGGGCCATAGTTCCCACGCGGGCCCAGTGCGGATTGGGAAATTTGCACGCACAATTGAATCGCTTCGCAGGTTTGTGCAAGTTTCCTCACGATGTTTTCCTTCACCGCAAAACTCGTGGTAAATTTCAAATGTAATTCCGCACATGAATTTCGATAAACTCAGAGGTGCGAGCCGGGGTTCGAACCCACGACCCTCTGCTTGAGAGGCGATAGGTTAAACCACTAGGCCACCACGGCTTCATTTAGTTTTTGTTTTAACTACGTACTTAGGTATATCCGGTAGCGTTGGTCCTGCTGACATCTCCTGAATCCCCAGTTAGTTGGGTAAAACTGGGTCATACAATATTTCGCTCAAAGTTTGCCTACTCAAGACATTAGTAGTTCATTAGCACAGTTCCTCGCTTGATAAACGTTAACATTTGTTTATATAAAGCATTATAACGACCTCATCATATCTAACTGACATTAGTTTACTTTGCTTTGTAACTACGCCAAACTACTTTTTAAGCTTTTCTCTCTAATTCTGGAGATTTTCTAAGTCAAGGGCAATCAAGGGCCATCAAATATATTTGATGGCCCTTGTATACCTATACCTATACATCTTTATGCCACTAACCATAAGTTCGATGTACCTACCTCATAGTAGGTACCTAGGTTATGCCTTGACTGTAACTAAGTAATAAAACTGGAGGTCTAGAGTTCAAATATACGATCGGACGCGACTCTTTTTTTTATTTAGCTATTTATAAATAATAGTAGATTGTTTGAGTTGTTTAGCCACTCGAGCAGAGCGAGGGTGGCTGTAGTTAGAATGTCATCATGGTTGTTTAGTCTCGCGTTAAACACTCTACTTTTCACTTTGAATGCGAGGAAAAAAAACGTTCTGTCCAAAAAAAAAGTATGCTGTACTACCATTACATTACACTGTCCATACATCTGTTCAAAATTCAAATAGCAAAAAATGGTAACGCGGTTTTTTCTTTTCTTTTACTGTTTTTGAAGTGACGCTTTAAATGCTTGCATATTATAGCCAACAGTTTTTAAATTGAAAACTTTTTTAAAACTGATTGAATATGTAAAAAACACGATTTAATTCGAAATAATTGTGTTTCACGAAATCAAATTGTGTTTTTTAGTTATTTTTGCACAGTTATCATTTTGAGGTTTTGGATTGGATTAATTTATTAATGATTACGAATATTAATCTATTCAATTATATTAATTAGGGTTTAATTAATTTTTCTAAGGCATTGTTTAACTTGCAACCTTCGTAAATACTTAGATAAGTATTGCATATTATGCCTAAGTTACAAAAGTTGTAAGCCATTTTTGACTACTTCCAGGTATCTAATTGAGCTGAAAGGCATATTATATAGGTAAGGTCCGGTGACAATAACCCGAACCTATTGACATTCTGGTGTTATGGCCAGGATCATCTCCGCAAGACGGTACTATTCAACGGTTAATGGCGTCGCCACATCGAAATTGCCACAACCTGGAAACGAATCGACAAAAAAAAAACACACGCATACTTTTATTGCATAAATCGATACCAAGAATTAATCAAGGGAACAAATTTATAGCACACTTGATAGCTTCAATGAAAGAACAACCAAATTTTCATTTTACAAAAAACCTCGCGAGGAATTCTGCACGCATCTGCGAGGAAATTCAATGGTGTGTAAAGTTCCTAATGCAAATCAAGTCCTCGCATTCTGACAGGAGTCCTGTGCCCTGCAGTGACGTATATATGCTTAGATGACGATGATGATGACAACGCACAGTCAAATCTTTATTCCTTTAGTTATTATTAGTCCTATATGTATAGGTATAACTTTAGTTACTAAGGCAAAGTTATCATATTATCATAAACAAAATAAATAATCCAGTGTAAATAAAAGACAACGAACCTGACTTTATCTCGTGTTCCAGGTCATCGTGTCTTATTTAATAATTACTTATTGTATTTATTACGGTCTTCCGTATATTCGTATCATAAGAGTTCAGAAATGTTATTACTTATTAGTGCGAAAGTTAGTGCGAGTGTGTTGTGTGTTTTTGTACTAAGTATTTTTCATAAATCATTCTATACCTTTGGACGCTATGCCGCATACGATTCCGGTGAGCGGATCCCAATTCGATAATTATCCATAGTTTCCATGGTAAAAAAAAATAGGTATTCTGTTTGTCCGTCACATATGTATTAGGTCTCAGAAAATATTGGACAGGTTTTTTTGTTACTCAAACAAAATTGGCAAAGATGAAAGAAAATAAATATTTTTTGGTAAAATTTCATTTTTATTACAACATTTTTGTGCCGACTCTACTTTTTGTTGACTGTTGGTACTTGTATTGTCACCCAAACTACATTTGCACACCAAATTTCAAGACCATGCCATTAACCGTTGAAGAGTTCCGTTCCATACTGTTGTATAACTGGCTAATCAAAATGTTTAAACTTCTTATTCTTTATGTCACTTATGACCTATGTCACTTCAATAAACAAAGTCAAATACAACATTCGTTATCAGCACGAAACTCTATATTTTTGTACAGTTTGTTTTTTTTTAATTTTTGTTTTTTTATTTTATTCGACTGGATGGCAAACGAGCAAGTGGGTCTCCTGGTGGTAAGAGATCACCACTGCCCATAAACATCTGCAACACCAGGGGTATTACAGATGCGTTGCCAACCTAGACGCCTAAGATGAGAATTGCAGTAATATTCCCTATTCGAATTCTTCAGGATACTAGTGTAGTCTATTGTATGAGCGAAGCGAATTAGCTCGTTGAAGTGGCAATGAGATGGCCGTTGGGGCCGAAGAGTTTTCGATTGGAGACCACGGATCGGCAAGCGCAGTGTAGGACGTCCACTAACCGCGTTGAAGTTAAGACCACGGGTTCACGGTGGATGCAAGCCGCTTCCAACCGAAGCAACTGGAGGTCTATGGGGGAGGCGTATGTCCAACAGTGGACGTCCTATGGCTAAGATGATGATGATGATGTGTGAGCGGAGCTGGCGTTGGAATATTTTGGGATGCATCATCTTAACGATGATTACCTATGACCTACTTACTGGTACAATATTTTAGTGATAAATAATCTTATTTATGTCGTAGTTCGCTAAGCGTGTTATTAAGTTCAACGTTTCAAATCTTGCAAGTGACCTACTTCTAGTGGTTGGACCATCAACACGACAGCCGTTTCATGTTGGATACGGCACAGATGACATTTAAGCTAGATACTCGTACCCACTGACAGCTGAGGCGGAGCGGTGCGGCGCGGCGCGGAGGCGCTTCCGGTTGGTAATATTCGAGCTTAAGTGAAAGAGGCCACACAGAATTACGGGCGAGAAATAAGCGTAGCGCGGTACTATTCTGTGTGGCCCCTTTCTCGTTAGGTCGAATATTATAACTGGTACCGCCTCCGCGCCGCGCCGCAACGCTCCGTCTCCGCTGTCAGCGCACGCAGCGGGTGGACGCCATATGGAAAACTTTTTAACAAAAAATTTAACCGACTTCAAAAACCTTGAAAATAATTTTCTACTAGTTCGAAGTCGGTGTCTCAGCACAAGCCAGCAGGAGTGGAACTATAGACGTCTACTTCACCTTTACTTTATATATTGGGCTTCAATAGCCGCGTATCCATTAGAGCAGCCTCAGGCCGAGCTGCCTCGACTCAACAATGCCAAAATCGCTATAGGTGTGCTTTTAAAATTTGAGGGTTGCCCTTGATTTCTCTAAGATCCCATCATCAGACCCTAACTTGGTGACAATGAGACCACCTCGGAAGTATGTCCTTCAGAACAAAATAAGAATTTTAGAATTCGGCCCACAATTGGCGGATTATTACGTAACAAAAAAAACATACCTAGGTACAGACAAATTGCGAACCTCCTCCTTTTTTGAAGTCGGTTGAAAAAAACTTGCTTTCAAATAAAAAAAAACCGCATTCGAATCGGTCAACCCGTTTAAGAGCTACGGTGCCACAGACAGACACACATAGCGTTTAAACTTATAACACCCTCTCTTTTTGCGTCGGGGGTTAAAAATATAAGTATTACAGCTATAATGTAGCGCGCAGCGCTAACTGCACGCGTCGCGTGCGACGGATTCTACCTGCACCCGCGCTCGCAGGCGTGCGCCCGCTCCGTCGCCAATAATGTAGCGCGCAGCGCTAACTGCACACGTCGCGTGCGACGGATTCTACCTGCACCCGCGCTCGCAGGCGTGCGCCCGCTCCGTCGCCAATAATGTAGCGCGCAGCGCTAACTGCACACGTCGCGTGCGATGGATTCTACCTGCACCCGCGCTCGCAGGCGTGCGCCCACTCCGTCGCCAATAATGTAGCGCGCAGCGCTAACTGCACGCGTCGCGTGCGACGGATTCTACCTGCACCCGCGCTCGCAGGCGTGCGCCCACTCCGTCGCCAATAATGTAGCGCGCAGCGCTAACTGCACGCGTCGCGTGCGACGGATTCTACCTGCATCCGCGCTCGCAGGCGTGCGCCCGCTCCGTCGCCAATAATGTAGCGCGCAGCGCTAACTGCACACGTCGCGTGCGACGGATTCTACCTGCACCCGCGCTCGCAGGCGTGCGCCCACTCCGCCGCCAATAATGTAGCGCGCAGCGCTAACTGCACACGTCGCGTGCGACGGATTCTACCTGCACCCGCGCTCGCAGGCGTGCGCCCACTCCGTCGCCAATAATGTAGCGCGCAGCGCTAACTGCACACGTCGCGTGCGATGGATTCTACCTGCACCCGCGCTCGCAGGCGTGCGCCCACTCCGTCGCCAATAATGTAGCGCGCAGCGCTAACTGCACACGTCGCGTGCGATGGATTCTACCTGCACCCGCGCTCGCAGGCGTGCGCCCACTCCGTCGCCAATAATGTAGCGCGCAGCGCTAACTGCACACGTCGCGTGCGACGGATTCTACCTGCACCCGCGCTCGCAGGCGTGCGCCCACTCCGTCGCCAATAATGTAGCGCGCAGCGCTAACTGCACACGTCGCGTGCGACGGATTCTACCTGCACCCGCGCTCGCAGGCGTGCGCCCGCTCCGACGCCAATAATTTAGCGCGCAGCGCTAACTGCACACGTCGCGTGCGATGGATTCTACCTGCACCCGCGCTCGCAGGCGTGCGCCCACTCCGTCGCCAATAATGTAGCGCGCAGCGCTAACTGCACACGTCGCGTGCGACGGATTCTACCTGCACCCGCGCTCGCAGGCGTGCGCCCACTCCGTCGCCAATAATGTAGCGCGCAGCGCTAACTGCACACGTCGCGTGCGATGGATTCTACCTGCACCCGCGCTCGCAGGCGTGCGCCCACTCCGTCGCCAATAATGTAGCGCGCAGCGCTAACTGCACACGTCGCGTGCGATGGATTCTACCTGCACCCGCGCTCGCAGGCGTGCGCCCACTCCGTCGCCAATAATGTAGCGCGCAGCGCTAACTGCACACGTCGCGTGCGACGGATTCTACCTGCACCCGCGCTCGCAGGCGTGCGCCCACTCCGTCGCCAATAATGTAGCGCGCAGCGCTAACTGCACACGTCGCGTGCGATGGATTCTACCTGCACCCGCGCTCGCAGGCGTGCGCCCGCTCCGTCGCCAATAATGTCTGCACGCGTCGCGTGCGTCGGATTTTAACTGCACCCGCGTGCGCCCGCTCCGTCGTCAATTCGTCATCATAATGGATACCTAATATCCCATTTTTTTTATTCTTTATAAGTTGATTTATTAGAAACTTCTTCTTTCCTTCCTATTAGAAATAATACCTAATCACAATTTATTATATTTAAATATTATCTAATGGTTTTATTGAGGTCATTGTGGATCAATACAAGAAAGAAAGAAAGAATGAAAGGAAGAAAGGAAAGAAGGAAGATTAATTAATAAAAAAAATAGGCAGTTCAATAACAGTGTATTTTAAAATTTTGAAATTTATGTAAACCCTTTGTTGTACACAATTAAAGAAAAATACGAATATTAATGTACTTGTACAAAGAAGACCTTATCCCTTAAAGGGATCTCTACCAGTCAACCGTTAATTTAGGAACCGACAGACAGAAAGTTTAGAAATGTTATAAATTTATCAATAAATCATCAACATCATTTTTATAAAACTTACTTTATTGAGATTTTTTATCTTATAAGTACCTATAATAACTAACTTTAGTAAAACTTAACAATAAATACAGTTTAAAATCGCGTTATTTCCCGTTCCTTCGATTTGCCGTCTGCACTCCCATCGTTTTTGCGAATACTGTGTAGGACCCTGAAAAAAAAAAAACATTCTATCCAAATATCATACACATAAAGCCTAGTGAACTTAAGATCAGATATTCCTATGATTTACTGCACTAAAACTATAAAACATGGTCATATTTATTAAATCATATCCATATCGTTACAACTTACTCTTATTTATCTAATATCTATCTGTCGGGCTACTACTAAATTTGAAAATCGAAGTTCGTGTCGTTCGGTAGCGTGTCAAGCCAAGTTTAAACTAACAGAACTGGCGAGCAGCACCGTGTGTAATTTTACCCGAACCATTTGGAGCCACTTTTGACCCCCTCATAACTCAGAAACTATTACACATAAACATATCAAATTTGGCTCATTTATTGAGACTTGCGAGATACCTACATATGTGCTTCAAATTTCATAAACACACGTTACCTCAAATGGTTATTAAGATAATAATATTCAAAAATCGTTATTTTTATCACTGACTCACCTATAGATCAAAACCCTAGGATCATAGTTATATTGCAACCTATATTGTACCCCTGTATAGTGTAACCCTGTATATTGCAACCTAAGGTCGGACTTGGCCACTTTTCATGTACGAATTATATGATAGCCTTCGCAAGTTCTAAAGCTGTAAGTTCTTATTATATTCTTCCGAAAATTTGCCTTGCTGGTAGTTGGTTTAGTTCAGTTTATTCATTCACTCAACATAATAATTACATTATATAAACTAACCAACTAAACATCTAACAACTAACATCGAACATAGGCTCTTCCATGACTGTTTTAGGTACCTACTTAATAATAGTTCGTACATGAGAACTAGCCAAGTCACACATTTCGAAACTCTTCGCGCTTAAACCACTCAGAAAAAATGATAATAAATAGTTTAAAACCTTGGACATAGATCAGTTTTTATCTCAGAATTGCATAGTTCTGTTCCCGCAGGATAGTCTTAAATGAACCTTGGCAGACGAAGTCACTGGTAACAGCAAGTTCATATTATATTTTAGGGTGAATAGCTATCGCTTCCGCAGTAGCCTAACTGTTTGATCTACGAGTATGGCCTCAAAAACATACAATTGTAGTTTCTAACTCGGGATCCCACCTATGAGTTACGTAGAATTTATAAATGAAATTGCGTTTAAAATTTATCCCGAGTTTTAGGTATGTATCGTTACCTAGTTCAAAATCTCATGGCAATCAGATCTTACTTATAATGTACTCGTAGTGTTGGTATGTAAGTGCCCAGTTTGAATTGAATAGATACATATACTTGCCACCTTGGGCGGATGGTTAAAGAAAAAAACTTGGTTCGTACTTTTTAAAAGATTTGGTTCTGATTATCACGTATGTTCGAAAGAATAATGGTTAAACATTAATAATCAAATTTTGCCAGACACCTTTATTTAAGTCTTTGTCTCGCAATTTTAACTAGGCATGCGTTGCTTACTACAACATCACCTTAAATACGCCACGCTTTAAATCTAGTGGCATATTCAAAAGACCAACTACACGTTGGAGTGTGGCAACAAAAAAACCAATTGCTTCACGGTCCATAACTTTAGCCCACCAAATTTCTAATCTACAATAGAAAAAATATCCGTCTAAAAATTCGCAACTTTAATTACACTGTAGGGCCAATAAACTGTACTAAAGGCCATAAGGTACATACGCAGAAATAGAAAATGTCATTTCAAGGTTTGAATTGTTAGAAATCTATTAATTTGTCACTGGTAAGGGCGACAGCCGACCGCAAGGCTACTTTTTGCTGGATGTCAAAACGCCGTTACTTATTACGAGCTGTTTCATGCAACAACGAATCACGTAGAAAATCTATCCGATAATCTAAATCTAGTTTTTATTTACGTACGTTAGGTACAGGCCAGTACTTAACTCGCGGTTGACCGGTTTTTTAGGGTTCCGGAGCCAAAATGGCAAAAACGGAACCCTTATAGTTTCGCCATGTCTGTCTGTCTGTTTGTCTGTCCGTCCGCGGCTTTGCTCAGGGAATATCAATGCTAGAAAGCTGTAATTTTGCACGGATATATAAGTAAACTATGCCGACAAAATAGAACAATTAAAAATTGAAAAAAAAAATTTTTTAGGGTAATTTTTGGTAGGGTAAAGTGGGGGTGATTTTTTTTTCTCAACCAACCCAATAGTGTGGGGTATCGTTAGGGGTTTGCTAAGACGGTTTTTCGATTCAGTGATTTGTTTGCGAAATATTCAACTTTAAAGTGCAAATTTTCATTAAAATCGAGCGTCCCCCCCTGTAAAATCTAAAGCGGTGGGTGGAAAAATTTGGAAAAATTCAGGATGGTAGTAAGTATATCAAACTTTCAAGGAAAACTATGACGGCTATGTTTGCTAGAGAATTATTAGTATTTTATGAGTAAATAGCATCCTAAGGTATAAAATATACCTAAACTTGGAAGATTCCGTGTAAAATACGAAATCCTTAGAAAAATGTTACTTAATTTTTTCGTAATGGCTACGGAACCCTATTTTGGGCGTGTCCGACACGCTCTTACCCGGTTTTTATTTACGTACGTTAGGTACTGGCCAGCACTTTTCAGAATTTAACTCGCGGTTGTCCGGTTTTTTATATACTTACAATAATATAATAATAGCAGGAACAGCGAGGGCAGCGCTAATGAGGTAGAAGGAGCCAGGGAACGTCGACATCGTGCTGAGGTACACTTTGCTGTACATCGGCGAGTATATCACCGGCACCAACGCCTCCGATATACTGATTAGAGAGCTTGTTTTACCTGAAACAATGTGCCAGTTATAACTGCGGTTCAATCTCGCCGAACAATAGACTAGTGTCTGATATTCTAGTTAGTCTCAGATAGTGGCTATCGGAAAATTTTGAACACGTAATTTTTTCTTTTATCAATTAAATAAAAAAACACGTTTCATGTAGGTACAGGGGGTACCTACAAGAAACGTATTTTTAACTTAATTTTATTCTATCATTTGTTGCTATAGTCAAAGTATCTTTATTTGTAAACATATGTAATATATGTATACATAAGGTGTTATAGCGTAATGGGGAATGGATGAAAATTTTAAGAACGCTTGAAACTTTTTTTATCGATAGGAATAACCTTTCTAATTAACAGAAAAAATATCAGATTTTTAAGTAGCATCAATTAATTTAAAAAATTAAAGAGTTTTCTTTACCGAAAAATTACGATAGTCCGGTCGGTTACGGGTTGTTCCATAGCCCAGAACAAAAAACTTAAAAAATGAATCTATGTGTCTTGACTCGTTCGTTTTGATAGGTGACACTCTTTACCGGCCCGGATAATACCGACATGGTAGTACCTGTTTTTCATGTACACACCCACAGAAGCTCATGTCAGTTTCTATGGGCGGGTTCAGTAAATTGTTTGCGAAATATTCAACTTTAAAGTGCAAATTTTCATTAAAATCGAGCGTCCCCCCCCTCTAAAATCTAAACCGGTGAGTGGAAAAAATTGAAAAAAATCAGGATGGTAGTAAGTATATCAAACTTTCAAGGAAAACTATAACGGCTAAGTTTGCTTGAGAATTATTAGTAGTTTAAGAGTAAATAGCAGCCTAAGGTATAAAATATACCTAAACTTGGAAGATTCCGTATAAAATACGAAATCCTTAGAAAAATATTAATTATTTTTTTCGTAATGGCTACGGAACCCTATTTTGGGCCTGTCCGACAGGTTTTTTTTGTTTGATTGACCAATTAGCAACGAGGATGATGATGTGGAAATGGTGATAATGGTTCCTACTCCCTAAACAAAGGTACGTTTGTTGTTGTCTCGATACGCAAACACATGGACGGATAACCCGGTTAAATTCGTGGGTTCATGATGGATGCAGGCACCTTCCAACCGAAGCAACTGGGAGGTCTGTGTCCAACAGTGGACGTCTTATGGCTTTAACTTTATCTTTTATCTCAAGAAGATCATTATAAGTATACTAGCTTATTATCGCGCGCTGTTCCCTCGCCTCCCTCGGGAACTGTGCATTTTCCCGAAAAAGTCCCATAAACTATCTCTATGCCAAAAATCACTTCGATCTGTCGCTCCGTTTCGACGTGAAAGGTGGACAAACATACGAACACACAAACACTTTCGCGTTTATAATATTAGTATGGATTTGAACTGAAATTTAAATAATCGTAGTAGTAGCTATAAATCCAACTTGTTTAATATACAGTGTGGAAAAATAAGATGGGCCCTGGAGGGAAACTACCTTAAATCTTTAAGGTGGCTCATTTTACTTAAAGGAGACATTCCTTTATTTTTAAAAAGAAACAAAACTGCATTCAAAGATTTTCTAAAACTCGCTTGCCTCGCCCGGGACTCGAACCAACTAAAATTAAAAAAAAACACTATTTTATTGTATCTGCAATGCCCCTGGTGTTGCAGGTGTCTATGGGCGGTGGTAATCTCTAACCATCAGGTGACCCACTTGCTCGTTTGCCATCCAGTCGAATAATAAAATAATAAAAATAAAATACTAATCGATAGGATATTTATTCAGGATAAAATTTCTCTAACAAACATTCCCATACTGAACGATCTAAATGAGCCACCCTGTATACTAGTCTTAATTACGTACAAGTAGAGGGGGTAGGATTAATATGTATTCAGTGAAACAGTAACGCTTACAGACTGCTTCGAGGTATTGGATGAGCCGATGCTTATTGCTAATGGCATTCCAGACCACCTTGGTCTCTGAGAAACTTACCACAGTCAGTTACCTACCACAATGGACCTCAATCTAACCTGATGGTAAGTGCAGATAAGCCCAAAGATATAGCTTACTGATATAGTATCTGTCATAGCTGCTCTACTGTCTTGATGCTGAGCTACTCTATTGTTTTGAAGCCGTGACATTTTGCGTTTTGCAGAATCAGGGCGAGTTGGATATTCAAGGCCACTTTTCTTACACCGGAACGGCCTGTAAGGCCTAGCCAAGCTCCGATAAGTTCAGACAAGCTCCGATAGTCTCAGTTAGCTTTAGGACGATATTAATTAATCAAATGGTAGGGTCTATGGGTGATATTAAACGCGGTTACGAGCAGTAAGGAGGGTCCCAGGACGCATGTTACCGACCCGTGGTTTAGAGGATGCGCCTTGTCTGTCAGTCACATTATTGTTTTATGTTTGTCTTCATTAAAACACGTTGACAACAGGCTTAAGTATCAATGCCATGTGTAAAGAAATACGACAGGAGCTGCCTGAGAGCGAAGCCACGATTGATTTCAGGGTGGAAATCAGGAAAAGTAACAACAGTAAAAATATCTGACAATCAATTTATTTCTTTGGTTTTTCACTCGCACCACGCAGTGGATATAAGTATGTAATGTAGTATTAATGTATAAAAACAAACAATGATAGATTAGAGTAGCATGTAAACTACGCAGAACAGGATCTCTGTATAAGCGAAGTTCCGTTGACTCCGACTCAATGTTGTTCCGGCTTTGTTTAAAGAATATTATAATAGAGGTCATTTTAGTTTAAATTGTGGTTAGGTACAATTTGTAAAGGTTTAGGTTATCATTTCACAATAAAATGAAGCTTTAATTTATTATTTACTATTGGCGGTCTATGTATCTACTTCATGCTAAATTTTAAAATACAAAGTGATCCGATAAATACTGGCCATATTTTTTTGCAGGAGAAAACGCGTTACCATCTCCTGTCGTGCATAGTAGGTACTTTGTGGCATGTGGCAAACCAAAATAAACATAGCAGTAGCCAATGACACGTCTTATCTCATACTAACATATGATACATAAGACGGTTGACGCCGTCACTGATACTGATATCAGTGATAACAGGTGCATCGTGACGTGATGAATAAATTTAATTTTCACACATGTGTTAATTTGCTCAAATAGCTGTCCACAAAAGGACTGCTCAGTTAACGCAGTTGTTTTTATGCTTCGCTCAAAAAATAAATCTGCTAATTTCTTACCTTTTCTTACTTTAAATTTTTACCAAAAACTTCTTGTCTCTCAAAGCATTTTCTAAAAGTTGTTTTGCAATGGAACAAACTTATATGGCTATATTTTGGGTCATTTATCAAGAAAACGTTTACTTTGTTAGATTATTAAGATAACCAGTATCAAGGGCAAAATAGTTTCAAGCATTTTAGTTAGAGTTTTAATTTAGCGACAAACGGGTAGCAACTCAAACGATCTTTCCGTACCTCTACGTATACAGGTTGCATTTTAAGTAATTAATCCAATCCAAGGTTTCTGGTAAAGCTCTCGCTGTGTTTTAACATAACATACATTAGGATATATATAATAATATTTGTAAATGTTAAAATTTGTGGCGGCGAGCGAGCGAAGCGAGCGAGCAAGACGAAACTGTCCAGAAGAAACTTGGATAGGTTAGGTTCAGATATCAATCAATTTATACAAATAGGAAGTTGTTGCTTATAAATCACGTCAGTTCACGTCACGTCAATTAAGATTTGACGACCAGATGGCCTAGTGGTTAGAGAACCTGACTACGAAGCTTGAGGTCCCGGGTTCGATTCCCGTGTCGGGGCAGATATTTGTATGAAAAATACGAATGTTTGTTCTCGGGTCTTGGGTGTTTACTATGTATTTAAGTATGTATCTATCTATATAATTACATTTATCCGTTGCTTAGTACTCATAACACAAGCTTTGCTAAGCTTACTTTGGGACTAGGTCATTTGGTGTGAATTGTCCCGTGATATTTAATATTGGTACACGTGAGATAATAATTTGTCGTAAACTTAATTAAAATTAACGATTAGCGCTATTATTATTAATTATCTCACTTCTAAATAGGTCCCTGACCTGCTTGGGTTCAACGGGGCTTGAGGCAGATACGAATGGAAGAATCTGTTAAATTGTTGCTAATAACGAGTTTTAAACTAAGATTTGAGTCATGGAACGAGTGCGTGATTTGGGCCCCTATTAAATAAATAATAATAAGTAAGTATTGTATAATGGATCATATTTATATAGATCAATATACAATTAGATAGGTACTTGCATTATGGCATCCATTGAATATCAAATTATGTATATTTTTGCTCTATGCCTGAAAAGGGAAATGAAAGGATATATTCAATACAATACAATGATTCTTTATTGTACACCATAAATTAGTAAGCGATACAGAGACAGGTACACAGAGAGAAAGATTACAAGGTAAGCAATAGGCGGTCTTATCGCTGGCTTATTTTTTATATTCGTTGTTGGTCAGTCTGTAAAGACGCTTTTTCTTAGAAACTTTATTTATAATTATTTAAATCCTTGTGAGACATGTTTGGAAAAAAAAACCCACGGTTTGTTAGGAACGTTCCGATTAGTTTCGACCTTATCGGAAGGTCTTTTTCATAGGTGAGTACGTTCATGACAGTGGCGCCCCACAATGCCTCGCGGCGGTCATGAACGC
This sequence comes from Choristoneura fumiferana, assembly GCF_025370935.1. Classification (NCBI taxonomy): domain Eukaryota; kingdom Metazoa; phylum Arthropoda; class Insecta; order Lepidoptera; family Tortricidae; genus Choristoneura; species Choristoneura fumiferana. The sequence goes on from NC_133485.1 coordinate 11,071,407, forward strand.
ACTTACCTATGAAATAGGTCTTCCGAAAACATCGAAACTAGCCGAACCGTTCCGATTTATAATCGAGTGTTGAATCATTTCGTTTAATTTTGTATTTTTTTTTTTAATTTTGTTTTTTTTTTCAATATTAAACAAGAGTCCCTACCTAAGTAGCATTATATCAATAAGCATTGCTGGTGCAAAGGGGCCCTTCGTGATTCAACGCGGAAACGTGGCAAGCCTATTGGTCACCTTTGCACCCTGTATGATGCGAGGGGGATCATTTGTCTGAATTGTGTTTTGAATGGTAATTTTCTACTGATGTTTACTTCGGTCGCCTGTACACGATTAAGTACATTACTTTATTGTTTTTCCACGAACATTGTATCTGGAAAGGCAATGAACATGTTTGACGAACGAGTAGCTATTTCTTACGTATGGTGTGATGCTGCAGAGTTTGCTCTTAGATAAAGATTTGAACGTATTTTTCGTGTTATTGCGTAGTTTACTTGGTTAGCGCTATGACATATATTTAGTTCATATCTGAAATGGAATTTTCTTTCTTATTTGTCTTTGTTTTGTTTGGTGTGAAATGTGATTTTGAGTTCATAATTCGTGCCTGTATAAAGATGTGAAAGTGATGTATTTAAATATAAAGAAAAAATCCTGAAAATACATATTATTTAATTCTTAGATAAGTAGGTTATTAGATGATACCATGGTGGTGCTTAATTTTGACATTATTCTTTCCCAGTAAAAGTCCTACCACAAATCTAGTGAATAAAAAAAATATCTTACCCACTTCATCCGCATGCACCAACTTTGTAGCAATACTCCTCAACGACGTGGCACCAGCCGAGCTGAACATGTCCAAGAGAGGCCCCAGGAAGTACACGGTCCTATTCGGAGCCATAGCGTAGACCAAACTCGCAGCTATCTGCTCAGACACGCCATGAAGCCGATGATGCTATCATCCAC
>NC_133485.1:11079411-11130817 GCF_025370935.1 Choristoneura fumiferana
ATCCTCTGCTTGATAGGTCGAAGCACTAGGCCACCACGGCTCTGTATTATTAAGGATGAGGATAATTATAAATATGCTAATTATACGTAATATTAAGATATTATAATTAAAGTAAATAAGGTTATTAAACTTGTCACCGCCGTAGTCTGATATATATAAGTATAAGAGACCTAATGTCCAGCCACTATCGCCGTAGTCTTATATTTAAGACAAAATGTCATATTACAGTTTCAGTGTACTTAGGTGAAAGTGAAGGTATGAATAAGTATTGGCGGTTAAAAGGTTAAAGATAGTAAGGATTGTGATCGCAGTGTTTTTTTGCAAGCTTAAAATTTATACCCATGCGAGGATTTTATCTGTTTTTTCAAATCTTGCAAATAATTTAGATCCAATTTTAATTTAGTCTTAATTAAATTTGGTTTACAAATGTAAGTTAGATCACAACGCTTAGATACTTAGTCAACAAAAGAACAATCAGCAAAAAAAAAATCTTATTTTTTTTTATTAGCAAAAACTTGTTACTCATTGAGAACAAAACGAACTTCATTATGATGGTCAAATTGGAAGCTGCTGGCGGTTGCCACCCGTTTATAATCTGATTATGTTTGCTTCGTTTAGTTCGTAATTAACTGTTAAGCCCAATTTAGTCCAGCAAGAAAAATTGTGCAAGTTCTCTGCCTTTTCGCACAATATTTTTTCCAAATGTTTCACTTGCCAACTGTTTCATTTAGCGATTCGCGATTTGTTTTGAAACTAATTTTTTTTCGGAACTTTCATAAAACAAACCTAACCTAACCTATTGTGTTTTTATAAAGCATAAGAAAATACACTGAGATGCATTTTTGGATTCGGAGAAAAAAAAATGGAGACTGGGGAAATGAAACATTTGGCAAACACTAATTGTACGAAAGGCAGGATAGCTAGCATAATATCGAAAACACAAACTGAGACATGGGTGCACAGAAAAACCAGAAAAAGAGACCAGCGCTGGGAATCGAACCCAGGTCCTCAGCAATCCGTGCTGCGTGCTATAACCCCTACACCACCGCTGGACAGGAATCTAGACACGAATTTTTCCTATGCATACATATCTCAGATTGCTTATTTCTACTACGCTACTTATGCAGCAGCACTTAGTAGACGTCACACTCTTTCGGAACCAACCGCTCACCCAGACAAGAGATGTCGCTACTAAGCAATCAATTATGATTGGTTTTTTGGAGTCTTTTTGTATTTTTTATTTGAATTCCAAATTTGTTACTTTTACGGGTATCCCGTGAAACCATATCGAAAACACAAACTGAGACATGGATGCACAGAAAAACCAGAAAAAGAGACTAGCGCTGGTAATCGAACCCACATACACATATTGTACATAAAACACATAAAATTAACAGACCCTGCATTTTGCCTTTGTGTAAACTGATTGTACTGATTTATGGTGTTTAATATGTAATATTTGTATTGTATTGTATTGTACAACATAAAAACGAGATACACAAGAGCGAACTTATTTCTTGAAGAGATCTTCCCGTTCACCTTTGTATGATTGACAGGACTTCAGAAACAAGAGAAGAGAAGACACTACAATTAAAAGATAAAAGACCCGATATTAAAATGCACATACATAACAGTACCTACCTACACACTAATACATAATAACAAAAACAATAAAAAATCCTTATCAACACAAATAGCTGAAATACGCATATGATTTAAATCCAACATAGAGGAGTGGAAATACACCGCAGTCATTTAAAAAAAAACTTACAAAAAATACATACTTCCAAGCAAATTAACCGTTGAGCAGTTCCGTCCTGCGGAGACAATTCTGGCAGGACCACCAGGATGACACTATCAGATTATTGTATTGTCACCAGATTTACATAAGTATGGCCAATTGACGACCGGAGGGCCATGTGGTTAGAGAACCTGACTACGAAGCTTGAGGTACCGGGTTCGAATCCCAGGCGGGGCAGATATTTGCATGAATAATAAGAATGTTTGTTATCGGGTCTTGGATTTAGGACTAGGTCAATTGGTGTCAAGTGTCCCATGATATTTATTTATTTATAATTTCAAGTCAATCCGACTAATGGAAGTGCATCACATTTAAGTAGCAAGATTTGACCAAACAACAACAAACAAGGCAAGTTAGGGAAATAAAAGCTTGTCAAAACAAAACTACTTAGTTATGTAGATAATTATTTATCAACAATTTTTCCGCAGCGGAAATATGCATTTACGTACGGACGTATTTATTTCCGATTTTGCTCTAGCGTTGAGCGCAGTTTCCTTGAAGTAAAATGTGTAAGTTTGATAAGCAATACAAATAAGCCGGGTGTGAAATTGCTATTGGAATCTCGACGTGAAATATACAATTTTATTCAATGTTACGGCTGTAATAGTGTCACACTGGTAGAACAAGGTCCTTGGACTTAGAATTTTGTGTATACCTTTTTAGGGTTTCGTACCCAAAGGGTAAAAACAGAAACGCTATTACTAAGACTTCGCTGTCCGTCCGTCTATCCGTCTGTCGCCAGGCTGTACTGGACAGTTAATTAGACAAAATTGAAATTTTCACAAATTATGTATAACTGTGGCCGCTATAACAATATTAACAATAATATTGTTAATTGTGTTTGTTTACTTATTTACGTATGTAAAGAGTTTACATAGGTAGGTCCATAATACTAAAAACAGAACAAAATAAATATTTAAGGGGTCTCCCATACAACAAACGTGATTTTTTTGCCGTTAATTTGCTGATGTCTATAGGTAGAATCTTTTTTGGCCGTTTTTTTTAATAATGTGTATATTTGACAACAAATATCGTTAAATCTATTGTCAATTGAGTTTATTGTCCTATACTTTTTACAGTCGCTATTTTTGTACCAACATTACACAGGTGACTGAACTACTTAAAGGTTAAAGATTGCAGTCATTGCCGCATCGCACAAAAAGTTGGAAATGGTTCGTCTCAAGCGTCTATGAAGATATCAATGATGTGATTCGTGTGATGGATGACATAGATGCCCAGAACTTGCTTATGCTCGAGGCTAAGCTTTTAATGGAAAACTAAAACAAATAACCCTATTGTATTAGTTACTTATTAGTTTGTGACTTTATGACGTTGACTGTACCATCATCTGTCTACTATTGTATTATTTACTTGTACTATGCAATAAAGAGTTTCTGACCCTAAACAAATGAACCCCCATATTAAATGATATTGTAACGGATAACTCACGTCTTAAACCGAGTTTAGCGAGTTTATGAGTGAGTCTCACGGTAGTTTCATGTTCAAAATGAACCCCCACTTTGTACATTTAAAAAATTAAACAACAAAGTCAGTTCACATAGAGAAAACGTCTGAGGTACATGAAAAATACAGTAGGATTGAGAACATCGAAAATACAAACTGAAATATAGATGCACAGAAAAACCAGAAAAATAAGACCAGCGCTGGGAATCGAACCCCACATTTGTTTTAAAGTCGGTTAAAAATTATAATGCAGTTAAAAGTTTTATTTCAAAGCTCTAAGTAGAATTTGGTAGGGAAGAATTAAGTACCGTTTGTGCCCATTTATTGTTTAAATACATAATATACACAGTAATAAAACGTTACAAACTATATTCGTTTCAGTATAAACTTTTGAAAACTCACTAAACATTGTTTTAATACCATAACTTTTTATAATTAGGTACTTCAAATATCAACTGGCCAAAAACTGTCTAAGGTGACCAAAACCGGTACTTCAGCACTTGGTTTAGTTTCCTAAGTATAATAGTACCTATCTAATATTTTCTGATAATTTTACCTAAGCACCTTTTTTTATTTTGTCAACCTATTTCATCACGCGTACCACTCTGCCTTGATCTGGTTTAATTTGTCAAAGTACTAAAATGCTCAACATTTTCATGGGCCGACATGGGTCTAATTGCAAAACCATTTCGAGGAATAGGTCAATCATTTTATTTTTATTTTTAATCATTTGTTTAAATCAATAAGTTCACCTCTGTACATATATCTCATTGTTTGTTAATTGTGTTATTATTTACTTGCGTTTTGAACTATTAGATAATTTTTTTAGGACTTTGTAGTTTTTTGCTAAGCTATAATTTTTTATGATCATTGAACTAAAACTAAACCAACCATAAGGTATTAGGTACACCTTTTTAAAAAAAACATCTACAAATATTATGCAGAAGTCTTCTTCTCTTTTAAAATATGGCTTTTTTGTCCTAATTAATAGGACAATTTCGCCAATGTCAAAGTAAACTCTCTTTGAAAATTCCAGAAACCACGTGGAGTCCACTTGCGCATTTAAAAGTGTCAGACACGAGAGAAATATAGAATTTTGTGTTCACTGTTCACTGTTAAGGTTAATCGCCGCATAAAACACTATCAAAATTATACTTCAACTAGCCAAACAAACAGAAATAGAAAAATTAGATATTGTCTACATCAGCCATGTTCGAATGCTAAAAATCGAATCCTATGCAGAAGTCAAAGAAATCAATTTGTTGCCTTTTTATGATACGTCAAGTACTAAAAAGTTCCGCTGCCTTTAGAATTACTGTCGATGTCTGGGTCAACTCTGCCCTCGGATGAACTAAACAAACCACATAACCTCACATTCGGGTTCGATCCCCGACTCCAAACTAATTATGTGTGTCCCCTTTACGGCTTATTTACCCACTCAATAATGGATAGTTAGGGCATCAAAAAGTAATACGATACGAGTATTACAATGTAATAAAATAAGACATGTTTTAGTCTGCGGATTTGCGTGTTTAGATTAGATTAATATTTAGTACGTATCATAGGGGGTCATCCATAAATTACGTCACACATAGGCAAAATTGGTGTGAAAACTTGATGGATATCCCAAATTCTTTGATAAAATTGCCCGGTTATTTTATGTGATTACTTTGGGTTACGATTTTGATTGTTACAATTTTCCAGTGGCAGTTTCTAAGCCATCACCAAACACATTTAGCAGTAGCAGGCAGAATGTCTGTCACGTAAAATTTATCAATGATCGGTGAAACACGCCTTTAACATTCGCCTAACTTATATATTTTATAAAAGGTGCAAGTGATGAGTATAGTATAACTTAATTTAGAAGAAGCCTAAATTGTTTTTTAAAGTTGCCATTTTTGGGGTGTAAAAATTTAATACTTAAATGAAATATGGTTATGTAAAATAGATTATTAGTAGATATAGACCTTCATAATGCCTACATCGAATTAATGTCTGGTATTCCACCCTCTGGATTACGCAGTGTTTGTTTTAATAATAGGTTTTGTTTCTGTTAGTAGTTCATATTTCGGGGAACCTTAATAAAGGCGGTTTGAATTAGAAATCTATTGCTATGATAATAAGTACATAATTAGAAAGATAGCGGTAATAGCAGACAAAATTACTAGTTTGTTATTTACTTGGAGCTGTAAATAAATAGTTTAGTGCGATAAACAATGCATCAATATAAAATCTTCACTGAGTAATTTTCGTTTCTGATGACTTTGCCCGAGTTGTCTGATAAAACTTTGTCTCAGAATACGACGTGTTTACATACCTAGGCTATTAGGTACGTAAATCAATCGAACTTGACTTTTTTCTTGGGAGTATTGATCTCGTCTGTGGTACAGTCGCCAGCACCAATATCTGACACAACAAAGCGTGCATAACGGTGCACATCTACTTTTATAATTTTCGCAAGTCAATGTAATGTTTTGTAATAATTTTTGTTATTTATAATTTTTTACCCGTCGATACTATACTTTTTTTAGAAATTATCAAATGGTTATCTCGTAGAATTCTTTAGCTTAGGTAAGGTTTGTTTTATAACAATACTGAACAATTAATGAATTCAGAGAAAAAGAGTTATGAAAAAACAATACATTATGACAATCGTTACACGCATTGCGACAATTGTGAGAGTCGATATAGACCCATATCTGATAGGTACGACTCTATTTCTGGGTTCGGTAGGACGTGGCGGACGATTACTCGAGCATTTCAACCGCTCTGGTCTGGTCACATTTTTTACGAATTGGCTGTAGATTTTGATGTCGTTTTTATGATTATTTGTTAGAGTTCCTGTGTTCCTACTAAGTAGATAAGTAAAAAACTGTGTCAGAAAATTCGGCCATTTTTACAGAAAAGTGTCCAGAAAAATCAGACGGTTGAAACGCTCGAATAATCGCCTAGCAGGGCTACTCGAAACTCGAAACTCGAAGTTCGTGTCGTGCGGTCCCTCTGACACTTATACTATTTAATACGAGAGCGAGAGGGACGGTACAATGCGAACTTCGAGTTTCGAGTTTCGTAGTAGCCCTGCTGGCAGATACAAACGCAGGTGACTGTTCTAGCATCATTCTTAACATCATAATAGAATATTAGTAATTATTATCTGCAAGTAAGAAATTACTTAAGCGAGACAGATAAAACCTACTTTTCCATATCGTCACTGTCCGACCGTCACGCGTAGGTTAGAGAAATTAGGAAACACTTCCATTGTGATACAGCACGTTCTATTTGCTACCACGTTATATGATCACGCTGTATTATCAGACACTATTAATTATTTTGTATTAGAAAATATAATTATCATATTTATCATTATAATTGTTGTTTTATTTGGTTACACGTAATGATGTATCTTAAGTAGGTTATACTAAACCCTTTAACTAAGACTTCGCTGTTTGTCGGTCTGTCACCAGGCTGTATCCCATGAACCGTGGTGTTAGTTAGACAGTTTAAATTTTCACAGATTATGTATATCTAACTGCGGCCGCTGTATAACAACAAATACTAAATACAGAATAAAATAATAGAAATAAAATAGAATTGTTATGTTGAGTGAATAAATAAACTAAACTAAACTAAATACACATTTAAGGGGGACTTCCATACAAAAAACGAGATTTTTGCCGTTTTTTGCTAATGTCTAATGAATGTTGTACGAAACCGTAAGGTCTTCCGACTCGCACTTGGCCCGTGTTTTTATATAAAGGGGAATGCGAGCACGTGGCTCACGTGATGGGAAGCAATCACCGCCGCCCATGGACGCCCGCAGCACGAGGGTTATCAGAGGTGCAAATTACAATACATACTATTAAAAAAAAACCGTCCAAGAGCGTGTCGGACACGCCCGAAATAGGGTTCCGTAGCCATTACGAGAAAAAAAACAGTAATATTTTTCTAAGGATTTCGTATTTTGTAGCGAATATTCCAAGTTTAGGTATATTTTATACCTTAGGCTGCTATTTACTCTTAAACTACTAATAATTCGCAATAAAACTTAACCGTTATAGTTTTCCTTGTAAGTTTGATATACTTACTTACTACCATCCTGAATTTTTTCAAATTTTTCCACCCACCGGTTTAGATTTTAGAGGAGGGGGGGACGCTCGATTTTAATGAAAATTTGCACTTTAAAATTGAATAATTTGCAAAATAATCACTGAATCGAAAAATCGTTTTCGCAACCCCCTAATGGTTTTAAAAGACCTATCCAACGATACGCTACACTACAAGGTTGGATGGGAAAAAAAATCACCCCCACATTACGTCTATGGGAGGTACTCTAAAAAAATTTTTTTTTTTTTCAATTTTTGAATGTACTATTTTGTCGGCATAGTTTACATATATATTCGTGCAAAATTACAGCTTTCTAGCACTGATAGTCCCTGAGCACAGCCGCGGACGGACAGACAGACAGACATGGCGAAACTATAAGGGTTCCGTTTTTGCCATTTTGGCTACGGAACCCTAAAAATATAGGTATTATTCCTTTACATGAATTGTGAATGCTTTTGTGATTACCTATTTCTAATCAAATAATCTGTCACTATAATAAAAACTATTAGGCTACGTTTCCACCAAATTTGCTAGGATGTGTTGCGAGGAGTGTTTTTATGAACCGATAGAAATGCTTCATTGCCAAAATTGCCTAACGTAATTAATGAAGCCGTTGTGGCCTAGTGGTTTGACCTATGGCCTCTAAAGCAGAAGATCATGGGTTCAAACCCCTGTCCGCACCTCTGAGTTTTCGAAGTTCATGTGCGAAATTAAATTTTAAAATGGTGAAGAAAAAAACTTGAGAAAGGCTACACAGCCTGCGAAGCAATTCAATGAAGTATGTGAATTCCCCAATCCGCACTAGGTCCGCGTGGGAACTACGGCCCAAGCCCTTATGAGAGGAGGCCTGTGCCCAGCAGTGGGAGCAGTGGGAGTGGGGGAGGCTGGGATGATTAATTCATGAATGATCCCTAGCTATGGTGCGGAGAACGTTTTGACCGTGCAATGAACAGGGGGGCTACTACAAAATTCGAAAATCGAAGTTCATATCGTACCGTCCCTCTCATTCTCGTGTTAAATAATATAAGCATTAGCGGGACGGCAAGATACGAAGTTCGAATTTTGCACTTCGTAGTATAGTATAGGTACCATCAGCCAAATATGTGGTCTACCACCTTAAAGCTGATAATCGCTTGCATGTGATAAAACAATAATGCCAATAGACATGTCTGTCAACTTGAAAGTTCGACTTTAGCGACATACTCATTTGATACGAACTTGTTTAAAAATTGATAGACCACTTATTTGGCTGATGGTACATAGAGCCAAACAACACACTTGCTGCCCGCCTCACCGCCCGCTAGTGTTCAGTCCGTCCCTTAGTTATATAAATAAATATCACGGGACAATTCACACCAATTGACCTAGTCCCAAAGTAAGCTTAGCAAAGCTTGTGTTAAGGGTACTAAGCAACGGATAAATATAATTATATAGATACATACTTAAATACATATTAAACACCCAAGACCCGAGAACAAACATTCGTATTTTTCATACAAATATCTGCCCCGACACGGGAATCGAACCCGGGACCTCAAGCTTCGTAGTCAGGTTCTCTAACCACTAGGCCATATGGTCGTCAGTTGATAGGTTTACTTGCAAATGGTGTCATGTTTCTTAGTATTACACTACATTGTATCAGTAGTAGCATTGCAGCTGCATTTATAGTAGCATACCCACTACTAATATGAGAATGTTTGTTAGTTTGTTGGTATATTTAGTGAAGTACAATTGGGGGGTCTGTTCTGACAAAAATGACCTGTTTTGAAAACGACCACATAGTGCTGCCTAAAAGAAGATATTTTATTTTGACAGTTAGATTATTACAAAATATGGACATATGTATTTTGGTTCTTTTGTCAATGAAACAAAACATTACGCAGATGAAGCGTGTCAAAGTTCGCCGTCTATCCCACTAGTCCCATTGAGTTGTCCCATCATGGGACTACTGGGATGATTACGTCCCAGTTGTCCCATGGGACAAGTGGCACTGATATTTATATCATATTGTTGTCCCAAAAGTCCCATTACCGTCATCAGTCATCACCGTACATAATTTCGGGAGTGCGGGGCCGTGACATCACTAAATAGGTAGCAAAAATATTTTTCGAAAAATCTTACTGACGGACTACCTAAATACAATATATTTTTAGGCATGTAGCCAATCAGACGGAATTGGATGAAGTTTTGCTGATAGATGAACTAAGATCCGTAGACATACGTACTAGAATGCTTTTTGTACCCACAAGAAAGAAAATGAGAAAGAAAGAAAAAACATTTATTCGTGACAATTACACAAAAAAAAAGTAAAAAATACGTATTACGATCATAACATGCTCCCAAATTAGCGTAATGTCGCCCGTGCGAACGGCGCTGGTCTTCCTTTGGGACCATCAGGACTGCATACATTTTACAAAAATAAACAAAACAACAAACAGTGAAACCGACATACCTACTACTTAACGGCAAAAATGCTGCTGCTTAATAATTTCCCACAACTAAGTATTAAGATAATAAATTTATGTTGAGTAAGAGTAAGATAAATTATTTGTTTTGTATACATAACTTGTGTCTACCGGATTACTAGACAAAGGGCAAAAGTTCAAAGGTTCATACATTATCAGTGCATTGTGATTGTGAACTTAGTGATATAATAATTAATACACGAGTTTGACATTAAAATCAAATAAACATATTTAAACAAACTAATTCGGGGAAATAAATGAAAGTAGATTTATGGATTGATTTGGGATGGTAATATGTATATATTATGTTGTTCAAAGGTTTTGCTAATAAAATCCAAAAAAACAGACTTGTCCGAACTAAGACAATTGGGTACGCGAGAGATACAATGTGTGTTCATGCAGTTCCTCCAACTCAACTATCACCACCACCACAATACACTGACGTATTTTGAACACAACCAGAGTTTTTCTTCAGAGGCACAACTTATCACCATTCTACCAGATGTTATAAGATTTTGTGGTGAGTCTAACATCTGCCAGTAGGCATTTCTCACAATCAGTCATTTTATTCAATCGTTAAAAGCTTACGGTGCGATCACGACTGCGCGCGAACGGCGGCGAGGCGAGCGTTTTCCCCGTTCGTTGCTTGTGCTACCTACAGGCAACCATTACGCGATGAAGGCGCTATATCCCACTAATATTATAAATGCAAACGTTTTTATGTCTGTTTGTTGGTTGCCTCTTCATGTCTAAACTTCTGCACCGATTTATGTACATGAAATTCGGCTTAAGTATAGATAGTTAAAAAGTCCCAGGGAAGGCCATTATATGGGATAGTTTTATCCCAGAAAATTTCACAGTTCCCGCGAGGTAGTGATAAACGAATTATACGCAAATGGGGTCGCGGGCAACAGCCAGTTGATATAAAACAAATGCTAAAGGGCTTAGTTTAAATGCGACATAATGTACTGAGTGACGAAAACCTGCGGATGCACAATTCGTTAGACTGTACAAAAATACTCAAATGCACCCGTGCGGGTGCACCTGAATACTTCAGAGTGCACCCGCGTCTTGAAATGTTGACTTAAGCGATAAAACACATTGTCAAAAAACTCATCTGCAACTGTAGACTCGTAACAAATTTATTAAATAGATACTTACCGACCGTCGACATTTCATGTGTAGAAAGATGTTAAGGGTAAATATTCAGCGTTTTTGTGGCGTTTTTGTCGTCATTACCGTTTTGGCACGTATTATTAAAAAAGATGATGCTCAGAGTTAAATGTATATGATATGTAAAGACAGAATCGATGCTAAATTCTGTGAAATTTTGTGTTTTGATTTTGGATCAAAATTCTTGCGACTTGAATTTCCGTTGTGATAATAAACGTGGGGTTTTAATGACGTCTAACCAGTGGTCCAAACGCTCGAGTAATCGAGTATTCACCCTTAAACGCTGTAAGAACAAGGAAGGAAAGTTAAAATATTTTAAACGAGTGCATGTTTTCGGAAAATAAGGAGCAGCTTCAGATCACTATTAATCTGTCAGTCAAACGAGTTTCACGAGTTAAATAAGTGAATGAATGTCAGGCAGTAACAAGATTAGACATAGTGATTGAGTGACTTAATCGTTGACATAATTTCTATATTAACCGCTTTATATTTTGTTTTGTATCTTTTAACTACTTAAAAATGTGGCATGAAATTATGGTGTTACGATTCATTAAGAATTTTCGATGGACATTTCCTATTATTTTACTTTGAATACCATAAACATTTTACACATTTTCTTGTAATTGATAGGTAGATAGAACTATTTTTAACCGACTTCAAAAAAGGAGAGGTTTTTTTATGTATGTTCACCGATTACTCAGTCAATTGTGGACCGATTTTCAAAATTTCTTTTTTTTATTCGAAAGAGTACTCTTCTGAGGTTCTTGTTGTTGTCCCATTGTCACCAAATCAAGATCTGATCTGGATTCTAGGGAAATCGAGGGTATAACCTCTAATTTTATAGGCACACCTATGGCAATTCTGGCATTTTTAGCATTAAAATAAGCATTTACATTCAGAAAGTATCATTTGGTAAACTGGACCTGATGAAAAAGACCGTAGATGACCAATGGAACCCGTCAAAGCTTAGTAATGCTCGCTCGTCTATAAACGATCATGATTAATATACCTAGATAAGCGACAAGAGAAGAAGCTTTAAGTTAATGATTCTTTCGAACTGATCTGATGCTGAAGCCGGAAGGTAGGCAACGGAACTCTGTTATAAAACAACGTAACTAAGCTTTTTTGCTACGAATCTATATTTGCTAAGCTACTTTGGCTACGAATCACTAAAAAGTGAGAAATAAAGAAATTAAAATAAAAAAGTAAATAACCGACTCCAAAAAAATAAAAAAATAACAGAAAATGGAACCGACTACAAAACCCTTGAAAATATTTTTCTAGGTAAGTAGACCGTTACCTACTCTGCTAAACGAAACATCTGCGAATAGTTTTCGGCGCAATGAATTCGATGAAATGGTGGGTCACCAAAAAACTTACCTACAAACTTCCTCTTTTGTAATATTACTACGATAGGATTCCAAGTTTGTTTCCAAAACATTGTTCAATAATACGTTAGTGCAGTGCTACTTTTAGTGAAAGAGTTACTAAGCTGTAAATTTCGAAGAACGTCGAGAATTCTGCAGCTGGTTACCAAATTTGCATTAGACATCTGCCGCTTTATTGGTTATCGGATTCAAATCGTAGCGAGCCATACGGCGAGCTGAAAAATCGACAGCGAGTAAGTAATAACTACGTGGAATAAAAAGAACATTAACTGCCCTCTGTATCAGGGATGTTACGAAGCTCCGGTTCCGTTTCCGTTAAGTCGGAACTTCCGTTTGATATTAAACATCCGTTTCGGTTCCGGTTCCGTTACTTTTGAAACGGAAGTTATATCGGATGTTAAGTAATGTTTAGCGCGGCGACTGGACATGAGCGGCATACATCAAAAACAAACAGAGCGCCAATTATGTAACATCCCTGACACTCGCAATCACAATCAAATGACAGTTCTTGTATGCGAAAACTCGCGATCACGAGTGTCAAAAACGCGCAATAGACCTTCAGGTTTAATAGACCAACCCTTAACATCTCGTCGACCTATCACTCGGGTTCCGATTCTGGTTCCGGTTCCGTTTTCGGTTCCGATTCCGTTTCTGGTTCCGATAAACTAAATTGAAAACGTCTGGTTCCGCTTTCGGTTCCGATAAAACTACATCCGTTACATCCCTGCTCTGTATTAGTAGGTACAGTCAAGTGTAAAAATATGAACTTATTAAAAGTTTCAAAAATAAGTACTACAGACTCTTATTCCGACGCAATAAGGCCATAGTAACATATTTTTGAGTGGTTCGAATAGATACTTATTTTTGCACATTGTGTCTTAGTAAGGAATTATGAAAGAGTGTACTACAAGCCCAAAGTCGAGCACTGAGAGCTTTAAAGGGTCGGTATTCGTAATTTCAGTACGGCCCGTAACGACATATAATGTATTTCTTCACATTTGTGAGTAAATACATAAAACTATAAAATTTACAAATACCGTTTGTTTTTTAGCAGGTGGCGAGCTATCGTTGTATATTATACAAAAATTTAACACAAAATGTAGCAGATCGTATACAGCCAAATAGTTAAAATTAATTGCAATCAACTTTCAAGTCAATCTGACCACAGGAAGTGGGTCAAATTTAGTTTCCAACATTTGACTCAAACAAACAAGGCGAGCTAAATAGAAGCTTGTAAATATGTCATTGACTTTATAAGACAGACGAATTAGTACATAAAAAATATTTAGCTTCAAACCCATAACTCCAGCTTGTATTGTAACTTATTTTTATTACGTCAAAATTAATCTTGATTTCTCGAAAGTGATTTCTTTTCTTCGCCTCGCAATCCAACGTTTCTGTTTTGGCCACATAATAATAAAAATAAACTCTGCCAGTAACTTTGCAAACGTGAATAAAAAAAAACTTTGAATTTACAAAAATGTTTTGAAGCGGTGAGGCTGAACTATTTCTGAAGTTCGCAAAGAAGTTTTAAGAATGTTTTGTTTTAATAAAACGTATTTGAAGACGTGTTTTCTTTTACCTTTGTAAAAAAAACAACAAGGTAAGTAAGTTTTTAAACAATTCTTGTATCTACCAATTTTTATTAATATTTAAATTTCTCTTTGTAAAACATATACAAGGCATTTTATTTAATTGGGAATATTTTAGAAGGGAATGGATTGGTTTGAAAGGTACCTATACAGGGCCCTGTCAGCACAATACTCAAGTCTACCCACAATTTCTTCAGTTTACCCGTTATCTGGCATATATCTGGTGCGAATTAAAATTACTCGTGGTATAATATTCCGCAAAAATCATGTATAAGATCCAACGTATCAGAAAGATCGTATCCAATGGATTTTCGTATACTTTGTGCGGTTACATAAAGATGTGGTACGATGATCTACCATTTCACATAAGATCGTCTGCATTTTTATTTTTTTTTAGCCATTACTTCCTCATCAATGAGCACACGACGGTCTACACCTACACTGTGTGTTCCTTGATTTCCGTTAGCTTTGACAGATAGCTCAGGCTCAGTTTGTTAATAGAAACTTGACAGTCATTGTCATTGTGTTCATGGTTGTCTGGAAGAGATCGCTTTTAAGCGATAAGACCGCCTATTGTCTACCCTGAATCTAAGTGTTTATATTATAAGTTTTTTGTACTGATTTATGATGTGCTATAAAGAATATTTGTATTGTATTGTATTTTCATTGTTTTAAAGGTCAAATTATGAAGTGCACAAACTTGGTGAGACATTGACGCGACCGACACATAACAGCTAGACATAAAAAACTCATTTTTTAACTTCTCATCCTCATAAAATTCTTATTTATGCTGGATCTAGGCAGCATAAAATGACTTTTAAAGAAAAAAAATCGTCCAAAACCAAGGCAATCAGGTGTCGACAGCCACAAACAAAAAGTTTCTATATCTACTTAAAAAAATGTTTAAAAACTAAAAATAAATCAAAATAAATCAATGAAGTTAAGAAATTATAATTAGGTATATAGCAATGCATGAAAAATAAAATGTACAACTAGTAAAACTGTTGCATTTCATCTCCTCGAAATCGAAGTGAAAAGCTTAGTGTAAAACTCTAACATTAAATACATTTTCCCCTCGACGTATCTATCCACCCTCGCCGTATCGGCTCGGGTAGCTATATGAACGTCTTGGGTAAGATGGCTCATTTTATGCTCTCGTTGTACAATCTACTATTGTTACAGATTAAAAATCAGTACTAAAATGACCTTTACACTGTTATTCTGCGCATAATTAATTGAGTATCTTAATTCTATCTGTTAAACAGTAAAAATTGGGTCACCATTGTGATAGTGACCCAAGTCTTACTGTTTATTATATGTGCCTTAGAAACAAATAGTTAATTTGACCTGTTGAACGTTCCTTTAATTAAAGTAACGGAAATCGAAAATAACACGTTGTGTGACTCTCAACAACACAAATTAAATAGATAAATTCATACTTCAATAAAACATACGTGACTGATACAATATACAAGCGTCTGTCTGCCATCATCGGGATTATTTAAATTAAACTCGAGACCTTACAATAGCATCAAAGTTAATAGTTACTAATCACTAAGCTATCAAGTCGTCTATGAACGCTTAACTTTAGAGCGTTTTCAGATTATCCGATCCGATATCGGTATCGGACGCCGATACGATATGGGGGCAGGTAAAGTGTATGAAATATGTACCTGTCTTTCATATTGTCCCGCTTGATAAGTATCAGATATCCAAGCTGACACCGATATGGTTGGCGGCACCATTGGACGCCCGTGTGCTGTCGGACGATCGGACGATAATGTTTGTATGTGTGCTATACGTGTATCTGAATTGTCTGAATCGTCGTCGGATACCGATATCGGATCCGATAATCTGTAAACGCTCTTAGTTGCAGTACAATAACCACGTGTTTATAAATAACTTGATAGTAAACATTGCAAAAATTAGTAGGTGCAGTCAACATCATAAACGCCGGAGATATGTAGGTAGTCATAAAAACTAAAAATAGTAAGTACCTACTCATGAATATCCAAACACGACCACTTATCCATGAAGCCAGTGCGGGTAAAGACGGTTTTGAGCTATATTTTAATAAATAAAGATACGTCAAATTCTCTACAAAGCAACCAAAAAACATACCCGTAAAAACATATTTCAAAACAAGCTTTTATTACATCAGGTAGGTACACAATTTATTACGATAATACGAAAAGTTGTCGCGAAATTCATGAAATAAAGTATGAACGATTTAGCGGTAAAAATGATAGCGATATAAATATTGGAGAAATTTGTTAGCGATTATTTCCCGATAAATATTTGTTTTATGTAAGTAGGAATCGCAAAGGTTTAAAAAAAGGTTTGGTTATGTTATGATTGGCCATGCACCTAGACAGTTGTAATGGCGACTATTTAACTTTAGTGATATCACTATCAATAAAATTGTCATAGTAAAAAACCATAAAAATATTGCGACACTCTTCTACTTTATCACTGTCATCCAGAAGAAAGACAAAGGTGATTAGAAAAAAATCTAATTAAATCGAATCAAAATATGCTGTTGAAGAAATGGAACGCATACTACTGTGGATTCCTTTCACTCGAAAGTCACATGGACATACCCCGCAACTGGCAAAAAGATCATTGCGAAATTTAATACAAAAAAGTTCTAGTGAGATCGTTATTTAGTTTCCTCGACTATACAGACTGAATGAGTTCAGGCAGATTCTGGCAAAAATAAGCATTGCAATACTGTATTTTTATTGTCGTTGTTTTGCTCTCATTTCCTCAAAGCAGAACGCATGCAACAGTTTTATTATAGCACCTGTTTGAAAATAAATTTTAATTTATATTAATTCTGAGTTATTATAAACGCAAAAGATTACTCCGGCTAAGGTTTTTTGTTTTATAACATTTAATATGATTTTTCCAAAAAATATTGCATTAATAACAATAAAAATACTACAGTCAAAAAACATAAGTCACTTTTATCAAATAATTATCGAGTAAGAAACGTTCCTTTATAATACGAACTGAGGAAAAGTTCCACTTACAAAATTTTATAGTAG
This sequence comes from Choristoneura fumiferana, assembly GCF_025370935.1. Classification (NCBI taxonomy): domain Eukaryota; kingdom Metazoa; phylum Arthropoda; class Insecta; order Lepidoptera; family Tortricidae; genus Choristoneura; species Choristoneura fumiferana. Next base: position 11,096,446 of record NC_133485.1, read on the forward strand.
CTACAAGGCTTGCTTTATCTTTAATAAAATTTCTGCATTACAGTATTGTGCATGCAATAGTTGCAAACGCGTATGTTCTTTATTGAAACTCTGTTACATGCACGTTTATTAGCATAATAGCTGAAGGCGATAAAATTAAAACATTTAACGCTACTAAGCAAGTTCTCAAAAAGGTTTCCGTAAATAAATATACAAGGTAAACGTAGGTACAGTCGAACGAATTGAATCATTACCGAGGGTGGATACTTTGTGCTACTAATGTCATGTTGACATCTCATACTTTTATCAAGGAAAACATAGTGAAATTGAACATTAAAAGCTTCCACCCAAATATATATATTAAACACTCTCAAAATACCTAAGCAAAAAAGACAAAAAATAACTTCAATCTGTAGATTTATTGAAAACATATTGATTACGCTTCCTACTAGTGATTTCATTCAAATCCATCCAGCCGTTAAGCGTGAAGGAGCAACAATGACACACGTACGTTATATTTGTAGGATGGCCGGTATAGGTAAAGTAAAAAACGGCAATCGAACTAAATACAATCTAAATAAATAAATAAGGACACTTGACACCAATTGACCTAGTCCCAAACTAAGCAAAGCTTGTACAGTCAAGGGCAAAGATATCGACACGGTCAAAGTTGCAAAAATATGTATACAAGGCCTTAATGTTAAGTGCATAAAGTCGTGTAAACATATTTTGGTAACTTTGGCCGTGTCGATATCTTTGCCCTTGACTGTACTATGGATACTAGGTAACGTATAAATATACTTATATAGATAATAAATCACTATTCATCATCTCGGTCCTACGCGGGCCCAGTGCCTATTGGGAACTTCAGATATACCATTGAATTGCTTCGCTGCATGATGTATGCAGGTTAGTTACCGAGAAAGGCACGGTATACCTTCCGCCGCCTAACTTTTCCTAAAAGTTCATTGCCACGACTAGTACTACAAAATCTATAAAGGTATAATTCCAATAATTGAATAGACACTATACCGTTAAGCGATTCGAACACAATCCGGGAGTAACGTAAAGACGTCGCATAAAAAATGTATCTCAAAAATTTGTCAAAACTGAGTAATGAACTTTTAGGCAGCTTTATATGGCGCGTGGTACAGATTTCAAGTGATTTTCAAGTGAGTTTGTCCCACTGCTGGGTCAAAGCCTTCCCTTTTTTCTTCCACTTGTCTCTACTTTTGGCCGAATCTTGCCAAATTAACACATTAATTCCGAAAAAGTCAAGAGATACAAATTCAGGTTTTAACGTCGTCGTTAGAATAGGTTTATGATGATGATGATGTGTTCCTGTTATCCCTCACTAGGGACATAGGGCTTGTAGAAGAGTTTTATTGACCACAAGAATATAAACAAACAATTTCGACATAAATATGTACACTCGAGGATACTGAATCACTTACAGTCAGCATCAAAAGTATATAGTAGATATCTTTAGTACCTACGCTTTGATACGCTTTTTTTATACACCAGTAGCACAAAGGTTCTACCCTTGTACACGATTTAGTTTTTTGACTACATAGAAGAACAAAAAAAGTGAATTATGAATTACCTTCCTACTTAAAGTTTGTCAAAGACGTTTAAAAAAATTAAAAAAAAATATAATTACCCAAGACTGGTCCAATGATGAACATGTACGCAAACATTGTTAATATTATCTGCAAGCGCCGCGATCCGTCGCGCGGTCTGAACGCCACATTAACTGTCGCCACAAAATCCTGCCCAGAAAACACTGACAGGATTGTCTCTTGTTTATCACTATCCACCGCCTTTCTAGGCCTCTCTTTAAGTCTTATTACAATGTAAATAAACCCGATTAAATAGAACACGCACGCGACCATGAACACACCGTAATATCCGAAACGCTTAGTCATGATTCCACTAAGGGCGAGCCCGATGGGCCTGCTGAGCGTCAGTATCGCCGTGATGATCCCCAAGCGATAAGTCCGTTCAGATTCACTTGTGATATCTGTGATATAGCTGTATACTGACATGGTCATGGCGACGCGTCCACCGGCCAGTGCAGGCGGCAGTCCCTCCAGAAGGGCGGTTTCGTTCAAGCCTACTTGGAAAAAAAACACAGTACTCAGTATTATACCGATGACAGATATTAACTTTCCTAGAATAGGCAGTACCATGAACGCCTTTCGGTTCCCGGTGCGGTCACTCCACGCCCCCAGGAACAGAGTCAGGATCCCGGGCAGAGCTGTCTGCAACGGGTAGCTCCAAGCTGTCATCTCAGTCACCATCGTCTGCACATTTTTCTCTTGCTCTGTGTAATTTAAAGTCTTTCCTTGCATTATGTGCCTGCATGTCCTTTCGTCGTAATGAAGATTTACGAGACATGACTTTTCTAAACATAGATTCTGTACCGCCAACCCGGCTAGCACACTTGGCAGGATATAGCATATCACAAAAGGTTCCACTGTCACTTTTGACCTGAAAGCCCATGATTTCTTTAGGAACTCCTTGAATCTTTTGCTCAGTTTCTTTTCTGCCGCATCGGTAGTGAAGGGTTTGCAAGCGCATGTTTCTACATTCACAGCTTTATCCCCGGGCACATCGACCCGCAACGTCATTTTGCTAATACCACTTTAAGGTGCATTTGTTTTTAACATTCCAGGTCAACGACAATTTAAATTTATTTTTAAAAGTAAAACACGGTTTGTTTTTTTTATTGTTGTAACACGCGAGCGGGCGGTCGGTGGCGCGAACGGCTGTGGATTGAAGTGCGCGGGCGCTGCGCTCGACACTACCTCCGCTACTGGCTATCAGCTGGCTGCTGGTACTGTTTAATTTGTACTTTATCATGTTATCACGTGGCCGGCTGCTCTCGTGTGTTCAAACTTCAATTAAAACTTGACCACGCATTATTAATCGGTTAATCTGAATTATATAATAGTCTAGCTGCTAATATTGGCATATTCAATTCCACTGACATAATTAATATCCATCTCGATCGCAATTATGAGCACTTTCACAATGTCTTCAACGTAATGACTGCGCACGCATTAGGAGGCGCACTGGCATCAGATCTGTCGTCTTCGATGACTGCACACTGAATTACAGCTGAAAAAGACGTGACCTCTGACCCTTGTCAATATAAAAACAGAATCAACGTTGACAATCAAAGTAATAATGTGTCACGTACAATATGCGTCCCCATTTTTCCCATAAGTCGGTCAAGACGAAAATTGCGTAATCAAAATTAGATTCCATTAGTGGCAACTATTTTGTCTGTGAATAGAGTCTAATAAATTTAAATGTAATTATTTTTCCAAGGTTCTCCTTAACACGTAGGTAGGGACATTCGTTTAAAAATCTTGGCTTCGATATTCTTGACGTGTTAGTATAGTGAAGTACTCTCAGATGCCAATAGTAAAATTGATTGCCCTGCAGAAAACTGTCCCTCCAGTGAAGAACAATACAACTCGACTTGAAGCGATATGGTGAACACCATTGAAATTATTACTAACATTATAAATGTGAAGGAAAGTACTTCACGCTTAAACCACTGAACTGATTTAGATGGAATTAGGTATGCGGATAGTTTGAAATCCTAGAAAGATCAGAAGACGCTTTTTATCCAGGAAACGTGCATATTTCCCACGGGATAACAAAAAACAAATTTTCCGCAGGCGAATTCGAGAGCAAAAGTTATTCTAAGAAACATAATTTTGTATTCATTATAAACTTAATGGTATTTGATTTTTCAAGCCAACGGCTTAGTTTATATCGCTCTTAAGCGATAAGGGTGCCTATTGCATACCTTCTTGTAATTTTTATCTGTGTACCTGTTTCTGTATCGTTTAGTTACTATTTTGTGGTGTACAATAAAGAGTCATTGTATTGTATTGTTGTAGAGGGGAAGATATTTGTCTGTAACAAACTTTAACACTTTAAACCTAACATTTTACAAACGGATCACAAAATTGAAAAATGTTCCAAATATACTTATAATGTTTTTAAACCTATTCTTAAGTCTATCCAAAGACACCCCAAAGTATGAGTTAAACAAAAAAAAATCCTCACTACACACGCAAAATAAAGAAAAAAATTGTGTCTCCCCTAGATAGGGGATATATTTTTTAATTGTTTTATTTTACCTCTTTGTTGGCGTAGTTAATATAATAATTCTCTGAGCTAAACCGCGGACAGACGAACAGACATGGCGAAACTATAAAGATGGTAGGAATACGAAACCGGAAAAAGTACAATCAGCAAAAAGAAGCTCTTAGCTTGTTAATTTTTTTTTAACAAAAATGTGTCATTCTTCAATGATGACTAGATTAAGTTAGTGGGGATACCTACCAAGCTACAAAATCCTCAGAAATGCACAGACCCAGTTTAATGCAAGTCTGCATAATGTTGAAATCGACCACGAAATATTTTGATTTACTTCACACGTAATTTCATAACAAATATAGAGAATTGACGAAATATTGAGATAGCCATTAGCACATTTAAATATGAAGTGAAACTGTTGTGTTCACAACTGTTTTCATTGTTATGCTGAGCAATGACATCATTATAAACTACAACAACGAGACATAAATGGCATATAATACACACTTTTCTGTTACCAAGCCTCTCAGTTCATTCAAGTAAACACGATCGATTTAAAATGATGCACGTGTAAAAAAGCAAGTGCTAGGCCACGTGCAGTGTACAGTCAAGGTCATAATGTTACCAAGACGTCAAAAATATTTATACACCTTTATACCACTAACCAAAATAATATATTTGGGTGTATATGTATTTGAGTGTATAAACTATACATCTATGTATACAATAGATATTTAAGCCCTCAACTGTTGTAGGTTTTATTCAAAAATATCAATATTAAGTTTTGATCGACTATTTTGCGTATGATATAATATATCAATCGTAGTTGCTACTATTACAGCTGTAGTAGACTAGTGGTTTGACATGATCTCCCAAGCAGAGGGTCTTGGGTTCAAAACCGGACTCGCACCTCTGCGTTTTTTGAAATTCATATGCAAAATTACATATTTGAAAGAAAGAAAGAAAGAAAATACATTTATTTAACGCCATAAAACAAACATAGGAACAAACATAGAACAAATAAAGACATACATGACGCTAAATAGGTCCCCACTCAGCATAATGCCACGGCAAGCCGTGGCGCTGACTTTCAGTGAGGACCTTATCTAAAAACTAACTTAAAATTAAAATTAAAAAAAAAATGTACGGTAACACCGGCTTAAACAGTTCAATCGTGTGCAGTTGAATTGTTTTAAGTCACCGCCAAAATTATACTTTGCAAATGCATATTACTGTTAAAATGGTTATATAAATAAATAAAAACAATATATATATTTGAAGTTTACCACGAGCTTTACGATAAAAGAAAACTCACAAGGAAACCTGCACAAACCTATGAAGTAATTCAATTTTTTTTTAAACCGACCCACAGCCTCTAGAGCCAGCGCTGGTCCCACCTGTGGCCCACCATACAACAAAATATGACATCGAAATTTAAAACTTAATGTCTCATAGATAAAGTTTAATTTATTTTTTTGTAAATTTGAATGATACAGGGAAAATGACGCTTTATTCCTTTTTCAAAAGATATGTTAACGGTATCACTGACATAGGCCTCCCACCCCACATGGCTCCATATTGGCCCATATAAAATTCTTATTTCTTATTATTTGTTTTACTACCGACTTGTGTTCATAATAATCACTCTTCATATTTTTTTTCCTCATATTTTTTTGTTCATAATTTTTTATTACTATCATCGGAACTCATAACAAACAGTGATCATATTTTTTTACTAATAATGTCATTACTAAGAGCATTTCAACTCGTAATGTTGTATTTCAGAAAAGCTTCGCTCGTCGTCGTACCTTATAACGTAGTCCTTACTTCATCATCCCAGCCTATATACGTCCCACTGCTGGGCACAGGCCTCCTCTCAGAACAAGAGGGCTTGGGCCATAGTTCCCACGCGGGCCCAGTGCGGATTGGGAACTTCACACCATTGAATTGCTTCGCAGGTTTGTGCAGGTTTCCTCACGATGTTTTCCTTCACCGCAAAGCTCGTGGTAAATTTCAAATGTAACTCCGCACATGAATTTCGAAAAACTCAAGAGGTGCGAGCCGGGGTTTGAACCCACGACCTGACTTGAACTGACCTGCTTGAGAGGCGATAGGTCAAACCACTAGGCCACCACAGTCCTTACTTAAAAACATCTTTTCACACAAGTTTCACACCATAGTAAATTTTCCAAGTCCCTGCGCGTCAATAATGCGGAACAAATAGTAGTATAAAACAAATTTATGAATATTGGCGTTATGAATTAGAATGATTAGGAGTTTCGATCGTTAGTATATGAAAATATATTAAAACAAAGATTAGAATGAACAAGGTGTGTGATTAGTGAAATTATGAATGCTGATGATTATGAGTTTCGATCAATAGTATTAAATATTTTTATGAAGAGTGGTCATTATGATGTAAAATGTTATCACACTAATATAATAAAAGCGAAAGTTTGTAAGTCTGTGTTTGTTTATTTGTTTGTTACTGCCGCTGAACGGATTTAGATGAAATTCGGTATAAGTACAGATAGTTTGAGTCCCGGGGAAGTACATAGGATAGTTTTTATCCCGGAAAATTTCATAGTTCCAGCGGGATAGTGAAAACCGAATTCTACGCGGACGGAGTCGCGGGTAACAGGCTAGTAAGAAATATTTTCGAATTTCCTATAATAGGACTTAAAAATTTATGTGAAAAACCGGCCAAGAGCGTGTCGGACACGCCCGAAATAGGGTTCCGTAGCCATTACGAAAAAATGAAGTAATGTTTTTCTAAGGATTTCGTATTTTGTACGGAATATTCCAAGTTTAGTTATATTTTATACCTTAGGCTGCTATTTACTCTTAAACTACTAATAATTCTTAAGAAAACTTAACCGTTATAGTTTTTCTTGTAAGTTTGATATACTTCCTACCATCCTGAATTTTCCCGCTCGATTTTAATGAAAATTTGCACTTTAAAGTTGAATATTTTGCAAACAAATCACTGAATCGAAAAATCGTTTTAACAACCCCCATGGTTTTAAAAGACCTATCCAACGATACCCCACACTACAAGATTGGATGAGAAAAAAAAATAACCCCTGCTTTACGTCTATTCTTTACGTACTGTAAAAAAATTTTTTTTAGATTTTTTTTATTGTACCATTTTGTTGGCATAGTTTACATATATATTCGTGCAAAAACACAGCTTTCTAGCATTCATAGTCCCTGAGCAAAGCCGCGGACGGACGGACAGACAGACAGACAGACATGGCGAAACTATAAGGGTTCCGTTTTTGCCATTTTCGCTACGGAACTACGGGACTAGTCGCTAAACTGTAGATATTCTTACACACAAACGTTTCCAAACAGTAGTTCCAGTTATTGTTTGTCCAACTTTTTAACACTGTGCAAATCAATTCCTAGAATGATTTGGTGACTAATCGTATTGCGCCTGTTGCTGATGCAGAAGGCCATTTATTCTTAAACCATTCATAGTTCATTCATTCGTGGTATTCCTAGGATATAAAATGTGTGTCATAGCCAGATCATAAAACTTATTACTTCATGATGTGGCTAACCGCGCCGCCCGTCCGTATCTGCTTACCTGAGCAACGCTGCGGGAACGAGCCAGCGAAAGATAAGCCGACTTTAATAACTTTAGGGATTTAAAAAGATACCATAAACGTGATCAGCCAAACCTCGACACCAACTACCCACCCTTGGGTAAAAATTATTGTACCCACTACATAATTAAGTTGCCCTACTGTTAAGGTACGATAAGTGACTCCGTCGTTGAAAACGGAATTGAATAAATTACGTTACTAATTTCTGATTTTCCTTGGGGTTTACCCCGTATCCTAGTAGGGTGGCCAAAAAAATATTATCATTATATTATTATTATTATCACTGTATGAAACGGCTGCATTTCATGAAATGGCCAGCGAGCAAGTTTACAATTATGATCAGTGAGTGCGGTAAGTGTATGTACAATAGTCCATTACTACAGAGGCCAGGAAGTAAGGGGTTGCCGGCTGAATATATATATATATATATATAAAGACTGGCAATTCCATTCATTCACCCATTCAAATCGTGACCAGCTGAAAAATTCTTAGTACCTAATGGGTCCCGACTGTTGAACTTTAAGTTAGTCTAGTGAGACTTGTTTTCTTCTTTTTAGTATTTTTTAAAGCAGTCGGGTTTTTGATTTTTTAATTTATTGTTTTATTTATGAAACGTTATTGAACAGCACGACTTACTTTTTGGGAAATCCCGGAATTTCAATTCAATGAAAACCGAAAACGAGGTTTAATAATTAACATGAACGAAGCCGCGGGTAGAGGCTAGTACTCGTATGTTTATAATATAGGTAATAATGTTATGATGATTGTATGCTGAGCCATATTATAATTAAATGCTGAATATTCATTGATTTTGCCAATCCATATAATGATGGTTGTCAGTGGGTTTTTTCCATTTCATGAAATGACCGGCCTCATTATGAAATCAATTCTAATATTTGGCCAAATCATCCCACTAATATTATATCAAAGGTCTACGAACACTGCTGTCAATTTGTGAACGGTATGCGGCATCACATGGCCTTAACTATAATGTAAAAAAGACTGAGTTAATGGTATTTAGGTACGGTAAAGGACCGGATATCATTCCGACTGTAAAGTTAAATGGTATCGAGTTGAAAATTGTAACCAGTTTTAAATACCTGGGACATGTACTAACTGACACATTAAAAGATGATGAAGATCTGGAGCGACAAAGAAGGGCCATTGCTATGCGGGGTAACATGTTGGCGCGCCGGTTCGCTCGCTGCTCGGACCAAGTCAAAATATCTTTATTCGGGGCTTACTGTCAGGCGTTCTATACGAGCCACTTGTGGTATCGTTACACCAAAAAATCTTTCAGTAGACTCAGAGTGCAGTATAATAATGCGTTTCGTGCTATACTGCAGCTACCGTGGCGCTGTAGCGCGTCTGGCATGTTCGCCGTGAATAGGGTAGACGACTTTTACGCGGTCATAAGAAAAAGACACTGGTCTTTTGTTGCGAGAGTGAGCGAGTCGGTAAACACTATTGTTAAGGTAGTGAGTGCGACGTGCTACTTTGGCAATAAAATTTCGATGCTGCGCGTGTAATGACATGTAAAATTGTAAATTTTAATTTTAATTGTAATTTTAAATGCATGTTATTTTTACCATTTAAATGTAAACTATTCGATCAGGTAGTTACAATTGAAATTCCGGGATTATATAAAATTCCCGTGGGAAACCCCAAAACTTATATCGTAATCCTCATTGAGGTGTTGTGTTAAGAACAACTATCCCGTGGGAATATTACAATAAAAGTAGCCTATGTGTTATTTCAGACATCCAGCTGTTTACATATATACCAAATTTCATGACTAAGCCCAGCGTAATCTGGAGTGCGGCAATGAATGAGTAAACAGCTTTACAGACTGCAATGCAGGATAATGAATAGATTTATTTTTCCCTGCATGGCAACATTGACATAGATAATTGATCGCTCGTTTTCGGCTCGAAATTCGAACTTGTGATTTTATTTTGCTTAATGTACAAAATGTACACACTCAATAATATCATATTTTAATTTTATTAAGTTAATGTTTTTTATTAAGTCATATTTTATTAAGTTTTTCGCGATTCCGGTCAAAGAATCGAATTACTTTAAAATTTCAGAGAAATAATGCGTTGTTTGGGAGAAACGTATCAAAATGGTGTTGTAGAGCGCCATCCTGCTCTGTCTCGTTTTTTTTCCCGTTCTGGCGGTTCACTTTTATATTAAAGATGCGAAAGTTTGTAAGTCTGTTTGTTTGTTACTTCATTACATTACGTCTATCCCATTGAATCGATTTAGATGAAATTCATACAGATAGTTAGAATCCCGGAGAAGGACATAGGATAGTTTTTATCCCGGAAAATTGCATAGTTCCTGCGGGATAGCGATAAACAAATTGCTAGTAATGTAATATAACACAACAACCGCACACGGTTCTAACGATTTCGAAGAAAATTAAATTTAAAGGATATTTTTTGTCTAAAAATCAAACGGTCAAGGTTTCATCTTTAGCTGTGATCTTTAGAAAAATCGTTAGTTTATTTTTATTAGGTGCCTCGATAATACGCTTGCTGGCGCCATCTATTGGCAAGATATACAATGACCGTACAAACATGTACAGTCAAGTTCGTAAACTCCTGAGCAAAAATTGTATCAAAAATATCTGAACACGCTTCTACGCCGTTAACAATAGAGTCGTGTTCAGATATTTTTTATCAAATTTTTGCTTAGAAGTTAATGAACTCGACCGTACTATTATTAATTTAACTGGCTTTCTTGTCTGTAAATATTCAAAGTAGATATTCATGGAGCACAATAATAATTAATAACTTAAAATGAAGATAGACGTTGTCAAAATACGAAATAGAATAAATTACATTAAATTATGGTCCAGTAAGTACTGAGTTAAAAAACAAATGATTGATATATTATCCTAGATTATTAAAATTTGATCATGTAAAGTAAAATTATATGTATTTTAATTACTTTAATAAATATTAATTACTTAATTGACAGTCTTAATCGACAATTACTGAATTAATAGATAACAATTTATTTCTCTTCTTACTGTAGACTGTAGTAACTACTTTGTCAATTTTTTTTTGAATAGGTCAAATGTGACACAAAAAGTGACGATTCTCATTAAATTAATTGAGGGTAGTGTAATCAATTTGTGTTTTATAATAATGTGATGTAATATTATATTTTCCATCCATCCATCCCAGCCTATATACGTCCCACTGCTGGGCACAGGCCTCCTCTCAGAACAAGAGGGCTTGGGCCTTAGTTCCCACGCGGGCCCAGTGCGGATTGGGAACTTAGAACTTATATTATATTTTATTGTACTGTATTGTATAAAGGTCTCTATCCATTACACCGTATCCTACCATGCATGACCATTATAGCAACGTGTCAGGCAAAATAATATTCTTTGTGTTTAAAAGTATGAGATAATTCCCACAAGCACGTTTCCTAACCAACCGTCGCCGTCGTGTGTCATATAATGCGCTTGACACTACGTTTCTGACACGTCCCTATTATGATCATGACATTATACGGTACGGTACGTCTAGTGGGTAGAGACCTTAAAACTTAGCGCCTATTGCTCTAAGAGACTTGTGATTTTGCTGTTCCATTGCTACCTTATCTTATCGTTCCATTATCTTTTATAACGCTTGTCTTCCACAGCTACCATCGCGTTGGTTAACTTATAGATGATTAATTGGTAATTAAAAAAATAAACGGAACCAAAGTTATTTCTCACTATATTTTACTTTGCCCGCGGGAGCAATAGCTCATCAATAGGGTTTGGTAGCGGAATTGAAACTCCGAGATCTTATTAAATTACTATGGGACTTCCTTTAAAATTCATCATCTTATGTCAAACGGTTCCTCTGGATCATTTAATTTCTTATCATAGTCTAGAAAATGAGCAAAGAAATTAATAAATATACAGTAATATAAAGCACTATTTGAAACACTGAATAAATACGACAATAATAACAAAGGCATCGTTCCATTAATTATGCAATTTATCGCAAGGATTAAAGACAACCCCGGGATTCCCGGGATTATGCAAAGATCGAGATGTTAATTAATACGGCAACTGGGACCCGGACAGCTGCGTTCAGAATAAGGTTAAAAGTCAGTTAAATTAATTGTTCTGAATATTTAATCCACTGTGATGTGGATTGCTTTGAATCATATTAAATTATATCGTTATTATATAATTTTTTAGTTAGTTATTAAATTTTATTCACTGTATAATGAAATTCAAACGGTCAATTTCAGTGACTGTAGGCTCTCGTAGTTTGGTTAGGTTAGGTTAGAGTTTTTCAACTAAACTTTCTAAAAACTTTCTAAAATGTGTTCAGTTCGTTTTTTCTGTTCGGGTAGGTCAAAAAGTACTATACGTTGCGTAAATGCATTTTATTTAATATTATTACCTCCGATCAACGATTAGTGATCGGAGGCCGCCTCTGCTGCTGCAAGGCGCTGCTGCAAGGAGCTAGTGTGTATACGAACCAATTTCCACGGAATCGGTGACATTCCGTCTGGTCTCGTGCCAGCATCTCTGGCGATGCCCGATGGCTTCAGTAATGCTGGCAAGAGAGCGACGGATAATGTCATTGAGAGCAGTGTGTCATGAGAAGCGGCCCGCACTCGTCTCGCACGAAAGACCGTGGTGTTCCAACGCGTTGACCTCAATGCCGCAGGGGCATTTATGCGGTGCGCAAACTGCTACTTCCAGTCGCAGGCAGATTGAAATTCTGAGAGTTTCGGGCTCTAGAGAAGTACCAGTGTTGGCTGATGGATGGATGGTTACACCAGCATCCGGCTTCTTTTGTACCTGCAGCCTATAGACTGGCACGATCAGAGCTCTTGCTGCGGCTCAGGAGTGATTCATATGTCAAATCTGATTAAATGTCGTCACCTTTTAAATTTTAAATTTTCTAGGAAATCCTTACCCGGACAGGCAATAAAAGACTAAGCTATTTTGGTTTCCGTCAAACCCGCGGTGTCATAGTTTAAAGGGAAGATCCTCAGGATTTTACCTATGAAATCTGCCTAGCCATGGGCGGAGGACAAAAATGCTGATGCGGAAATAGAAGAAATTTTGCGAATCCCTATCCCACCAAAGCGATCGGGAAGGGATGCTTGAGTCCAAGATTCTTCGCTTAGCTGAATGGTCAGAATTGATGTCACGTTTGCTTTGATTTAGTCATCCATTTGTGTCAGTGAATTATTGAATTCAGTGAATGGACCGCAGCGAAGTATATCAGTATACTTAGAAACGATTGCGAAATGGGGACTAATTTTAAACACACTTTCATACTTTTTGAATTTAGATAATAAAGATTCTAAAATATAATTCGGGAAGGATTCTTCAAATATAAGAGACACTACAATACAAACAATAAATTGTACAATTGAAATAGCAAGCGATATAGAAAAGATCCAAGGAGGCTGAGGGATCTATCTACTATTTTAATGTTGGATGTCGGTGCATCGAATTTTGTTTTTAAGTCCAGTACATTTAAATCAGGATTTTGCAAAAATGATTCACACTTGGTAAAGTTAAGCTCTAAGCCAATTGCTTGAAATTTGGATTTGATGGTAGGGTAGAAAGGTCAGACAGTAAGGTATCCAAGTCGCCTCCTAGGGTTCCGTCATGTACATACCAGACATTGAATTTGGATTTTAAATTTTGAATAATAGGTTTAATAGGAACTTAGTGAAAATAACTAATAAATCTTTAAAATAAAGGGGATTTCTATCATGCTAGCACTGTAAAGTTCAGGGTACATAGCACCTCAAAGTGTTGTTTTCTCGATTTTAATGAAAATTTGCACTTTAAAGTTGAATATTTTGCAAAAAACAATCAAAAAGTCGTTTTAGCAACCCTCTAATCCTATCGACCTATCGAACGATATCACCCCCACTTTAGGCCTTATTTTTTTATTTTTTTTGAAATTTTTATTGTACCGTTTTGTCAGCATAGTTTACATATATAATCGTGCAAAATTACAGCTTTCTAGCATTGATAGTCCCTGAGCAAAGCCGCCGACGGACAGACAGACAGACAGACAGACATAGCGAAACTATAAGGGTTCCGTTTTTGCCATTTTGGTTACGGAACCCTAATAAAAGATTACAACTATTGGGTCAGTGACGAGCAATCATACGTGCTTTGATTGAAATATTGTAATTTATGTCATTCCTATAATATAATAGTTACTATCTACCAAGACAAATCTAACGACACCTATAATATAACACGAGTAAATTTATCAAATAGTCAAAATACCATAAACGGGACTTATCACGCTATTTTTACACGAGTAATATTCACCTCGACGTTTCGGCAACGTTACAGTTGCCGTGGTCAATTTATCAAGCCGTTTAATTTAGTTTGTCTGCCGAGCATGACGAAGAAATAGACAAACGTACTACGTACGTACAACTATTGTTATTTACTCGAAAAACATAACGCTCTTCTTGACGCTATTGAGCAGATAAAAGTTAATGTTATATTTTAACGCCTGTGCGATTATTTTGAAGAAGCAACTTTGTGTTTTTGCGGCAATTTTATACCTGACACAGTTTTAAAGTTGCTTACCGGAAAGACGTAAATGACGAGTTCTTGATTAATGAAAGATTTACAGCATTTGATTTTGTACAGCTTATATCACTGTGATTAGCTAAGTAAATTTTGTTGGCGGCTGCACATCGTTCTGTTTATATATAGGGGATAATCTTTGATAAATACCTACTAGCTACTGAATAGACTCCCAAATTCCATCAATAATAGAATATTCCACTATCTATAATTAACATAAACTCCATTTTACCCCGAGAAAGCGCAATTTCCCGCGTGACCCAGTTGAAGTTCCGGATAGTAGCTTTACCTGATAAAACGTAACGTGCAAGAAGAAAATCTCAAGGTCATTAATGAGAAAGAAAATTCAGACACGACTGAATTCAATAAACCTTACCATCCCAGCCTATATACGTCCAACTGCTGGGCACAGGCCTCCTCTCAGAACAAGAGAGCTTGGGCCATAGTTCACACGCAACAATGAATTGCTTCGCAGGTTTGTGCAGGTCTCCTCACGATGTTTTCCTTAACCGCAAAGCTCGTGGTAAATTTCAAATGTAATTCCGCACATGAACTTCGAAAAACTCAGAGTTGCGAGCCGGGGTTTGAACCCACGACCCTCTGCTTGAGAGGCGATAGGTCAAACCACTAGGCCACCACGGCCTTACTTTGTTAAAATATAAAATTATGTTTACTGTATGTACCTTTATACATGAAATAGTAAGTACGAGTACAGGGACAAACAAAGTTTTCAAACTATAAAAATACCAATTTGAATTACGATAAGTATGGTATTTCAATACTATACGCTTTTGGATTGAATACATTTTAACGATGTATAGGTACCTAAACCGGATCGTTAGAGTATAAAGATACAATATTACGTGCACTAAGCCATGACACACCTGACAAAAATACCCGCAGAGGAATGCAAATGAACTTTGGTATTATGTAGAATCATCTTCAAGGACGCCTGGAACGAACCTATCGCCATGTGATATATGTAATTAAGTCTAAACAAGTTTCTTAAAGCCTCCACATCAATTGATAATACGTGTAGTCAGTAGTGATCCGTGTTTACAAATAAACAGACCTCAGCGTGGCCAAGCTTATTCAGTGATAAAAATTAATGATAATTCAACAGAAAACATGAAAGAGGCTGAAATTGAACTAGCTCAAACTGCAAATAGCAATGAAAATGGTGGAATTAAACCCAGGGAACCACGTAAACCTTTATTGGACTATGTGAAGGTGGCATTTGCTTTTTTCACCATTGAACCGTATCTCCTGTGCTATGTATTACCTAGTTCGATATCAAGCATAGCCGTTCAGAGGTTAAACTTGGAAAAGGCCTGCCGAGTTGGATTAAATCATACTAAGGAGAAGTGTGATGAATGGGAGGGTAATATCACTGTCCAAATCCAGTCAATGGTGGCTGATATGACGACGTGGCAGATTCCTCTACAAAGCGGCATTCCAGCTATTTTTATACTGTTTGTTGGAGCATGGAGCGACCGCACAAGGAACAGAAAAGCTCTTATGCTGTTGCCTATTTTTGGTGAATTAGTGTCCTCGTTTGGTTTGATCTTGACCACGTATTTTTTCAACGAATGGCCGCTTTGGGCGACTGGGCTGATAGAGTCACTGCCGACTGCCTTGTCCGGTGGATTGTCAATTGCTTTAATGGGGTCCTATAGTTACCTTGCAGATGTCACGTCCGTGGAGTCACGTACATTCAGAATTGGAATCGCCGCTGTTATAGTGACATTGGGTTCACCCGCAGGCACGTCAATCAGTGGTATATTATTACAAGAATTTGGCTACTACGGAGTATTTGGAACAACAACTACTCTCTATTGTTTCGGTTTTCTGTATACTTTCTTTAGGATTCATGATGTAAACCCAATTAAAATAGAAGGGACTTGGTTTGAAAAGGTAAAAGATTTCTTCCATCCGAAGAATGTTTGGGAAACAATTTGTATTGTGTTCAAATCGAGTGCGAGATTGAAGGTCATTTTAGTGATTGCAGCTCACATTGTTATTGTTGGACCTATCTATGGTGAGTTATTTATAGTGGTTTTATCAATACTTATAATGCTTTCATTGAGATCGACACTTAAGAAAGTATCTACAAAACATGAAATGAAATCACAAAATTAAACGGTCCACTCACTCACCCACGAATATCGAGAACGGTCAAATGAAAAAGATCATCTAAAAAGATCGAACGTAGTCATACCTTTCCTGACGAATCGTCAAGATCCGTGAGTTGAATCATTTAATTTTATCACAATAAGTATTAAATATATTAATTATTTATATTTTATCACGAGAGCTTAAGTACTTAATATTAAACCATGAAATACACGATTTGAATTGAAACTGCTAAGTAATAATTTATTTTGTCAACGACAATATTTTTAATTTGATGGTGTTACTAAAATATTTAAAATTCATTTTAACTCCTAGTTAGAGAAAACAGTAATAAGCCGGCCAAGAGCGCGTCGGGACTTTTGAATTCGTTTATGTATTAGCTTAGAAAGGGGGGGGGAGACGCACTTAATTTTTTTTCTTTATAAAGCTTAGTATTTTAAATCAACATTTGGTATAGTCTTAGCTAATCTGTTATGCTTTAATTGGGTCTCTGAAAAATTATTTTAAAATTTTCTTTTAACTATTAATGGCCGTCTATGTATACGCACACACAAACAACACGCCTGTATTCCCAAATGGGGTAGGCAGAGCACACGAAACTTTACCACTTCGGAGCCACTTTTAGCAATTTTAGGTTTTAAGTTTGACAAAAACGGTACAATAGTGTCAGGTTGCTAGCCTGTCGCTTACGGTATATATTAACCTTTATCCTCAGTCGCCTATACGTCGCATATAAAATTGCGCATTTTAAGCACTTGTTGTACAATCTACTATTTCTTCACCATCGACATGACATACATGACATATCTGTATATTTTCTCACCGAGCGGCAGTAAATTGTTTCATTGCATTCAGTTACTAAAGTCATAATCAAAATGTTTTGCATGTTTAATTAAATACTTCTCTTTGTTACGTACCTAATATCGTATCCCTACCAAATAAATGCATGTAAACTAACAGTCGTAGATACAAGTCTAGACAAAATGATTCGGCAAGTTACAACGAAGACGTATTCCTCAGCGTAAATAGTGTTTATAATTTGACACCGACATTAGGTTTCATCTTTACTTCTGCACGAGAGAAGAGAAAATATGGAACCATTTCACAGTAAACGTCATAGTGACATCGCATTAATTAACAAGGAAAATGGTAATGACTCCTTTGAAAAGGTTCCATAGTGGCTCATGAATGAAAGTCCTTGACCGTACACACAAAACAACCACATACTTATTTATACAGGGTGGAAAGTTGATATGGGGCAACAAGGACAGCTACCAGATCCCTTGCTGCTACGCGAAAATGCTGTTAGGAGATCTTTACTAACTTTTTGGGTGATGACAATCGACATTCACAGATTTTTGATAAAATGTACAGTCAGCGAGAAAATCGATAGATTTGACTTTTTTTTAATGCCAATCGGTCCCATTTCTATCAAGGATTAAAACACTCTTTGAGACCAACTGAGGTTAGAGTACTAGAACACCCACAAATCAAAGAAAACTTATTCCATACAACTGTATGGTACTGTATGGTGTTCCTGTACCCTAGGAACTCCTAGGGTAGGGTAGGGTACTTAACATTTTAACTAAAGTTAGTGTCTTAACCCAGTATTGTTGGCCCATCTCAACTTTCACCCTGTTTGTACAGGTAGATAGATATGTATACGCAATTTTATTATCTATATAGGCGATGAAATATATTTAGCTTATTAAAGGAAATCATTAAGTACCTACATTTCATAATAGAAAATATGTGCAATGTACCATGAATCATTAAAAACTGTTACTGAACTGAACAAGACTTTTTTATTTTCTAGGTGAAGGAACAATGCTTTATCAATACATAGTGCTGAAGTATATGATGGATGATGTTGAAATCAGCCTCTTTTTCACATATTCCATCCTTATGGGTTTATGCGGTAAGTTTTAAATATGCTAGTTATTTACTATATTTAATATACTTATTTGTTATCAAAAAGCACGAAAAATAAAAATGATTTAGATTTTTTTTCCCATGACTACTGTTTAATTTCTTTGCATTGGAAGTAAAAAGCAGAATGTATAACTTGATTATAAAACACATTTTACCCTCGACTTAACTACTAACCCTAGACTGCAGCACGGTTATTTATAAATGTCTCGATTGAAATGGTGCGTTTTATTCACTTGTAGTGTAATCTACTATTAATTATGCGCTACTACGCGGAGGTTAGTAATAGATTTTGCTTGCGGATGTAAAATACATCCTTGTCCTTCCCATAAGCCTTACTCAAGTTGATCATTGTGATACAAAAACTAGCTCCGACCACAACATATTACATCAGTCAGAAAATAATTACGTTATTGTATAGATACAAACTGATTAAAACTGCTCGTTCACGGTCAAAGAACTGTTACAAAGGTTAAGTTTGAACTTTGGTGTTTGGCTCAAATTTTAGATAATTTTGGATTAAACTTATCATAAAAATTAATTCTTTAAAATTAAGAAAGGGAGTTATTTCTTTATTGTTTAATGAAAGCTTATAACGAGCCTATTCTAAATACATACGTATAGTATCATAATATAACACTTTTAAGCTGTCATTTTCACAGGAGCATCAGAAATTTTTAATAAAATATTAATAATTAAAAACCTGTCTGCCTTAAAACGAATAAACCTGTAGAACTCTGTCAAGTAACTTAAACATGAATAGTCGGGAAACATTACTGGGAGTTTACCGGTAAAAAATTGTTGCTACCAATCCTACCAAAAATAGTAAGTAGCCGTTTATTAAAAAAAAAACTTTGTGTGTTTGGTGGGCCAACCTGGCGCCCATCCGAAATTTGACAGATCGCGGGTAAAAGTATCTACTATACTACTACCAAAAAAAAGTAAGAAATGAAAAAAAAAACAAATTGGCGGAAACCTTGCGAATTTTCCGTGGACATTTTTTGAGAGTGCGAATGTAAACTTACAAAAATTGAATCATCGAGTGCTAGTGACATTTCTTTCCTATTAATTGTTTAGCATGAGTTTTTTTTTCGTCTACTATTCCTGTAATAGTTGAAAGAATAGCTGATTATGCACCGCATTAAGTAATTTATATTGCCCGCGTACTTTTTAAAGCCCTTGCTGACGCTCGGGCTCCAAATCGGCACTCGGTACAATAATAAATAACTTTCTGCTTGGTGCAACAATCTACTATTTCACACCGCAGCGCAAGCTTCGTAACAGTCTTCATAAATTACCTACAAGCTTTTATAACTTTCGGTAGGTATATGAATGTATGTATGTGCAGGTCAAATCTTGCAAGTTCATTTTGACCCACTTTTAGTGGTCGGATTAACTTGAAATTTGGCATACCTACTTACGTAAGTCAGGTTACAATATATTAATCTGGTAGTAAAATTATGGTTATTCAGCCAGGATTATCTCTGCAGGAGGGAACTCCCGAACGGTTAATAGCATCGACTTGAAATTTGATACGGAAATGTAGTTTGGATGACAATGCAAGTACAGTCAGCAAAAAGCTTGTGTTCAAAAATATTTTTTTTTTCAAAATTTATTTCCTTTCATGTTACAGGCACAGCAGTAGCGGTGACAGTATTCAGCAAACTGTTAAAAATGCATGACGCCTTCATCGGCATCATAGCAACGGCGTGCAAAGTGATATCTTGTTGCGTGTACGCATTGGCTCCGACAAAGCCTTGGTTCTACTCCGGGCCGGCTTTCGACTTCTTCGGCAATTCCGGAATAACCGCCATCAGATCCCTAGGGACCAAGGTCGTTGAACCTGACCAAGTCGGTAGGTGTTTAAAGAAGATTTTTTTACCACGAGTTTTACGGTGAAGAAAAACATCGCTAGGGAATCTGAACAAACTTGGGCATTAATTGAATGGTGTATGTGAAATTCCCAATCCACACTGGGCGGGCCCGCGTGATAACTGCAGCCCAAGCCCTCTCATTCTGTGAAGAGACCTATGCCCAGCAGTAGGAAGTATATATTTGGGCTGGAATGATGATGATAATGATTATGATTTCACCAATATCCAGTTACTTAGTACTCACGTGTAATTTGTAAATAAAAAATTACCTATATTTTATGTTCTCTTTCAGGCAAGATGTGCTCTCTCATAGGGTTCGTAGAGGCAGTAGCGCCGGTGATCTACACACCGTTATACTCTCAGACATACAAATATACCCTCGCCACACTACCGGGGGCATTTTATCTGCTAGGAGGCGCAATGACGATACCAGCCTTCTTGATATTTATGTAAGTTGTATTCATATTGAGACATGGGAGATATTTACTGTACCATCAGCCATATCTGTGGTCTACCACCCTAAAGTTGATAATCGTTTGCATGTCACAAAACAATAATGCCAATAGACGTGTCTGTCAACTTGAAAGTTCGACTTTCGCGACATAGTATTCATTTTGATAGGAACTTGTTTAAAAATTGATATGTCGGCGGCCGATCGTAAAATCCGCCTGATCACAAAATTCCTAGGCATTTCCTGAAATGGCGCTATTTTATGAATTGGCTAAGGGACATCCGGTGACGTATAGACAGATCATGAAATTCCTAGGCATATCATGAAACGCCATCATTTGATGATTTGGCCAGTTTTGGCAGATCATGAAATTCCTAGGCATATCATGAAACGCCGACATATCGGTTCTGGCACTTCGCCGGCCGCTACCGCGGCCGCTCGCTTCGCTTGCTCGGCTTGTGGGTTGTGGTCACGATTCATACTAACCGCACTCCTCGCTTCGCTCGTCGTACCTAAATTATTCTTTTTTTCGGCATATCACGATGTGCCCGGTATAGAACTAGGAATATCTACGAATGCATTGCTCTAATCGATCTGCCGTATTGTTTCTCAGGCACATCGTGATATGCCTGGCCAACGTTTAGGCATATCGTGAAATGGCGCCATTTCATGATATGCGTAGGAATTTCGTGATCTGGCGGATTTTACAATTGGCCGCCGACCGAATATCACTTGCCAATCAACATTTCGCTGATGGATGATTCAACTTGACAACTAACTATTAACAAGTTTTTGTATGACAACGTATCATTTGGTCGAATTATTATAAAGCAGAATATTATAATGACTTAAAACGTTTTGAAAACTTATCACTTGTCAAATCTTTCACTAGGCCAAAGAACTATTAAACGAATAACGTTTCGTCAGTGGCCGGCGAGTGCCAGAATCGTCTTTTTAGGGTTCCGTAGCCAAATTGGCAAAAACGGAACCCTTATAGTTTCGGCATGTCTGTCTGTCTGTCTGCTGTTTTTCTGTCTGTCTGTCGGCTTTGCTCAGGGACTGTCAGTGCTTGAAAGCTGTAATTTTGCACGAATATATATGTAAACTATGCCGACAAAATGGTAGAATAAAAATATTTTGATTTTTTTAGGGTGTATCGTTGGATAGGTTAAAACTAGGGGGTTGCTAAAACGATTTTCCAATTCACTGATTTGTTTGCAAAATATTCAACTTTAAAGTGCAAATTTACATTAAAATCAAGCGTCCCCCCCCCTCTAAAATCTAAACCGGTGGGTGGACAAATT
Organism: Choristoneura fumiferana; assembly: GCF_025370935.1. NCBI lineage: Eukaryota > Metazoa > Arthropoda > Insecta > Lepidoptera > Tortricidae > Choristoneura > Choristoneura fumiferana. Next base: position 11,118,429 of record NC_133485.1, read on the forward strand.
TAAAAAAAATCAGGATGGTAGTAAGTATAACAAACTTACAAGGAAAAACTATAACGGTTAAGTTTTCTTGAGAATTATTAGTAGTTTAAGAGTAAATAGCAGCCTAAGGTATAAAATATACCTAAACTACGAAATCCTTAGAAAAATATACTTATTTTTTTCGTAATGGGAAACCTTTTTCGAGGCGTGTTCGACACGCTCTTGTTCAATATTTTTTTTCAAATACCTATCAATAACATGAGTGTAATGAAAAAATATTATAAAAAAAAAATCAATGAAACATTTGGGAAAAATTGTACAGCGAAATGAATATTACGCCAACCAAAACATTCTACTAACCAAAAGTTGGCATTTTGAAAAGTGACTTTATAACAAACAGACCAAACGTACAGATGGTAACCGTGATGTTAGCAAATAAAACAAAATCGTTTGATAAGTTGGCAAGTGATCATTTGGCGAAAATAAATTATGAGAAAAGTTGGTTGAGAACTAATAATCGGCGAAACAATAATAATATGCTTAACAACCGCTTAAGAACAAGGCGAGATGTCTTTAGGCTTTACTACCACAACATGATTGCTATAATATACGTTTCTCTTTTACTAGAATGAAACGAAAGAGACACAAAACTTGAACCGGAAATTCATAGTGGTGATATAATATTATATAAAGACAATAATAATTCTCCGTTAAATGCCTCATCAGCTAAAAGTTCACGGTCACCAGAGGCCATATTGTCTAACGCGTTGAGGTTTGTGATTGCATTCAGCATCTCTCTCTACCCTCGTCTTATATCGTGTAACAGAAAGAAGTGGGGAAAACGATCGTGATTCCAAGTCTATTAAATAATGAGGATCTTAGTACCATGGATTTCAAAATATCCTATTGCTAATGGCATAATATATATTCCTCCAAAAACGTAAATATAAAAAATAGGTCAAGTTCTCCCTTGACACTGGTAGTGGTATCTATAATGATGCCAATTTTGATGCTCACTAAATTTCACTATAAATAGTTCATGTACTCACTGTAGAAGAAGTTAGTACCTGGGCGACCGAGTTTCGCTCGGATAAAATTGAAAGTAAATTGCGTTTTAAGATTAAGATTAAGATTAAGATTAAGATTGATTTATTTGCCAACATGAACAATACAGGATAGGCACACAGAATACAAATAAACAATAAACTAATAAAAAATGCGTTTGCCAGTCCCTTGCACTGTGTGGCAAAAGGAACAGGCTCAGCTTATGCTGCGCTTGCTCAGAAGCTGCCAGCGCTGGTTTTCAGCCTGCCCCCGTTGACAGGCTAGCTAGAATGGCTTACATAGCAGGTAGATTGGCACGCAAAGTAAAAAAAAAAAAAAAAATGAAGAATGAAATAAAATAAAAAACAACAATAAAAACACAGAGATAAGAACAAGCTACTAATTTAGTAAATTACAGCTCTACAACACTATGTTCTAACTTCTAACTATAAAGATTTGGGTACTTTTTTGCAGACATTCCGAGTACATTAAATAGCCTGATCTTAAAGTGTCATCAAACTTTTATACTTATCATCAATTTGTTCACAGAAAGCTTTACCTGATACACAGAACAGAGCAAAAAGATGTAGTGAAGAACCCTCAAGCCAAAGAAATGTATGCACATGACAACGATGTTACAGCACTTTAAAATGAAATAGGCCAGCCACAGTACAGTGGAGATTGTTACTTGAAGTCATTAAAATTTCTAATAATGATGTTTTGTTTTTCTGTTTTTTTTTTTTAATTATTTAAGAATTCCCGACACTCACTTGGCCTTTTTCGACGTTAGACAGTGGTTGCCAACCTATGGTTCGAAGACCATCAGTGGTCTGCAAACGCTAAAATAAGGTTCACGAACTAGTGAACATGCGTGTTATATGATCAGATGAGCAGGATAGGATATTTTTGAATGATTTATTTATTTTTCATGTTCTCATCATCTTCTTAGCGTGGGTCCTACAGCTGGACACAGGCCATCTCTTAGAACGAGAGGGCTTGGAGTGGGTGGACCGGACTAACGCCAAACGGACCTCACGATACTAACGCCATCTAGCGATATTTCATGTCAGTCAGGAAACCCTCATTTGCTCTCATAGCCGAAAACATTTTATAAACATTGGCTAAGTAATTTTTATAGGCGCTGATATTAATGGTAGGTATACGTCCTAACACGCAACGTCTTTGAATCGCTAAGTGATCACTAAGTGGCGACTAAAAGCTAATGCTAACCTACATTAAATTTGCCTGTAGAAACAAATATGAATATAATATGAATTTATGTAATAATTTTTTGGTCTCGTCGACGAGTAGACACGTTCACAGATACTTTAAAATAAAAATATTTCTCCTTTAAACTATCATTATTTTCTACTCCTTTATCGTCTTACCATATCTAAATAAATAAATAAATATCATGGGACACTTGACACCAATTGACCTAGTCCCAAACTAAGCAAAGCTTGAACTATGGATACTAGGCAACGGATAAACATACTTATATAGATAAATACATACTTAAATACATATTAAACATCCAAGACCCGAGAGCAAATATTCGTGTTATTCACACAAATATCTGCCCCGGCCGGGAATCGAACCTGGGACCTCAAGCTTCGTAGTCAGGTTCTCTAACCACTTGGCCATCCGGTCGAATAAATCTATTGTATAGTCACCACTAGTCACCAGTACCAATATCTGACGCAACAAGCGTGCATAAATATCTGATACGACTATTTCTAGGGCCGGAAAAACGTGTCAGATATTTTTGCACGCTCCGCTGTGGCAGATATTAATGCTGGTGACTGTACTATCTAAATCTTCAAATGTTTTTCTTCTGTGCAGGTGTGTGCTGGATTAAAGCGTGTCACACACTAAGCAGATACCATAAGATATCTGTATCTGAACGCATTATCTTTCAATACCGCTCAATACACACATAACGCAGATGTTTTATCGTAATGTATCTGTAGAGACTGACATAATTGAAAGATGGTGCGGATATTAGCTGCATATACAAATTAGTTAGAGTTCATGTGTCATCTCGTATTCGACGTTTACTTTCTCAACCTCGTATCTGACAACATTAAATTGCTTTAGAATCATCGTTATGTTAAGTATTGTAGAGTGTTAATTTGTTGTATACAATTCGGGTAGATACGAGGTTGAGCAAGTAAGCGGTCGCTATTATCGTATCTGCATAGTGTTTGATTTTTTCAGATAATTAAGTGTTTATACCTACACAGATAAATTATTATCGCATCTGCGTAGTGTGCGAGACTATACGAGTAAGCCTATCTAGAGAATCCTATCCTACTAATATTATAAATGTGAAAGATTGTGAAGATATTTGGATGTTTGTCTGAACAACGAACATTTATAATTTAAAATTTAGTGAGGAGCCGGCTAAAGTTCTTTTCATTATCATAATCATCAGCCTATATATACATAAATTCCACTGATGATCTCAGGAATGGCTCTAAACTTCGATAAAATCTGTTATGTGGGGTTTTCGAAGGCGATGTAGTTCGATCTTCATCACAGCGTATAACCGTCCCACTGCTGGGCAAAGGCCTCTTCTCAGAATAACTTGTTGTATTTCCCACGCAAACCTAGTGCAGGTTTTTTTAAAGGTTCTTTAAACATTCAGATACTTGTCATCCAGTTTTCATGTTGAGGGTTGCGTAAATTACATATGTTGCCAATGTTAAAGTACTTGCAATTATAATATTCCGATTTCACTTTCTCCCAAACAAACGGCTTTCGAAACAACTGCGCCTTATTTCTTAAAGGAGCAAATGACCAAGTTTATTTTATATAATAATAAAGGATTTATATAATTTTAATAATGTGAACATCAGATTGGGATTTGGATGACAATGACGTCAAACCTATGAAAATTAATTAGTACCTACACCTATTTGATTATTTTTATCATAATTGAAGTGAAAATTGGCCCTAAAATTCAACAAGATACTGTGCGAGTAGTTAGTGCCCGAAAAGCTTTTGTAAATAGATCGACTGCAATGTCTTTTTTTTAACACTGACCTGGCACTGCCGTGTGCCTTAATTGTTATATTGTCGTCTTTTTTTTTTATTCGACTGGACTCAACTCTCCACATCGTTCAACTAGTCTACCTAGTAGTGACTAACTGTTACTCGAACATCAACATCAGCCTAAAGATAATCTACTGTTGGACAATGGTCTCCTCTTTTATAGGTAGAATGCCACAGTGAATGACACCTCAAGTTGCCCGCAACTCTCACGATGTCGTCAGTATACCTAGAGGCAGACGAGCCAACGCCGTCTTCGGTTACCTGTTCTTCGTGCGATGCGGACTTCCCATTGCCGTTTAAACCTCAGTAATGGCTAGAGCTAAGTATGTCTGTGACTTTAGCTATTTGGAAAATTATTATATAGGTAGATCGTGCATTAGATTATCGTCGTGTATTGTCGTCACCCACGTCAATTCATAAGAGGTCGACAATTCATAAGTTGCATTTGTTTTTAATCTCTCATGCTTTAAAAAAAATGATTTTATTAATACGGTGTTTTGTGTTTTAAAATCAGTTCCACGTCACTTGATAGTAAAATTATGGTGATCCTCATCGATAACATTTACAAAGCGAATTTAAACAGGTTGTACTAACATAACAAACGTTGTATTTAATTAGGTGCACAACCGCGCACGCTTGGCAGATAAGCAAGGAAAAATGACGGCGGATGAGTAAGGCACGGTGCTCGAATAAATAAGCCGTGTCGCCGGGGAGACCTCTGTTATCGCAGTCACCGAGATGCGGCGAACAGTCGCGCCAACGCACTTTTGTAACTCTCTTCGATTCAGAACCTGACATTTAAAACTCAGGTTTTCGTAACACCCAAAAACCCTACAGATTAACTCAACAGCCTTAGTCCACCGAGTGACGGCGCCGTATCGGTCGGACACCGAGTGCAGCGTCAACCGCAATATTAAACGGCGGCTCTTTCACTTTTACTGACTCCCATTTGGGATGCCATGCGGTAACATGAGCAGCGAACATACACACAGTTGTGGCAAACTTACCAACTCGAAAACGCGTCTTACTGGAGACTCTAATAAATCATGGCGGGAAAAATCCAAAGGAGTGTTAAAGAGCATCAAGAATTTATGGCGCGAAATCACCGTGGAACCATGTTTGTTTACTTACATGCTCTGCACAGCGCTGTCGTCATTTGCCGTTCAGAACATGCACTTGGAAAAGGCGTGCAGGGTCAATTTGGATTACGGCGAAGAAATATGTGACAGAATTCAGCATAGAAATGTTACTGGACTGGAAAAGGAAATGAAGTGGCAAAGGTAGTCGCTTGGAAGTTCCCGCTTCAGACAGCTATACCCGCTGTTATGGTGCTCTTTGTTGGGGCATGGAGCGACAAAAACAAAAAAAGGAAGATATGTATACTGTTCCCAATGATTGGAGAAATTATTGCTAACTCAGGATTACTTTTAGCAACGTATTTTTATTACGAAGTGTCCTTATCGGCGACAGTTCTTATTGAAGCACTTCCAGCGGCACTAACTGGCAGCTACATTATTATTTTTATGGGGATGTATAGTTTCATGGCAGATAGAACATCAGTGGAAAACAGAACATTTCGTTTGGGGATTGTGACTATTTGCATTAGTTGGGCACTCCTATGGGGACAGTACTAAGTGGGATATTCTTACGACTTTTGGGATACTACGGTGTGTTTTCTTTGCTTCTCGTTTTACATTGCGGCTCGTTGTTATACGGTGTACTTAAACTTGAGGATGTTGCGGCCATGGAAGATAAAACGAACGAAAATTGTGCTCCTAACAATAAATTTAAAAAAGCAGTGTGTGACGTCTTGGGACTTGTTGTTAACACTTTGATGGTAGCGGCGAAGCCGAGAGCATTTGGAGGGCGTATGGAAATATTTTTGATACTTGGCTTGTATATCATTATGGTTGGACCATTGTATGGTAAGTAATGTGAACAAAACCTATATTCGGATTTAATCTTTTAAGTCTGTTTTTTGAAAGTTCTAGAAAAAGGATAAATACTAAAAGGATTGGTACTTTCACAACGTTTCCTTGTGGATCCGCCTATTTAACCTCAGCAGGACCAAATAAATACCTATAGGTGACAACGTATAATAATTAATATAAAAAATAGCCCACTAACTCAAAACTCATTTTAGAGCGGTCCACATCCTCCACTCTTTCTCTCATTTGGACTTAATATTTTGTCACTCCCATAATAAAAAAAAATCCTTCGATTCGTTTAGGCTAAGAAGCGTGCCAAGAAATTACCTAATCAATTATACATAGGTAGTTATGCACTCGAAAATCACAATTGTTTTTACTGGTAGCTGTCGAGTAAAAAAGGACCCTTTTTCAAAATGATCCCTTATGTTAGAGGTGCAATAAATTTTTCATGGAAAAACTAATTTTCTGTACAAAAGAAATGACGAATCGTAAGTTATCTTAATTTTTTATCATCATCACCGTCCATAAAATAAAAAACCTTATCATATTTCTACCGATAATATAATATTTCGTGTTTGATATAGCCTTGATGATTTTTTAATTATTTATTACCTAGTCATATGTAGGGTAATTGGTGTAAAACTTAGACGCGAAATTAAGATTAATAACTTACCTGTTGAAAAACGTCACATACCTAAAGCAAAAGAAAAAGATCATCATCATCATCATCATCAGCCTTAAGCCGTCCACTGCTGAACAAAGGCCTCCCCCGAACGCCACAATGAGACAACTCGTCACTTGCGTCCACCGGTTGCCCGTCCACCGGTTGCCCGCAACTCTCACACACGATGTCGTCAGTCCACCAAGTGGGAGGCCTGCCAACTTCGTCTGTCAAAAAAACAACTGAATAAACCTTTTTATTTTTTAGGTATCTTGCTATTACTGTGGCCGTATTGTTTGACCCTCTGACGTTTGCGATCGCATTTACCATCTCGTTGTACCCTTCGACGGTGAAGTACCAAGATCTCCTAACTGAATGAAGTTTGACATGCAACTGAGGACTTTAGCACCCGAAAGCTAAACCTCCTAAGTTGCATGTTCGAGATCTATCAGTTAGGAGGTGTACTTCCCTCGCCTTGCTTTCATACTAGGCACGCACTTAACAGAAATAGGAGGGGGGGGGGTTAATTAAAACGTCCTCCAAATTATAAACAAGTCCGTACTTAGTAGATACAAGGGAGAGAAAAAAATAAAGTTAGTTCGCGATTGACCACTTCCAAACCGAGACGTTTTAATTAACCCACCCTCCTATTTCTGTCACACTTATACAATGGCATATGATTACAATTAAACCACTGTTGGTTTGAACTAGCAAATTATTTTATCTTTTCAAACATTTCAATGAAATACGCAAAAAGTTTGGATGAGGCACTTAACGTCTCAGCAAAAAACTTGAACACTTTTTGACCTAAGTACCTATGTATGCGCACAACGCACATGCATTTCAATCTAGGTGAGGGCTGTGCAGTGCTAGCAAGGACTTTTGCGATAAATGTCAACGTTCGATCCGACAAGAAGCGTGGCAGCTGTTAATATGATAATTGTGTCTAGAATTTACTGAGTTAATAAATAAAAGGTAATAAATTTCATATAAAAAAATCTATGAATATTTATACCTGACTTATCTTGAATAACATACTTAGTGACCCCAGTATCGTTTGCCAACAGGTGGTCTTAGACCAAGGACGACTAAGATCATGTCTAATGTTCATGTCACACCTGTACCGGTTATCGTTGGGAACGATACACTCAAAGTTGTTGACCTTGTTGTCTAGTTAGGCAGGTCCAAGAGGTTGCCCGAAGAGTCCAACTCAGATGAGAAGCGTTCGGGAAACTTCTTACCATCTTTTCGTCCAAATTCCGCATGCCTGAAGATTAAAGTCTTCAACAAGTGTGTTGTTCTCAGTGATGATTATAGTTTTGAGACGTGGTCCATTACTGCTGGCTTTTTAGAGAGACTTACTCGTGGAGTCACTCAAAGAGCTGAGAGAGCTAGAAAGAAATTCACCGAAGAACTAGTCACCAACATAGCTTGAAGAATAATAGTTAGTTGAAGAGGCAATGGGCGGGCCATATGACTCGAAGAATAGATAAACCGTTGGGGGAGAAAGGTTCTCGAGTGGCAACCATGAAACGGAAGGCGAGGAGTTGGCAGGTCTCCCACTGTGGGTGGACTGATGATATCATGAGAGTTGCGGGTAACTGGATGAAGATGGCTGTCGGTAGTCTCACTGTCCAATCCATAAACAATGGATGTCTTCTGGCTGATGATGATGATGATCTTGTGGGAGATAAACTTGATTTGCAACTTAACAATTACAACGTATGATTATTGTAGTTAGGTAAATTGATTGTCTCATTTGACTTTAAAGTAAGTAGTTGTGGTTAAGATGTCTGCTCAACTACTCTTATATTGAACACAGTCACGAATGGGTCATACAAAAATGTCCTTGAATTACGAATCATTTTGAAGTAAATTGAGGTGGAATTTGACACCTTATAGACGAAGTTAAAATTTGTATGAAAGCTCCGTTGTGACATTTATGAGTATCTAACTTTCGCCCGCGACTCCGTCTGCAGAAAATTCGTTTAATGCAATTTTCCGAAGTAAAAACCATCCTATGTCCTTTCCAGGGTCTCACACAATCTTCATACAGAATTTCATTTACATGAATTGGTTCAGGAATTTAAACGTGAAGAGATAACAGTCAAACACACTTTCGCATTTATAAATTAGCAAGTACATTTAGTAAGGATTTTCGTGTCACAAGGGAACATTTTCCAGTCAGTAATTTTTTATGCTTAAGTTCGATTTAACATAGTCCCCCTTTTCCCCTCGTTTGTTGGTTTGGGTCCAATCAAGCAAGTAAAATTTCACCAATTTCCACTGATTGGCATAATAAATGAAGATTGAACATTCAATTACAGCATTATATAAAAAAAACCGGCCAAGAGCGTGTCGGACACGCCCAAAATAGGGTTCCGTAGCCATTACGAAAAAATTAAGTAATATTTTTCTGAGAATTTCGTATTTTATACGGAATCTTCCATAGTTTAGGTATATTTTATACCTTAGGCTGCTATTTACTCTTAAACTACTAATAATTCTCAAGCAAACTTAACCGTTATAGTTTTTCTTGAAAGTTTGATATATTTAATACCATCCTGAATTTTTTCAAATTTTTCCACCCACCGGTTTAGATTTTAGAGGGGGGGACGCTCGATTTTAATGAAAATTTGCACTTTAAAGTTGAATATTTCGCAAACAAATCGCTGAATCGAAAAATTGTTTCGTAATGGCTACGGAACCCTATTTTGGGCGTGTCCGACACGCTCTTGGCCGGTTTTTTTTACATTTTATAGAATAATGCTTGTAAGTCATACCCATCCGACTGTTGCCTACGTACTAAATAATTCGTTTCCTTAAACAAATGCAACCGGATAAATGGCGGAAAAAATCCTGTATCAAGAGGTCTAAGTCCGCTGTCCTTCACTTCAAGATCACTATGTGTCGGGAAACGTATGTATACAGCGCCTATTCGTTATTATTTATCAATTTACGAGTCAGTTAATTGATTTGCAATTCAATGCAGTGTGTTGGCATTCGTCGCAGCGACGACGTGGGTTTTATTTTGAAATTTAATTGATGTTTTTTGAAATTAAATTTTGAGGACGATGGTAAAAAAAACAAGTCTTAGATTGACTCAAAAAAAGGTTTTGATTCGGCGGTTATATGTGTTAATTTTTTCGACAGTGTACACGTTACAGCGGTGGTCTAATTTAAACTATATAGTTGTCGTTACTTTATTCGCGTTTGAAGTTGATTCATACAATAAAGTACAAATTCATTTATTTAACACCACAAATTAAGACAATAATTTAACCAAACTAAAAATAAAAAGTGTAAACAATAGGCCATCTTATATTTCGCTTCAAAGTGATGACACGTTTTCGTATTTTTTGGTTCTAGTCATGAAATATTTTCTAATTTAATTATGATTACTTATTGTGAATTTCTTCACCACATTCACAATTGAAGGTGATACGTAGTTGTTGTCTGCGGCTCCATTTGCGAAGAGTCCGTTTATCGCTATTCTGCCGGAACTTTTAAATTTTTCAGGGCTAAAAGTATAGTATGTGTGTACATATTATGCATGTATGTATATAACTCTTTATTGTACATAAACCATACAACAAAACACAGATTATAATTAGAAAGAGATGTACAAAAACCAACTTATCCCATGAAGGGATTTCTTCCAGGAAAGTGTCCTTTGTATTATAAACTATTTGTGTGCCTCCTCTAAATCCAATGACCACCCATACTGATACACTGACACACTCACAAAGTTTTGCATTTACAATATCAGTAGGTTAACCTCATTAGTCATATTCGATTGCGTAGGTCAGTGTTCCGGCAAATATGTTTATGAACCAAATGTGTCCATCTTGTTTATAAATCTGTTTATAGGATTATATTTTGTGATTTTAAGAGGACAAGCTAGCAAAGCAGTGAAAACTATAACCAATCAACTGGTCTTAGGCTACACATCTACTATAGAGATATGCTAGAACGCGTAGCTGTAGGTATGTCAAAAAAAAATTAGCCGATTATAAGTTTTTGGTGGCTGTTGAAACTGACAAACTTATAAACATACCAAAGGCGAAAGATAGCTAAAAAATGACCTAGGTTGGTTCGATTTCCTTAACTCGCTTGAGAAGATTGGGTAATCTTCTTTGTGGATATTTTCCTTGAAGTTTTTTGAAGCCTCACACATTGAGCTAGCAGCGTTAATTTTTCCGAATTGGTACAAATAGAGATTTTCAAAAAACAAGCAACTTTTTGTTTGTGGTGTCTATTGGGTGGCAAAGATTGCTTTCCAGTTTGATGTCCAGTAGCTTTGGCTATGTGATGTCTATCAGTCAGTCGGTAGTATTCGTTTTGTTATTTATATCATTATCGTCATCATATCAGCCGTAGGACTTCCACTGTTGGACATAGCCCCAACCATGTTTTATAAGTACCAATAAGTATAATATTACAAGATATCCGCAGAAAATTTGTGTTGAACTGCACAAATTGCATGAGGTTTTTTAGTTCAATGACATACCTTTGTTTATTCAAATCCCCAAAACTGTATTTTTATAATATGTCACCAACAAGAACTGTCCACATTTTTTCCCTTTACCAAGTTATAAATAACTTCCCACGCAGTACATTGATTACCTTTTTGGAGTTTTATAAATTTATAATCACAATAATAAATATTAAGCAAAGCACGGAAAGAGTGAGGTGTTTTAAGAATTTGCATAACATGGACATTCAACGGTAGTTGGTCTCATGAGTAATTTTATTATACTAACGAAATTATTTGACATAGACTGCTTTTCTTCTATGAGCTTGACGTCGCCATTAAAACGAATATACTGGCCTGCTAAGCCGAAAGGCGCTATGTCTGAGATACGCCCTTTTAGTTTTTTTTGTTCCATTCGATAGCTAGACAAGTTTTGCATCTAATTATATAAGCCATATAGCGCTATCTTACCTAAAACGTTTAAAAAAATCACTAAGTAGTTTTTCATATCTCATCTTTTTCTTAAATTACTATGAGGTTGAGTGCTATGTCGATTTTCCGAAGCCAAACAGCCGTACACATAGGCACACATTACATACATTACACACATAGATTATTATACTATAGAAAAAGAAAAAGACTTCTTCTAGTTTTTTCTTTTATTATCTTTTAAAAATCGACAGGTTGTAAACTCCTCATTTTATTGAAAACAGTTATAACACAGGACAGTTAGTCCACACCACACAAGCTTTAAATTGGTGAAAATCAACAAAAAACATGCATAAAATGAGTCAATCCTAATAATATATATATATATATATATATATATATATATATATATATATATATTGTGTGTGTGTGTGTGTGTTAATAATATTTAAGTAACTAACCTTTATTAAGTACTCAGTGCTACTAACGTTTTCGTAATTATGTAATAGCAACTAATGGTACATGCATAATCCAACTGATCTAAAATTGTAATTTCACCCAAATACCGGAATAATCTTTTGGTTAACGCTCGCAGTTGAAATCAAGTAATTAATTGGTATTTACTCGGCTTAATTAGCTGTGGTTAATGATAATTTTGTAACGTGTTCGAAAAGGCGGGATAAGGAAGGAGAAGTGGCCCCCGTCAAGAACTAAGGATTATTTTAATGTCGGTTGTTTGCTATCAGATCTTATAAGTAATGTAGATTTTAGATATGTTGTATATTTTCGAGAAAAAAATTGTGCTTGTGTCAACAGG
>NC_133485.1:11131267-11132065 GCF_025370935.1 Choristoneura fumiferana
TACGAACTACGTTCTAATTATTTGCTCGTGTTGTCGTGTTGGTCACACACGGTATTTTTTCGCATGCTTATGTAGTTTAACGATTGGGCTACACAGGAAACAGCATTGCTGCACATAACGTGTGGCAACACATGCTGAGTGAATGCCCTTTTTGGTGTCCTGTATTTCACCACGTATCTTAGTTTTAGTGTTTTTTCTGCAAGGTGGTGGTACTGATGGAACTAAAGTACTCGTAAAGCCCTCTTTTTCTGTTTCATTTGGCGTGGCATACACTACAAATTATTCTGGAAAATTACCTTTTATATCAATGGAGACAAATGAGCACAGTTCAACTGATGTTAAGTGATTACCGTCGCCCATTGACTTACGCAGCACTATCAGGACTACAGATGCTATACTTACGTAATTCAAAGATTGACACTACCGGGCACTGAATACAATTTCGATATACTTTAAATATACAAGAATAATGAAGAAGATAAAATTACCTTTATATACCATGGCTGACGGTGTGACACTTAGTCTATATAAGCGCTTGCAATTACATGGAATTTGCATGCACTTTAAAGCGCTTTTTCGACTCTTTAAAACCCCGTATACTCCTTTCTTGAAGAACCTCATTCTGTAGATCGTTGGGAAAACTTCGACAGGAAACTCATTCCATAACCGAAAAGAGATAATATTTTCAATTCTCATACCTAAATGAACAGTTTACCAATTCAATAATATGAAACAAACGTACACCGAGGTAAACGTATTGAATAATGCATCATTGAAAACCACAATAACAGTCAATGA
>NC_133485.1:11132075-11270490 GCF_025370935.1 Choristoneura fumiferana
AATAATTAACATGAACGGCCGCTGGTAGAGGCTAGTACTCGTATGTTTATAATATAGGTAATAATGTTATGATGATTGTATGCTGGCCATATTATATTAAACGCTGAATATTCATTGATTTTGCCAATCCATATAATGATGGTTGTCAGTGGGTTTTTTCCATTTCATGAAATGACCGGCCTCATTATGAATCAATTCTAATATTGGCCAAATCATCCACTAATATTATATCAAAGGTCTACGAACACTGCTGTCAATTTGTGAACGGTATGCGGCATCACATGGCCTTACTATAATGTAAAAGACTGAGTTAATGGTGTTTAGGTACGGTAAAGGACCGGATATCATTCCGACAGTAAAGTTAAATGGTATCGAGTTGAAAATTGTAACCAGTTTTAAATACCTGGGACATGTATTAACTGACACATTAAAAGATGATGATGATCTGGAGCGACAAAGAAGGGCATTGCTATGCGGGGTAACATGTTGGCGCGCCGGTTCGCTCGCTGCTCGGACCAAGTCAAAATATCTTTATTCGGGGCTTACTGTCAGGCGTTCTATACGAGCCACTTGTGGTATCGTTACACCAAAAAATCTTTCAGTAGACACAGAGTGCAGTATAATAATGCGTTTCGTGCTATACTGCAGCTACCGTGGCGCTGTAGCGCGTCTGGCATGTTCGCCGTGAATAGGGTAGACGACTTTTACGCGGTCATAAGAAAAAGACACTGGTCTTTTGTTGCGAGAGTGAGCGAGTCGGTAACACTATTGTTAAGGTAGTGAGTGCGACGTGCTACTTTGGCAATAAAATTTTTATGCTGCGCGTGTAATGACATGTAAAATTGTAAATTTTAATTTTAATTGTAATTTTAATTTGCTTGTTATTTTACCATTTAATGTAAACTATTCGATCAGGTAGTTACAATTGAAATTCCGGGATTATATAAAATCCCGTGGGAAACCCCAAACTTATATCGTAATCCTCATTGAGGTGTTGTGTTAAGAACAACTATCCCGTGGGAATATTACAATAAAAGTAGCCTATGTGTTATTTCAGACATCCAGCTGTTTACATATATACCAAATTTCATGACTAAGCCCAGCGTAATCTGGAGTGCGGCAATGAATGAGTAAACAGCTTTACAGACTGCAATGCAGGATAATGAATAGATTTATTTTTCCCTGCATGGCAACATTGACATAGATAATTGTCATAATTGATCGCTCGTTTTCGGCTCGAAATTCGAACTTGTGATTTTATTTTGCTTAATGTACAAAATGTACACACTCAATAATATCATATTTTAATTTTATTAAGTTAATGTTTTTTATTAAGTCATATTTTATTAAGTTTTTCGCGATTCCCAAGGTCAAAGAATCGAATTACTTTAAAATTTCAGAGAAATAATGCGTTGTTTGGGAGAAACGTATCAAAATGGTGTTGTAGAGCGCCATCCTGCTCTGTCTCGTTTTTTTTCCCGTTCTGGCGGTTCACTTTTATATTAAAGATGCGAAAGTTTGTAAGTCTGTTTGTTTGTTACTTCATTACATTACGTCTATCCCATTGAATCGATTTAGATGAAATTCATACAGTAGTTAGAATCCCGGAGAAGGACATAGGATAGTTTTTATCCCGGAAAATTGCATAGTTCCTGCGGGATAGCGATAAACAAATTCTACGCGGACGGAGAAGCGGGTAACGGCTAGTAATGTAATATAACACAACAACCGCACACGGTTCTAACGATTTCGAAGAAAATTAAATTTAAAGGATATTTTTTGTCTAAAAATCAAACGGTCAAGGTTTCATCTTTAGCTGTGATCTTTAGAAAATTAGTTTATTTTTATTAGGTGCCTCGATAATACGCTTGCTGGCGCCATCTATTGGCAAGATATACAATGACCGTACAAACATGTACAGTCAAGTTCGTAAACTCCTGAGCAAAATTGTATCAAAATATCTGAACACGCTTCTACTCCGTTAACAATAGAGTCGTGTTCAGATATTTTTTATCAAATTTTTGCTTAGAAGTTAATGAACTCGACCGTAATCTTATTAATTTAACTGGCTTTCTTGTCTGTAAATATTCAAAGTAGATATTCATGGAGCACAATAATAATTAATAACTTAAAATGAAGATAGACGTTGTCAAAATACGAAATAGAATAAATTACATTAAATTATGGTCCAGTAAGTACTGAGTTAAAAAAAATTGATTGATATATTATCCTAGATTATTAAAATTTGATCATGTAAAGTAAAATTATATGTATTTTAATTACTTTAATAAATATTAATAACTTAATTGACAGTCTTAATCGACAATTACTGAATTAATAGATAACAATTTATTTCTCTTCTTACTGTAGACTGTAGTTACTACTTTGTAAATTTTTTTTTGAATAGGTCAAATGTGACACAAAAAGTGACGATTCTCATTAAATTAATTGAGGGTAGTGTAATCAATTTGTGTTTTATAATAATGTGATGTAATATTATATTTTCCATCCATCCATCCCAGCCTATATACGTCCACTGCTGGGCACAGGCCTCCTCTCAGAACAAGAGGGCTTGGGCCTTAGTTCCCACGCGGCCCAGTGCGGATTGGGAACTTAGAACTTATATTATATTTTATTGTACTGTATTGTATAAAGGTCTCTATCCATTACACCGTATCCTACCATGCATGACCATTATAGCAACGTGTCAGGCAAAATAATATTCTTTGTGTTTAAAAGTATGAGATAATTCCCACAAGCACGTTTCCTAACCAACCGTCGCCGTCGTGTGTCATATAATGCGCTTGACACTACGTTTTTGACACGTCCCTATTATGATCATGACATTATACGGTACGGTACGTCTAGTGGGTAGAGATCTTAAAACTTAGCGCCTATTGCTCTAAGAGACTTGTGATTTTGCTGTTCATTGCTACCTTCTTATCGTTCCATTATCTTTTATAACGCTTGTCTTCCACAGCTACCATCGCGTTGGTTAACTTATAGATGACTAATTGGTAATTAAAAAAATAAACGGAACCAAAGTTATTTTCACTATATTTTACTTTTCCCGCGGGAGCAATAGCTCATCAATAGGGTTTGGTAGCGGAATTGAAACTCCGAGGTCTTATTAAATTACTATGGGACTTCCTTCAAATTCATCATCTTGTGTGAAACGGTTCCTCTGGATCATTTAATTTCTTATCATAGTCTAAAATGAGAAGAAATTAATAAATATACAGTAATATAAAGTACATTTGAAACACTGAATAAATACGACAATAATAACAAAGGCATCGTTTCATTAATTATGCAATTTATCGCAAGGATTAAAGACAACCCGGGATTCCCGGGATTATGCAAAGATCGAGATGTTAATTAATACGGCAACTGGGACCCGGACAGCTGCGTTCAGAATAAGGTTAAAAGTCAGTTAAATTAATTGTTCTGAATATTTAATCCACTGTGATGTGGATTGCTTTGAATCATATTAAATTATACGTTATTATATAATTTTTTTAGTTAGTTATTAAATTTTATTCACTGTATAATGAAATTCAAACGGTCGATTTCAGTGACTGTAGGCTCTCGTAGTTTGGTTAGGTTAGGTTAGAGTTTTTCAACTAACTTTCTAAAAACTTTCTAAAAATGTTTTCAGTTCGTTTTTTCTGTTCGGGTAGGTCAAAAAGTACTATACGTTGCGTAAATGCATTTTATTTATATTATTACCTCCGATCAACGATTAGTGATCGGAGGCCGCCTCTGCTGCTGCAAGGCGCTGCTGCAAGGAGCTAGTGTGTATACGAACCAATTTCCACGGAATCGGTGACATTCCGTCTGGTCTCGTGCCAGCATCTCTGGCGATGCCCGATGGCTTCAGTAATGCTGGCAAGAGAGCGACGGATAATGTCATTGAGAGCAGTGTGTCATGAGAAGCGGCCCGCACTCGTCTCGCACGAAAGACCGTGGTGTTCCAACGCGTTGACCTCAATGCCGCAGGGGCATTTATGCGGTGCGCAAACTGCTACTTCCAGTCGCAGGCAGATTGAAATTCTGAGAGTTTCGGGCTCTAGAGAAGTGCCAGTGTTGGCTGATGGATGGATGGTTACACCAGCATCCGGCTTCTTTTGTACCTGCAGCCAAGAGACTGGCACGATCAGAGCTCTTGCTGCGGCTCAGGAGTGATTCATATGTCAAATCTGATTAAATGTCGTCACCTTTTAAATTTTAAATTTTCTAGGAAATCCTTACCCGGACAGGCAATAAAAGACTAAGCTATTTTGGTTTCCGTCAAACCCGCGGTGTCATAGTTTAAAGGGAAGATCCTCAGGATTTTACCTATGAAATCTGCCTAGCCATGGGCGGAGGACAAAAATGCTGATGCGGAAATAGAAGAAATTTTGCGAATCCCTATCCCACCAAAGCGATCGGGAAGGGATGCTTGAGTCCAAGATTCTTCGCTTAGCTGAATGGTCAGAATTGATGTCACGTTTGCTTTGATTTAGTCATCCATTTGTGTCAGTGAATTATTGAATTCAGTGAATGGACCGCAGCGAAGTATATCAGTATACTTAGAAACGAAAAAACAGAATTTTAAAATTGTCTTTGCGAAATGGGGACTAATTTTAAACACACTTTCATACTTTTTGAATTTAGATAATAAAGATTCTAAAATATAATTCGGGAAGGATTCTTCAAATATAAGAGACAATACAATACAAACAATAAATTGTTGTACAATAGAAATAGCAAGCGATATAGAAAAGATCCAAGGAGGCTGAGGGATCTATCTACTATTTTAATGTTGGATGTCGGTGCATCGAATTTTGTTTTTAAGTCCAGTACATTTAAATCAGGATTTTGCAAAAATGATTCACACTTGGTAAAGTTAAGCTCTAAGCCAATTGCTTGAAATTTGGATTGGATGGTAGGGTAGAAAGGTCAGACAGTAAGGTATCCAAGTCGCCTCCTAGGGTTCCGTCATGTACATACCAGACATTGAATTTGGATTTTAAATTTTGAATAATAGGTTTAATAGGAACTTAGTGAAAATAACTAATAAATCTTTAAAGGGGATTTCTATCATGCTAGCATTGTAAAGTTCAGGGTACATAGCACCTCAAAGTGTTGTTTTCTCGATTTTAATGAAAATTTGCACTTTAAAGTTGAATATTTTGCAAAAAAACAATCAAAAAGTCGTTTTAGCAACCCTCTAATCCTATCGACCTATCGAACGATATCACCCCCACTTTAGGCTTATTTTTTTATTTTTTTTGAAATTTTTATTGTACCGTTTTGTCAGCATAGTTTACATATATAATCGTGCAAATTACAGCTTTCTAGCATTGATAGTCCCTGAGCAAAGCCGCCGACGGACAGACAGACAGACAGACAGACATAGCGAAACTATAAGGGTTCCGTTTTTGCCATTTTGGTTACGGACCCTAATAAAAGATTACAACTATTGGGTCAGTGACGAGCAATCATACGTGCTTTGATTGAAATATTGTAATTTATGTCATTCCTATAATATAATAGTTACTATCTACCAAGACAAATCTAACGACATCTATATATAACACGAGTAAATTTTATCAAATAGTCAAAATACCATAAACGGGACTTATCACGCTATTTTTACACGAGTAATATTCACCTCGACGTTTCGGCAACGTTACAGTTGCCGTGGTCAATATATCAAGCCGTTTAATTTAGTTTGCCTGCCGAGCATGACGAAGAAATAGACAAACGTACTACGTACGTACAACTATTGTTATTTACTCGAAAAACATAACGCTTTTCTTGACGCTATTGAGCAGATATGTTAAATTTTAACGCCTGTTCGATTATTTTGAAGAAGCAACTTTGTGTTTTTGCGGCAATTTTATACCTGACACAGTTATAAAGTTGCTTAGGTACCGGAAAGACGTAAATGACGAGTTCTTGATTAATTAAAGATTTACAGCATTTCATTTTGTACAGCTTATATCACTGTGATTAGCTAAGTAAATTTTGTTGGCGGCTGCACATCGTTCTGTTTATATATAGGGGATAATCTTTGATAAATACCTACTAGCTACTGAATAGACTCCCAAATTCCATCAATAATAGAATATTCCACTATCTATAATTAACATAAACTCCATTTTACCCCGAGAAAGCGCAATTTCCCGCGTGACCCAGTTGAAGTTCCGGATAGTAGCTTTACCTGATAAAACGTAACGTGCAAGAAGAAAATCTCAAGGTCATTAATGAGAAAGAAAATTCAGACACGACTGAATTCAATAAACCTTACCATCCCAGCCTATATACGTCCAACTGCTGGGCACAGGCCTCCTCTCAGAACAAGAGAGCTTGGGCCATAGTTCACACGCAACAATGAATTGCTTCGCAGGTTTGTGCAGGTCTCCTCACGATGTTTTCCTTAACCGCAAAGCTCGTGGTAAATTTCAAATGTAATTCCGCACATGAACTTCGAAAAACTCAGAGTTGCGAGCCGGGGTTTGAACCCACGACCCTCTGCTTGAGAGGCGATAGGTCAAACCACTAGGCCACCACGGCCTTACTTTGTTAAAATATAAAATTATGTTTACTGTATGTACCTATATACATGAAATAGTAAGTACGAGTACAGGGACAAACAAAGTTTTCAAACTATAATAATACCAATTTGAATTACGATAAGTATGGTATTTCAATACTATACGCTTTTGGATTAAATAAATTTTAACGATGTATAGTTAGCTAAACCGGATCATTAGAGTATAAAGATACAATATTACGTGCATAAGCCATGACACACCTCACAAAAATACCCGCAGAGGAATGCGAATGAACTTTGGTATTATGTAGAATCATCTTCAAGGACGCCTGGAACGAACCTATCGCCATGTAATATATGTTATTAAGTCTAAACAAGTTTCTTAAAGCCTCCACATCAATTGATAATACGTGTAGTCAGTAGTGATCCGTGTTTACAAATAAACAGACCTCAGCGTGGCCAAGCTTATTCAGTGATAAAAATTAATGATAATTCAACAGAAAACATGAAAGAGGCTGAAATTGAACTAGCTCAAACTGCAAATAGCAATGAAAATGGTGGAATTAAACCCAGGGAACCACGTAAACCTTTATTGGACTATGTGAAGGTGGCATTTGCTTTTTTCACCATTGAACCGTATCTCCTGTGCTATGTATTACCTAGTTCGATATCAAGCATAGCCGTTCAGAGGTTAAACTTGGAAAAGGCCTGCCGAGTTGGATTAAATCATACTAAGGAGAAGTGTGATGAATGGGAGGGTAATATCACTGTCCAAATCCAGTCAATGGTGGCTGATATGACGACGTGGCAGATTCCTCTACAAAGCGGCATTCCAGCTATTTTTATACTGTTTGTTGGAGCATGGAGCGACCGCACAAGGAACAGAAAAGCTCTTATGCTGTTGCCTATTTTTGGTGAATTAGTGTCCTCGTTTGGTTTGATCTTGACCACGTATATTTTTTCAACGAATGGCCGCTTTGGGCGACTGGGCTGATAGAGTCACTGCCGACTGCCTTGTCCGGTGGATTGTCAATTGCTTTAATGGGGTCCTATAGTTACCTTGCAGATGTCACGTCCGTGGAGTCACGTACATTCAGAATTGGAATCGCCGCTGTTATAGTGACATTGGGTTCACCAGCAGGCACGTCAATCAGTGGTATATTATTACAAGAATTTGGCTACTACGGAGTATTTGGAACAACAACTACTCTCTATTGTTTCGGTTTTCTGTATACTTTCTTTAGGATTCATGATGTAAACCCAATTAAAATACAAGGGACTTGGTTTGAAAAGTTAAAAGATTTCTTCCATCCGAAGAATGTTTGGGAAACAATTTGTATTGTGTTCAAATCGAGTGCGAGAGTGAAGGTCATTTTAGTGATTGCAGCTCACATTGTTATTGTTGGACCTATTTTTGGTGAGTTATTTATAGTAGTTTTATCAATACTTATAATGCTTTCATTGAGATCGACACTTAACAAGAAAGTATCTACAAAACATGAAATAAAATTACAAAATTAAACGGTCCACTCACTCACTCACTAATATCGAGAACGGTTAAATGAAAAAGATCATCTAGAAAGATCGAAACTAGTCATATCGTTCCTGACGAATCGTGAAGATCCGTGAGTTGAATCATTTATTTTTATCACAATAAATATTAAATATTAATTATTTATATTTTATCACGATAGAGCTTAAGGTACTTAATATTAAACCATGAAATACACGATTTGAATTGAATCTGCTAATAATTAATTTTGTCAACGACAATATTTAATTTGATGGTGTGACTAAAATATTTTAAATTCATTTTAACTTCTAGTTTGAGAATACAGTAATAAGCCGGCCAAGAGCGTGTCCGGGACTTTTGAGTTCGTTTATGTATTAGCTTAGAGAGAGGGGGGGAGGGAGACGCACTTTTCATTATAAAGTTTAATATTTTAAATCAACATTTGGTATAGTCTGTCGCTGTCTGTCATTTGGTATATCTGTTATGTTTTTAAATGGGTCTCTGAAAAAATATTTTAAAATTTTCTTCAAACTATTATTGGCCGCCTAATAGGTACGCACACATAAACAACACGCCTGTATTCCCAAATGGGGTAGGCAGAGCACACGAAACTTTACCACTTCGGAGCCACTTTTAGCAATTTTAGGTTTTAAGTTTGACAAAAACGGTACAATAGTGTCAGGTTGCTAGCCTGTCGCTTACGGTAATATTAACCTTTATCCTCAGTCGCCTATACGTCGCATATAAAATTGCGCATTTTAAGCACTTGTTGTACAATCTACTATTTCTTCACCATCGACATGACATACATGACATATCTGTATATTTTCTCACCGAGCGGCAGTAAATTGTTTCATTGCATTCAGTTACTAAAGTCATAATCAAAATGTTTTGCATGTTAATTAATACTTCACTTTGTTACGTACCTAATATCGTATACTACCAATAAATGCATGTAAACTAACAGTCGTAGATACAAGTCTAGACAAAAGATTCGGCAAGTTACAACGAATACGTATTCCTCAGCGTAAATAGTGTTTATAATTTGACACAGACATTAGGTTTCATCTTTACTTCTGCACGAGAGAAGAGAAAATATGGAACCATTTCACTGTAAACGTCATAGTGACATCGCATTAATTAACAAGGAAAATGGTAATGACTCCTTTGAAAAGGTTCCATAGTGGCTCATGAATGAAAGTCCTTGACCGTACACACAAAACAACCACATACTTATACAGGGTGGAAAGTTGATATGGGGCAACAAGGACAGCTACCAGATCCCTTGCTGCTACGCGAAAATGCTGTTAGGAGATCTTTTTAACTTTTTGGGTGATGACAATCGACATTCACAGATTTTTGATAAAATGTACAGTCAGCGAGAAAATCGATAGATTTGACTTTTTTTTAATGCCAATCGGTCCCATTTCTATCAAGGATTAAAACACTCTTTGAGACCAACTGAGGTTAGAGTACTAGAACACCCACAAATCAAAGAAAACTTATTCCATACAACTGTATGGTACTGTATGGTGTTCCTGTACCCTAGGAACTCCTAGGGTAGGGTAGGGTACTTAACATTTTAACTAAGTTAGTGTCTTAACCCAGTATTGTTGGCCCATCTCAACTTTCACGCTGTTTGTACAGGTAGATAGATATATGTATACGCAATTTTATTATCTATATAGGCGATGAAATATATTTAGCTTATTATAGGAAATCATTAAGTACCTACCTCATTCTATAGAAAATATGTGCAATGTACCATGAATCATTAAAAACTTTTACTGAACTGAACAAGATTTTTTTTACTTTCTAGGTGAAGGAACAATGCTTTATCAATACATAGTGCTGAAGTATATGATGGATGATGTTGAAATCAGCCTCTTTTTCACATATTCCATCCTTTTGGGTTTATGCGGTAAGTTTTAAATATGCTATATATACTTATTTGTTATCAAAAAGCACGAAAAATAAAAATGATTTAGATTTTTTTTCCCATGGCTACTGTTTAATTTCTTTGCATTGGAAGTAAAAAGCAGAATGTATAACTTGATTATAAACACATTTTACCCTCGACTTAACTACTAACCCTAGACTGCAGCGGTTATTTATAAATGTCTCGATTGAAATGGTGCGTTTTATTCACTTGTTGTAATCTACTATTAATGATACGCTACTACGCGGAGGTTAGTAATAGATTTTGCTTGCGGATGTAAAATACATCCTTGTCCTTCCCATAAGCCTTACTCAAGTTGATCATTGTGATACAAAAACTAGCTCCGACCACAACATATTACATCAGTCAGAAAATAATTACGTTATTGTATAGATACAAACTGATTAAAACTGCTCGTTCACGGTCAAAGAACTGTTACAAAGGTTAAGTTTGGCTCAAATTTTAGATAATTTTGGATTAAACTTATCATAAAAATAAATTCTTTAAAAAATTAAGAAAGGGAGTTATTTCTTTATTGTTTAATGAAAGCTTATAACGAGCCTATTCTAAATACATACGTATAGTATCATAATATACACTTTTAAGCTGTCATTTTCACAGGAGCATCAGAATTTTTAATAAAATATTAATAATTAAAAACCTGTCTGCCTTAAAACGAATAAACCTGTAGAACTCTGTCAAGTAACTTAAACATGAATAGTCGGGAACATTACTGGGTTTACCGGTAGTTAAAAAAATTGTTGCTACCAATCCTACCAAAAATAGTAAGTAGCCGTTTATTAAAAAAAAAATTTGTGTGTTTGGTGGGCCAACCTGGCGCCCATCCGAAATTTGACAGATCGCGGGTAAAAGTATCTACTATACTACTACAAAAAAAAGTATGAAAGAAAAAAAAAACAAATTGGCGGAAACCTTGCGAATTTTCCGTGGACATTTTTTGAGAGTGCGAATGTAAACTTACAAAAATTGAATCATCGAGTGCTAGTTTACAGCATGAGTTTTTTTTTTCGTCTACTATTCCTGTAATAGTTGAAAGAATAGCTGATTATGCACCGCATTAAGTAATTTATATTGCCCGCGTACTTTTTAAAGCCCTCGCTGACGCTCGGGCTCCAAATTGGCACTCGGTACGATAATAAATAACTTTCTGCTTGGTGCAACAATCTACTATTTCACACCGGAGCGCAAGCTTCGTAACAGTCTTCATAAATTACCTACAAGCTTTTATAACTTTCGGTAGGTATATGAATGTATGTATGTGCAGGTTCACTTTTAGTGGTCGGATTAACTTGAAATTTGACATACCTATATACTTACGTAAGTCAGGTTACAATATATTAATCTGGTAGTAAAATTATGGTTATTCAGCCAGGATTATCTCTGCAGAGGGAACTCCGAACGGTTAATAGCATCGACTTGAAATTTGATACGGAAATGTAGTTTGAATGACAATGCAAGTACAGTCAGCAAAAGCTTGTGTTCAAAATATATTTTTTTTTTCAAAATTTATTTCCTTTCGTGTTACAGGCACAGCAGTAGCGGTGACAGTATTCAGCAAACTGTTAAAAATGCACGACGCCTTCATCGGCATCATAGCAACGGCGTGCAAAGTGATATCTTGTTGCGTGTACGCATTGGCTCCGACAAAGCCTTGGTTCTACTCCGGGCCGGCTTTCGACTTCTTCGGCAATTCCGGAATAACCGCCATCAGATCCCTAGGGACCAAGGTCGTTGAACCTGACCAAGTCGGTAGGTGTTTAAAGAAGATTTTTTTACCACGAGTTTTACGGTGAAGAAAAACATCGCTAGGGAATCTGAACAAACTTGGGCATTAATTGAATGGTGTATGTGAAATTCCCAATCCACACTGGGCGGGCCCGCGTGATAACTGCAGCCCAAGCCCTCTCATTCTGTGAAGAGACCTATGCCCAGCAGTAGGACGTACATATTTGGGCTGGAATGATGATGATAATGATTATGATATAATATCCAGTTACTTAGTACTCACGTGTAATTTGTAAATAAATTACCTATTTTTATGTTCTCTTTCAGGCAAGATGTGCTCTCTCATAGGGTTCGTAGAGGCAGTAGCGCCGGTGATCTACA
The DNA here is from genome assembly GCF_025370935.1 of Choristoneura fumiferana. Classification (NCBI taxonomy): domain Eukaryota; kingdom Metazoa; phylum Arthropoda; class Insecta; order Lepidoptera; family Tortricidae; genus Choristoneura; species Choristoneura fumiferana. The sequence goes on from NC_133485.1 coordinate 11,144,196, forward strand.
CACCGTTATACTCTCAGACATACAAATATACCCTCGCCACACTACCGGGGGCATTTTATCTGCTAGGAGGCGCAATGACGATACCAGCCTTCTTGATATTTATGTAAGTTGTATTCATATTGAGACATGGGAGATATTTAATGTACCATCAGCCATATCTGTGGTCTACCACCCTAAAGTTGATAATCGTTTGCATGTCACAAAACAATAATGCAATAGACGTGTCTGTCACTTGAAAGTTCGACTTTCGCGACATAGTATTCATCTTGATAGAACTTGTTTAAAAATTGATATGTCGGCGCCGATCGTAAAATCCGCCTGATCACAAAATTCCTAGGCATTTCCTGAAATGGCGCTATTTTATTAATTGGCTAAGGGACATCCGGTGACGTATAGACAGATCATGAAATTCCTAGGCATATCATGAAACGCCATCATTTGATGATTTGGCCAGTTTTTGGCAGATCATGAAATTCCTAGGCATATCATAAAACGCCGACATATCGGTTCTGGCACTTCGCCGGCCGCTACCGCGGCCCGCTCGCTTCGCTTGCTCGGCTTGTGGGTTGTGGTCACGATTCATACTAACCGAACTCCTCGCTTTGCTCGTCGTACCTAAATTATTCTTTTTTTCGGCATATCACGATGTGCCCGGTATAGAACTAGGAATATCTACGAATGCATTGCTCTAATCGATCTGCCGTATTGTTTCTCAGGCACATCGTGATATGCCTGGCCAACGTTTAGGCATATCGTGAAATGGCGCCATTTCATGATATGCGTAGGAATTTCGTGATCTGGCGGATTTTACAATTGGCCGCCGACCGAATATCACTTGCCAATCAACATTTCGCTGATGGATGATTCAACTTGACAACTAACTATTAACAAGTTTTTGTATGACAACGTATCATTTAGTCGAATTATTATAAAGCAGAATATTATAATGACTTAAAACGTTTTGAAAACTTATCACTTGTCAAATCTTTCACTAGGCCAAAGAACTATTAAACGAATAACGTTTCGTCAGTGGCCGGCGAGTGCCAGAATCGTCTTTTTAGGGTTCCGTAGCCAAATTGGCAAAAACGGAACCCTTATAGTTTCGGCATGTCTGTCTGTCTGTCTGCTGTTTTTCTGTCTGTCTGTCCGTCCGCGGCTTTGCTCAGGGACAGTCAATGCATGAAAGCTGTAATTTTGCACGAATATGTATGTAAACTATGCCGACAAAATGGTAGAATAAAAATATTTTGATTTTTTTAGGGTACCTAAAGTGGGGGTGTATGTTTTTTCTCATTCAACCTTGTAGTGTGGGGTATCGTTGGATAGGTTAAAACCAATAGGGGGTTGCTAAAACGATTTTTCGATTCACTGATTTATTGTTTGCAAAATATTCCCCCTCTAAAATCTAAACCGGTGGGTGGACAAATTTAAAAAAAATTCAGGATGGCAGTAAGTATAACAAACTTACAAGGAGAAACTATAAAGGTTAAGTTTTCTTGAGAATTATTAGTAGTTTAAGAGTAAATAGCAGCCTAAGGTATAAAATATACCTAAACTTGGAATATTCCGTACAAAATACGAAATCCTTAGAAAAATATACTTATTTTTTTCGTAATGGGAAACCTTTTTCGGGCGTGTTCGACACGCTCTTGTTCAATATTTCTTTTCAAATACCTATCAATAACATGAGTGTAATTTGATAAATTATAAAAAAAAAAAAACAATGAAACATTTGGGAAAAATTGTACAGCGAAAATGAATTACGCAACCAAACATTCTACTAACCAAAAGTTGGCATTTTGAAAAGTGACTTTATAACAAACAGACCAAACGTACAGTTGGTAACCATGAGGTTGGCAAATAAAACAAAATCGTTTGATAAGTTGGCAAGTGATCATTTGGCGAAAATAAATTATGAGAAAAGTTGGTTGAGAACTAATAATCGGCGAAACAATAATAATATGCTTAACAACCGCTTAAGAACAAGGCGAGATGTCTTTAGGCTTTACTACCACAACATGATCTATAATATACGTTTCTCTTTTACTAGAATGAAACGAAAGAGACACAAAACTTGAACCGGAAATTCATAGTGGTGATATAATATTATACATATAAAGACAATAATAATTCTCCGTTAAATGCCTCATCAGCTAAAAGTTCACGGTCACCAGAGGCCATATTGTCTAACGCGGTGAGGTTTGTGATTGCATTCACCATCTCTCTCTACCCTCGTCTTATATCGTGTAACAGAAAGAAGTGGGGAAAACGATCGTGATTCCAAGTCTATTAAATAATGAGGATCTTAGTACCATAGATTTCAAAATATCCTATTGCTAATGGCATAATATATATTCCTCCAAAAACGTAAATATAAAAAATAGGTCAAGTTCTCCCTTGACACTGGTAGTGGTATCTATAATGATGCCAATTTTGATGCTCACTAAATTTCACTATAAATAGTTCATGTACTCACTGTAGAAGAAGTTAGTACCTGGGCGACCGAGTTTCGCTCGGATAAAATTGAAAGTAAATTGCGTTTTAAGATTAAGATTAAGATTAAGATTAAGATTGATTTATTTGCCAACATGAACAATACAGGATAGGCACACAGAATACAAATAAACAATAAACTATTAAAAAATGCGTTTGCCAGTCCCTTGCACTGTGTGGCAAAGGAACAGGCTTAGCTTATGCTGCGCTTGCTCAGAAGCTGCCAGCGCTGGTTTTCAGCCTGCCCCGTTGACAGGCTAGCTAGAATGGCTTACATAGCAGGTAGATTGGCACGCAAAGTAAAAAAAAAAAAAATGAAGAATGAAATAAATAAAAAACAACAATAAAAACACAGAGATAAGAACAATTAAGCTACTAATTTAGTAATTACAGCTCTACAACACTATGTTCTAACTTCTAACAAATAAAGATTTGGGTACTTTTTTGCAGACATTCCGAGTACATTAAATAGCCTGATCTTAAAGTGTCACCAAACTATTATACTTATCATCAATTTGTTCACAGAAGCTTTACCTGATACACAGAGCAGAGCAAAAAGATGTAGTGAAGAACCCTCAAGCCAAAGAAATGTATGCACATGACAACGATGTTACAGCACTTTAAAATGAAATAGGCCAGCCACAGTACAGTGGAGATTGTTACTTGAAGTCATTAAAATTTCTAATAATGATGTTTTGTTTTTCTGTTTTTTTTTTTTATTTATTTAAGAATTCCCGACACTCACTTGGCCTTTTTCGACGTTAGACAGTGGTTGCCAACCTATGGTTCGAAGACCATCTGCAAACGCTAAAATAAGGTTCACGAACTAGTGAACATGCGTGTTATATGATCAGATGAGCAGGAAAGAATATTTTTGAACGATTTATTTATTTTTCATGTTCTCATCATCTTCTTAGCGTGGGTATATAAGTCCTACAGCTGGACACAGGCCATATTTTAGAACGAGAGGGCTTGGACCGGACTAACGCCAAACGGACCTCACGATACTAACGCCATCTAGCGATATTTCATGTCAGTCAGGAAACCCTCATTTGCTCTCATAGCCGAAAACATTTTATAAACATTGGCTAAGTAATTTTTATAGGCGCTGATATTAATGGTAGGTATACGACCTAATACGCAACATCTTCGAATCGCTAAGTGATCACTAAGTGGGAACTAAAAGCTAATGCTAACCTACATTAAATTGCCTGTAGAAACAAATATGAATATAATATGAATTTATCTAATAATTTTTTGGTCTCGTCGACGAGTAGACACGTTCACAGATACTTTAAAATAAAAATATTTCTCCTTTAAACTATCATTATTTTCTACTCCTTTATCGTCTTACCATATCTATTGTACAGTCACCACTAGTCACCAGTACCAATATCTGACACAACAAGTGTGCGTAAATATCTGATACGACTCTATTTCTAGGGCCGGAAGGACATGCACGATTTTTGCACGCTCCGCTGTGGCAGATATTAATGCTGGTGACTGTACTATCTAAATCTTCAAATGTTTTTCTTCTGTGCAGGTGTGTGCTGGATTAAAGCGTGTCACACACTAAGCAGATACCATAAGATATCTGTATCTGAACGCATTATCTTTCAATACCGCTCAATACACACATAACGCAGATATTTTATATTTTATCGTAATGTATCTGTAGAGACTGACATAATTAAAAGATGGTGCGGATATTAGCTGCATATACAAATTAGTTAGAGTTCATGTGTCATCTCGTATTCGACGTTTACTTTCTCAACCTCGTATCTGACAACATTAAATTGCTTTAGAATCATCGTTATGTTAAGTAATGTAGAGTGTTAATTTGTTGTATACAATTCGGGTAGATACGAGGATGAGCAAGTAAGCGGTCGCTATTATCGTATCTGCATAGTGTTTGATTTTTTCAGATAATTAAGTGTTTATACCTACACAGATAAATTATTATCGCATCTGCGTAGTGTGCGAGACTATACGAGTAAGCCTATCTAGAGAATCCTATCCTACTAATATTATAAATGTGAAAGATTGTGAAGATATTTGGATGTTTGTCTGAACAACGAACATTTATAATTTAAAATTTAGTGAGGAGCCGGCTAAAGTTCTTTTCATTATCATAATCATCAGCCTATATATACATACATTCCACTTATGATCTCAGGAATGGCTCTAAACTTCGATAAAATATGTTATGTGGGGTTTTCGATGGCGATGTAGTTCGATCTTTATCCCAGCGTATAACCGTCCCACTGCTGGGCAAAGGCCTCTTCTCAGAATAACTTGTTGTATTTCCCACGCAAACCTAGTGCAGGTTTATTTAAAGTTCTATAAACATTCAGATACTTGTCATCCAGTTTTCATGTTGAGGGTTGCGTAAATTACATATGTTGCCAATGTTAAAGTACTTGCAATTATAATATTCCGATTTCACTTTCTCCCAAACAAACGGCTTTCGAAACAACTGCGCCTTATTTCTTAAAGGAGCAAATGACCAAGTTCATTTTATATAATAAAGGATTTATATAATTTTAATGATGTGAACATCAGATTGGGATTTGGATGACAATGACGTCAAACCTATGAAAATTAATTAGTACCTACCTATTTGATTATTTTTATCATAATTGAAGTGAAAAGCATCAGTGCCCTAAAATTCAACAAGATACTGTGCGAGTAGTTAGTGCCCGTAAAGCTTTTGTAAATAAATCGACTGCAATGTCTTTTTTTAACACTGACCTGGCACTGCCGTGTGCCTTAATTGTTATATTGTCGTCTTTTTTTTTTATTCGACTGGACTCAACTCTCCACATCGTTCAACTAGTCTACCTAGTAGTGACTAACTGTTACTCGAACATCAACATCAGCCTAAAGATAATCTACTGTTGGACAATGGTCTCCTCTTTTATAGGTAGAATGCCACAGTGAATGACACCACAAGTTGCCCGCAACTCTCACGATGTCGTCAGTAACCTAGAGGCAGACGAGCCAACGCCGTCTTCGGTTACCTGTTCTTCGTGCGATGCGGACTTCCCATTGCCGTTTAAACCTCAGTAATGGCTAGAGCTAAGTATGTCTGTGACTTTAGCTATTTGGAAAATTATTATATAGATCGTGCATTAGATTATCGTCGTGTATTGTCGTCACCCACGTCAATTCATAAGAGGTCGACAATTCATAAGAGTTGCATTTGTTTTAATCTCTCATGCTTTAAAAAAAACGATTATTTAGTACGGTGTTTTGTGGTTTAAAATCAGTTCCACGTCACTTGATGGTAAAATTATGGTGATCCTCATCGATAACATTTACAAAGCGAATTAAACAGGTTGTACTAACATAACAAACGTTGTATTTAATTAGGTGCACAACCGCGCACGCTTGGCAGATAAGCAAGGAAAAATGACGGCGGATGAGTAAGGCACGGTGCTCGAATAAATAAGCCGTGTCGCCGGGCAGACCTCTGTTATCGCAGTCACCGAGATGCGGCGAACAGTCGCGCCAACGCACTTTTGTAACTCTCTTCGATTCAGAACCTGACATTTAAAACTCAGGTTTTCGTAACACCCAAAAACCCTACAGATTAACTCAACAGCCTTAGTCCACCGAGTGACGGCGCCGTATCGGTCGGACACCGAGTGCAGCGTCAACTGCAATATTAAACGGCGGCTCTTTCACTTTTACTGACTCCCATTTGGGATGCCATGCGGTAACATGAGCAGCGAACATACACACAGTTGTGGCAAACTTACCAACTCGAAGACGCGTCTTACTGGAAACTCTAATAAGTCATGGCGGGAAAAATCCAAAGGAGTGTTAAAGAGCATCAAGAATTTATGGCGCGAAATCACCGTGGAACCATGTTTGTTTACTTACATGCTCTGCACAGCGCTGTCGTCATTTGCCGTTCAGAACATGCACTTGGAAAAGGCGTGCAGGGTCAATTTGGATTACGGCGAAGAAATATGTGACAGAATTCAGCATAGAAATGTTACTGGACTGGAAAAGGAAATGAATGAAATAGAAACGTTAGTGGCAAAGGTAGTCGCTTGGAAGTTCCCGCTTCAGACAGCTATACCCGCTGTTATGGTGCTCTTTGTTGGGGCATGGAGCGACAAAAACAAAAAAAGGAAGATATGTATACTGTTCCCAATGATTGGAGAAATTATTGCTAACTCAGGATTACTTTTAGCAACGTATTTTTATTACGAAGTGTCCTTATCGGCGACAGTTCTTATTGAAGCACTTCCAGCGGCACTAACTGGCAGCTACATTATTATATTTATGGGGATGTATAGTTTCATGGCAGATAGAACATCAGTGGAAAACAGGACATTTCGTTTGGGGATTGTGACTATTTGCGTCAGTTTGGGCACTCCTATGGGGACAGTACTAAGTGGGATATTCTTACGACTTTTGGGATACTACGGTGTGTTTTCTTTGCTTCTCGTTTTACATTGCGGCTCGTTGTTGTACGGTGTACTTAAACTTGAGGATGTTGCGGCCATGGAAGATAAAACGAACGAAAATTGTGCTCCTAACAATAAATTTAAAAAAGCAGTGTGTGACGTCTTGGGACTTGTTGTTAACACTTTGATGGTAGCGGCGAAGCCGAGAGCATTTGGAGGGCGTATGGAAATATTTTTGATACTTGGCTTGTATATCATTATGGTTGGACCATTGTATGGTAAGTAATGTGAACAAAACCTATATTCGGATTTTATCTTTTAAGTCTGTTTTTGAAAGTTCTAGAAAAAGGATAAATACTAAAAGGATTGGTACTTTCACAACGTTTCCTTGTGGATCCGCCTATTTAACGTCAGCAGGACCAAATAAATACCTATAGGTGACAACGTATAATAATTAATATAAAAAATAGCCAACTAACTCAAAACTCATTTTTAGAGCGGTCCACATCCTCCACTCTTTCTCTCATTTGGACTTAATACTTTGTCACTCCCATAATAAAAAAAAAACCTTCGATTCCTTTAGGCTAAGAAGCGTGCCAAGAAATTACCTAATCAATTATACATAGGTAGTTATGCACTCGAAAATCACAATTGTTTTTACTGGTAGCTGTCGAGTAAAAAAGGACCCTTTTTCAAAATGATCCCTTATGTTAGAGGTGCAATAAATTTTTCACGGAAAAACTAATTTTCTGTACAAAAGAAATAACGAATCGTAAGTTATCTTAATTTTTTATCATCATCACCGTCCATAAAATAAAAAACCTTATCATATTTCTACCGATAATATAATATTTCGTGTTTGATATAGCCTTGATGATTTTTTTAATTATTTATTACCTAGTCATATATTATGTAGGGTAATTGGTGTAAAACTTAGACGCGAAATTAAGATTAATAACTTACCTGTTGAAAAACGTCACATACCTAAAGCAAAAGAAAAAGATCATCATCATCATCATCATCAGCCTTAAGCTCGTCCACTGCTGAACAAAGGTCTAAAACGAACGCCACAATGAGACAACTCGTCACTTTGCGCAACTCTCACACACGATGTCGTCAGTCCACCAAGTCTAAACTTCGTCTGTCAAAAAAACAACTGAATAAACCTTTTTATTTTTAGGTATCTTGCTATTACTGTGGCCGTATTGTTTGACCCTCTGACGTTTGCAATCGCATTTACCATCTCGTTGTACCCTTCGACGGTGAAGTACCAAGATCTCCTAACTGAATGAAGTTTGACATACAATTGAGGACCTTAGCACCCGTAAGCTAAACCTCCTAAGTTGCATGTTCGAGATCTAGTAAGTTCGAGGTGTACTTCCCTCGCCTTGCTTTCATACTAGGCACGCACTTGACACAAAATAGGAGTGGGGGGTTAATTAAATCGTCCTGAATAAATTATTAAACACAGTCCGTGACTTAGTAGCATACAAGGGAGAGAGTAAAGAATAAAGTTAGTTCGCGATTGGCCACCTCCAAACCGAGACGTTTTAATGTACCCCCCCTCCTATTTCTAGGCACACTTATACAATTGCATATGAATACAATTAAACCAGTGTTGGTTTAAACTAGCAAATTATTTAATCTTTTCAAACATTTCAAGGAAATACTCAAAAAGTTTGGATGAGGTACTTAACGTCTCAGCAAAAAACTTGAACATTTTTGACCTAAGTACTTATGTATGCGCACAACGCACATGCATTTCAATCTAGGTGAGGGCTAGCAAGGACTTTTGAGATAAATGTCAACGTTCGATCCGACAAGAAGCGTAGCAGCTGTTAATACCTACGATAACTGTGTCTAAAATTTACTGAGTTAATAAATAAATAGTAATAAATTTCATATAAAAAAATCTATGAATATTTATACCTGACTTATCTTGAATAATATGCTTAGTGACCCCAGTATAGTCTGCCAACAGGTGGTCTTAGACCAAGGACGACTAAGATCATGTCTAATGTTCATGTCACACCTGTACCGGTTATCGTTGGGAACGATACACTCAAAGTTGTTGACCTTGTTATCTAGTAAGGCAGGTCCAAGAGGTTGCCCGAAGAGTCCAACTCAGATGAGAAACGTTCGGGAAACTTCTTACCATCTTCTCGTCCAAACTCCGCATGCCTGAAGATTAAAGTCTTCAACAAGTGTGTTGTTCTCAGTGATGATTATAGTTTAGAGACGTGGTCCATTACTGCTGGCTTTTTAGAGAGACTTACTCGTGGAGTCACTCAAAGAGCTGAGAGAGCTAGAAAGAAATTCACCGAAGAACTAGTCACCAACATAGCTTGAAGAATAATAGTTAGTTGAAGAGGCAATGGGCGGGCCATATGACTCGAAGAATAGATAAACCGTTGGGGGAGAGAGGTTCTCGAGTGGCAACCATGAAACGGAAGGCGAGGAGTTGGCAGGTCTCCCACTGTGGGTGGACTGATGATATCATGAGAGTTGCGGGTAACTGGATGAAGATGGCTGTCGGTAGTCTCACTGTCCAATCCATAAACAATGGATGTCTTCTGGCTGATGATGATGATGATCTTGTGGGAGATAAACTTGATTTGCAACTTAACAATTACAACGTATGATTATTGTAGTTAGGTAAATTGATTGTCTCATTTGACTTTAAAGTAAGTAGTTGTGGTTAAGATGTCTGCTCAACTACTCTTATATTGAACACAGTCACGAATGGGTCATACAAAAATGTCCTTGAATTACGAATCATGGTGGAATTTGACACCTTATAGATGAAGTTAAAATTGTATGAAAGCTCCGTTGTGACATTTATGAGTATCTAACTTTCGCCCGCGACTCCGTCTGCAGAAAATTCGTTTATCGCTATCTTGTTGGAACTATGCAATTTTCGAAGTAAAAACCATCATATGTCCTTTCCAGGGTCTCACACAATCTTCATACAGAATTTCATTTACATGAATTGGTTCAGGAATTTAAACGTGAAGAGATAACAGTCAAACACACTTTCGCATTTATAAATTAGCAAGTACATTTAGTAAGGATTTTCGTGTCACAAGGGAACATTTTCCAGTCAGTATTTTTTTATGCTTAAGTTCGATTTAACATAGTCCCCCTTTTCCCCTCGTTTGTTGGTTTGGGTCCAATCAAGCAACTAAAATTTCACCAATTTCCACTGATTGGCATAATAAATGAAGATTGAACATTCAATTACAGCATTATATAAATAAAAACCGGCCAAGAGCGTGTCGGACACGCCCCAAAAAGGGTTCCGTAGCCATTACGAAAAAATTAAATAATATTTTTCTGAGAATTACGTATTTTATACGGAATCTTCCATAGTTTAGGTATATTTTATACCTTAGGCTGCTATTTACTCTTAAACTACTAATAATTCTCAAGCAAACTTAACCGTTATAGTTTTTCTTGAAAGTTTGATATAAGTACTTAATACCATCCTGAATTTTTTCAAATTTTTCCACCCACCGGTTTAGATTTTAGAGGGGGGGACGCTCGATTTTAATGAAAACTTGCACTTTAAAGTTGAATATTTCGCAAACAAATCGCTGAATCGAAAAATTGTTTCGTAATGGCTACGGAACCCTATTTTGGGCGTGTCCGACACGCTCTTGGCCGGTTTTTTTACATGTCATAGAATAATGCTTGTAAGTCATACCCATCCGACTGTTGCCTACGTACTAAATAATTCGTTTCCTTAAACAAATGCAACCGGATAAATGGCGGAAAAAATCCTGTATCAAGAGGTCTAAGTCCGCTGTCCTTCACTTCAAGATCACTATGTGTCGGGAAACGTATGTATACAGCGCCTATTCGTTATTATTTATCAATATAAGATTAAAAAATTTACGAGTCAGTTAATTGATTTGCAATTCAATGCAGTGTGTTGGCATTCGTCGCAGCGACGACGTGGGTTTTATTTTGACATTTTATTGATGTTTTTTGCAATTAAATTTTGAGGACGATGGTAAAAAAAACAAGTCTTAGATTGACTCAAAAAAAGGTTTTTGATTCGGCGGTTATATGTGTTTAATTTTTTCGACAGTGTACACGTTACAGCGGTGGTCTAATTTAAACTATATTGTTGTCGTTACTTTATTCGCGTTTGAAGTTGAGTCATACAATAAAGTACAAATTCATTTATTTAACACCACAAATTAAGACAATGATTTAACCAAACTAAAAATAAAAAAGTGTAAACAATAGGCCATCTTATATTTCGCTTCAAAGTGATGACACGTTTTCGTATTTTTTGGTTCTAGTCATGAAATATTTTCTAATTTAATTATGATTACTTATTGTGAATTTCTTCACCACATTCACAATTGAAGGTGATACGTAGTTGTTGTCTGCGGCTCCATTTGCGAAGAGTCCGTTTATCTCTATTCTGCCGGAACTTTTAAATTTTTCAGGGCTAAAAGTATAGTATGTGTGTACATATTATGCATGTATGTATGTATATAACTCTTTATTGTACATAAACCATACAACAAAACACAGATTATAATTAGAAAGAGATGTACAAAGACCAACTTATCCCATGAAGGGATTTCTTCCAGGAAAGTGTCCTTTGTATTATAAACTATTTGTGTGCCTCCTCTAAATCCAATGACCACCTATACTGATACACTGACACACTCACAAAGTTTTGCATTTACAATATCAGTAGGTTAACCTCATTAGTCATATTCGATTGCGTAGGTCAGTGTTCCGGCAAATATGTTTATGAACCAAATGTGTCCATCTTGTTTATAAATCTGTTTATAGGATTATATTTTGTGATTTTAAGAGGACAAGCTAGCAAAGCAGTGAAAACTATAACCAATCAACTGGTCTTAGGCTACACATCTACTATAGAGATATGCTAGAACGCGTAGCTGTAGGTATGTCAAAAAAAAATTAGCCGATAATAAGTTTTTGGTGGCTGTTGTTTTGTTCTAAGTACTAAATCGCATACCAGGATGTACATATTTTAAAAAATGTTTCACATTAACTACGTTTTACAAACTGACAAACTTATAAACATACCAAAGGTGAAAGATAGCTAAAAAATGACCTAGGTTGGTTCGATTTCCTTAACTCGCTTGAGAAGATTGGGTAATCTTCTTTGTGGATATTTTGCTTGAAGTTTTTTGAAGCCTCACACATTGAGCTAGCAGCGTTAATTTTTCCGAATTGGTACAAATAGAGATTTTAAAAAACAAGCAACTTTTTGTTTGTGGTGTCTATTGGGTGGCAAAGATTGCTTTCCAGTTTGATGTCCAGTAGCTTTGGCTATGTGTTGTCTATCAGTCAGTCGGTGGTATTCGTTTTGTTATTTATATCATTATCGTCATCATACCAGCCGTAGGACTTCCACTGTTGGACATAGCAATGTTTTATAAGTACCAATAAGTATAATATTACAAGATATCCGCAGAAAATTTGTGTTGAACTGCACAAATTGCATGAGGTTTTTTAGTTCAATGACATACCTTTGTTTATTCAAATCCCCAAAACTGTATTTTTATAATATGTCACCAACAAGAACTGTCCACATTTTTTCCCTTTACCAAGTTATAAATAACTTCCCACGCAGTACATTGATTACCTTTTTGGAGTTTTATAAATTTATAATCACAATAATAATATAATAAGCAAAGCACGGAAAGAGTGAGGTGTTTTAAGAATTTGTATAACATGGACATTCAACGGTAGTTGGTCTCATGAGTAATTTTACTATACTAACGAAATTATTGTACATAGACTGCTTTACTTCTTTGAGCTTGACGTCGCCATTAAAACGAAAGGCGCTATGACTGAGATACGCCCTTTTAGTTTTTTTTGTTCCATTCGATAGCTAGACAAGGTTTGCATCTAATTATATAAGCCATATAGCGCTATCTTACCTAAAACGTTTAAAAAAATCACTAAGAAGTTTTTTCATATCTCATCTTTTTCTTAAATTACTATGAGGTTGAGTGCTATGTTGATTTTCCAAAGCCAAACAGCCGTATGTCATACACATAGGCACACATTACATACATTACACACATAGATTATTATAATATAGAAAAAGAAAAAGACTTCTTCCATTTTTTTCTTTTATTATGTTTTAAAAATCGACAGGTTGTAAACTCATCATTTTATTGAAGACAGTTATAACACAGGACAGTTAGTCCACACCACACAAGCTTTAAATTGGTGAAAATCAACTAAAAACATGCATAAAATGAGTCAATCCTAATATATATGTGTGTGTTAATAATATTTAAGTAACTAACCTTTATTAAGCACTCAGTGCTACTAACGTTTCGTAATTATGGTAATAGCAACTAATGGTACATGCATAATCCAACTGATCTAAAATTGTAATTTCAACCCAAATACCGGAATAATCTTTTGGTTAACGCTCGCAGTTGAAATCAAGTAATTAATTGGTATTTACTCGGCTTAATTAGCTGTGGTTAATAATAATTTTGTAACGTGTTCGAAAAGGCGGGATAAGGAAGGAGAAATGGCCCCCGTCAAGAACTAAGGATTATTTTAATGTCGGTTGTTTGCTATCAGATCTTATAAGTAATGTAGATTAGATATTGTTGTATATTTTCGAGAAAAAAAATGTGCTTGTGTCAACAGGCGAAATCAATATTTATAAAGCGTTCTATTTTTAATTTTTAGGGTTCCGTACCCAAAGGATGCCAATGGAACCCTATTACTGAGACTCCTGTCTGTCGCAGGGCTCTATATCCTGAGCCGTTAGCTAGAGACTTGAATTTTTCACAGATTATGTATTATAGTGGCCGCTATAAGAACAAATATTAAAAACAGAATAAAATTGATATTTTAGTGAGGCCCCCATACAACAAACGTGTTTTTTTGCCATTTTTGCTTGATATTAATAACAGCAACAGGTAGACGCTTGAAATATCCAAAGAATGTGTAGTTGTGTAATCAATTTAAAAATAAATAATTAAATTAAAATAAAATAAATAAATATTAAGAAGGTGGCGGGACGATTTGGAGCGATTCCAGCCGGACTGGCAACATTTTGCCGAAGCCAGAGACGAGTGGAAGGAGAAAGGGGAGGCCTTTGCCCAGCAGTGGGACATTATATAGGCTATTAAAAAAAAAATTTTCAGGCAGGCTCCCATACAACAAACTTGATTTTTTTCCCGTTTTGTTTTTGCTATTTATATATAATACAGAAATTATAATTATTTGTACAAAATTTGTGCATCATAATGATGACAACAAAAGCCAAAGCAAAAGACGCTGCAGTAAATTATCACGAGATGGACATCTCAATACTTCTAAATATCACTCGTTCAACAAACAATATTTTTTTTCTTAAGATAATTGTGTCCGCCGACAATAAGTATGCTCGCAACACAATAAGCGAGCGGTATGAAACAAAACACGTACAAAATTAAAATTAATTTCGCACCTGTCTTAAAAAACAAATGTAACATGTACGTGCATAAGTAGACAAAATATAACCATGACCAATCCAATACGCCTTGGCATTGGCTTGAAAGTAAATGACCCTCACAACACACAATGCGACAACAATTCGATAACACAACACATACCAACCCAAATTAATCTTTAACTGAAAAACATAAAGTTTCAATTAAATAGCAATATGTTTTCATATGCTTTTTTTTACAGGTGATTCACAAGTGGCTTACTTGTATGCTATACGAAAATTCCACTTCACCGAAGTTGAATATAGCGTTTATGGTACAATCAACATAGTGCTGGGCTTGGTTGGTAAGTTAATTAGAATTATAAGTTATTTTTAGGTCATATTGTGCTATTTCTGTAGAGGTCGACGTAACATGACAAAGGGTGGTCAGGGTACCTGAGACGATATTGTATTATGACGTCTAAATAACCTCCAATACGAGTTTAGTTGCATTATGCAAATTACGAGTATGGGAATGAGATATTATTAAGTATATCACTTTGACGTGCCTAGTGATTTTGTCAAAATTAGACATTAATGACATTTTAATAAGAACCACGGCACGCGTCATCGTGAATGACTCTACCTATACCAATAATAATACAATGATAATGTATCGCTGAAAAATAAATAATTATATTTATGCTTGATCAATAGGTGTCCTATGGTCCTTTACTACGAAGTGGAAAATTCGAACTTCGTGTCTTGCCGTCCCTCTCACGCTCATATATTATTCAAAACGAGAGCGAGAGGGACGGTACGATAAGAACTTCGATTTTCGAATTACGTAGTAGCCCCTCTGTTTTGTAAAGGCACGTAGGCCTAGTTCAAGATAAAAAAAGATGTAAAAAAAATCGTTACGCAAAATTAAATGTCTGCAACAGATTTTTAACTAAAATCACCAGCCGTCATACGATACTAATTTAATTTTAAAAAGATTTTGTTATCAATGTATGTAGCTTAGGTCAAGGATGCAGATAAAAACGCATCCACATGACCGTAGAATTTTTGCATCGCAGTGGATCGCAGTTGTAAAAGATAAAGTCGTCAGTATGTACGTTATCTATCATAAATAACAATGTATTCATCAAAAAGTTTTTATTAAATTAATACAATCATCTTTGGCCTCTTTTTAACCTTCGCCGTGCTCAAATCAGGTATTAAGTAGAGCTTGCATTTAATAAAATTATATTTTAGCTTTTATCCATGCCTTCGCTCGTGTGAATCAATAAATCTGACAATTGTATTGAAATTCCGGGATTTTACTGAATTCTTATGAAAATTCCGAAAATATGCGTAGTGATCATCATTTAAAATTGCACGAAGAAGTTCCGTGCAAAATTTCATGTTGCAGTCAGTGGTTCAAATTTTAGAATTTTTCATGCGTCTCAAAAAATCCCACGGTTAAATCTGAATAAAAATTTTGCCCATATACGGAAAAGAATGAAAAACATACCCGCAAAATCATATTTTTTTAATTCATGTAATTTTTTAAAATCTTTATTTATTATGGAACTTTGATCAATGGGTAATGAACATAATGTCATTTCCAAAAGGTCTAAACTATAAAAACAATAATTGATGTAATTTGTTGGATGAAACATTAAAATGCGTTTCCTTGTCATAAATGCATAAAAGTTGTTTATCACTTTACTTATTTCCACGTTTTAGCTAAGTATTTATTTTAATCACTAGCTGTTGCCCGTGGTTTTGTCTGCGAAGAATCCACTTATCGCTACAGCCTTTTCCGCTGTTAAAAGTACCTATCCCCAGTATTAATCCAGGTTATAAACTATCAGCAGCGTGCCAAGTTCATCCAAATTATTTTAGCCGGTTTTGTGTGATGGACTAACAGTAACATACGTTTAAACTTTTGTGGGTGTTACTAGCGGGTTTTTAATGCATAAAATCTTGTAAGATGATCTTTTTATGGTTAGATTGATTTAAAATATGGTGTGGATAGATAAATATTTAATGGATAGCAAAGTAAAATACAGTTAAGAAAAAAAAACTTCTAATATTTTTTTAAACAAAAACCTGCAATTTATAGGTAACTATAGTAAAGATTTTCCGTAATTTTACACGCAATTATTACTTTGCTTTTTACGCCCACGAAAAGGAAATAAAACTTTATCGCTCTCGGTAAAGAAATTTACTTTTTGCAAACTTTTTTATCAGAACAAATTTCTCTGACCCTAACGTAATCTCATGGCTTTGATTAAAACTTTTATTGCTCTGGCAAATTGGGAGGTACAATAATTGTATACATTGTGAGAAAAGCAGTCAGCACACAAGAAAATCTAGTACCTACCTACTAACTTAACCCCCATATTTCATTAGGGAGTTTTTTTAATATTAGAAAAAATAACCCTTCTTCTGGCAGTCGGGTGATAAATTTAGGGTTTTTTTTTAATGCTTACTAGGCAATTATTTTTGTTTGAGGATGATTGTGAGCTCATTTTAAGTGCACAGCTTAGTTTAATATTGTGACTAGAACATGGGTTTGTTGAACCACTTACAACTATTCGAAATTTGGCTATGTACCTAATGATTAATTTCCACATTTTTGACGACTATTCTAGGAGTACGCATTAAGTACTCGTCTAAATTAGCGATAGTGTCAAAGTAACTTGACATTCCCGTGGTGTGACTGTATAACTTTTACTCAAACTTTTCTGAACGATCACCTTTATATTATCTGCTAAAATTGAGCTAGGCAAAGAGTTTCTACCATCTCATTTTTGTGAAGACACACACACACACACAAAAATCACGCCTGTATTCTCAAATGGGGTAGGCAGAGCACACGAGACCGCTTCGAAGCCACTTTTAGCAATTTGTGAAAACTTTTCTGTAAAAATGGCCGACGATTCTGGCACAGGTTTTTAGCTAGGTAACTAAAAATCGAAAACGACATCAAAATCACAGCCAATTTGTAGAAAATGTGACCAGTAAAATGAGGCGGTTGAACCAAACTCACGTTTATACTTTAAATTACCTTTTAACAATCCATCGAGTTTTCGTATTGAATTTTATAATTTTGATTCTTGCTCTATAGACTTTGAAGACTATTTATCTTAATTTTACTATATTTCAGGCACGGTCTTCTGCATATCAGTGCTCAGCAAGAAGTTTCATGTAGAGGACAGCGTTATAGGGGGCATAGCTGGTGTGAGCCGGATAGCTGCGTGTTTTGTCTTCGCATTTGCGCCTACCAGGGAGTGGTACTATTCAGCTCCCGTCTTCAATATATTTAGTTCAGTGGGCTTGACTGCAATAAGGTCCATTGCTACGAAGAGTGTGCCTTCTGAGGAAGTTGGTAAGATGCTTTTATTATGTTAAAATATATATCTTCCTTATAATATGATAGATACTTCAGTACGAGTAAGACCAGGGTTAATGGTGTATACCGAAATGACCAATAGCTAGTTAATTTTCGAGCTCGAGCTATTCAAGTTAAGTCCATAATTAGAACCACGTGGATTGATATCAAATAATGTAATAGTAATAGGTCTGATACCGGTACAAGTTATTCTTGTACCACAACTTTAACGCGAACAATTACATAAGTACATCAATTAATTGGTTTTCAAACTAAAAATACATTTTTACATTCCTTTTGACTATGATTCAGCTGCTTCAGTTAAACTGAGTTAAGTGCTGAGTCAATCAGTACTTAAAAACAATGTTGATATTATTTATTATGAAGTCATTTGACTTTGTAATTATTGGAGCAAAACACGCTTTCCGGAATAAAAAAAGAACGAGTTGACACCGTGTCTGTAATGACAACAGGTGTCTTTGTAACATTCAAATAGCTCATATTGCTCATCGTTACGATAAAACTATTATCCAACTCATCAGTCGTTACGTAACGTTGCATCACAATGGGACGTTATGTAACATAACGATCGCAATCAGTGTTACCTCGTTAGCTACTGGCTCCTACTGTCACTGTTTAATTTTACAGTTATGACATGTCATGTCATATTATTGTGTATGTATGACCTCATGTGAATGGGTGTTAGATCAATTTTATAACGATAGCAATCAGTGTTACCTCGTTAGCTACTGGCTCCTACTGTCACTGTTTAATTTTACAGTTATGTCATATATATGTATGGCCTCATGTGACCATTCACAACGGTGTTAGATCAATTTCATCAGTTTTTTATTAAATGCAAATTAAAACTGATTTGCTTGGACTAGTTCTTGCAGTAGGTAAGCTTGCATTTGTGAGTTAGTCTCAATACATATTCCGCGGATATAGATGTATTAATCCAGCGTACCGCAAAGTGTGTGCTACGGCACACTGGTGTACCGTGGTCATAAGTTGGTGTGCCTCGGAAAAATAAGCTTATCTCATAAAGAAATGGACGGAAGAAAAATACTTATACAGATTTAAAACACACATTTTTCATTTATGATGTACCTCCAAAATTTTTCGTTTTACTAGATGTACCTATCTACCTTGAACACGAAAAGTTTGCAGAACACTTTATTAATCATCTCAAATAATGAATCGGCGAAGACCGCGCGCGACACGCGGGGCGACGAGTCTTTTCTCTGTTCATTGCATTGAGTAGGTACATATGGCTGGACAAACCCAGGTCCGCGAGCCCGCCAAAGCATTTGAATTTGCCCGCCAACGCGTTAATATTTCTTCTTTGCAGCATTCTGCCGCTTTACATTTAATAAAAATGCTAAGCTATAAAATCAATTGGCCAGCTTTGTACTAGTACATTTTTTTTCTTCAATGCTCATTACTGATGCTGCTGCCACTGGGCGGAAAGCGTCTTAGCCAAGTAATGAACATAGAAAACACATCTCGCGCCGCCTATCGCTAACTTCATCATCATTATTTAAGAGTTCTATTCTTGTCGGTGGAGTAGTCACTAATCCCTTTCATCCACCGGCTTTATAACTTCTTAATCTGACCCTTTCTGATGCAAATATACGTGGTGCTAATTGTTGACAAATTTTATAATATAAGGTGAGACGAATTCTGCGCAATTTGAAAATAAAGTGAGGAACGTCTTCGTTGAGACCATCTATGTATTAGGAACTATCACGTACCAGACTCGTAATATGTATAAATTGACCGATAAGAAATTAACAGGCACGACTTTTTGATATCAGTGTAAAAGCAAGCTGTACCTACCTACGTTCGACTGTACACAGAAATAAAAAATGCATTCAAACTAAAATAATGAACCAGTTTGCTACAGTTGATAATTTAGCGGGATAATACAGATATTGGTGGTTATCTCAGCGAGAAAATTTGGCGTAGCTGATAATTATGGTGTGGACTAATTGTGGCAATTAGCACTACTTTTTTTTCAAAAGAAAACACATTTTGATCTTAAGCCAGATTGCTAGTTTTATAAAAGTCATTAAGTTTATTAAAAAAATTTTTTTCATTGAAATCATAATTTTGGTGTGGCGTCCAGTATCCGTTGTTCTTGATGAATGTCTATGATAGAACCATAACATCCATTTATTTAACTAAAAATGCATTGTATTTTATTCTTCATTAGTTCAAGTATCTTATAAGAATATATAAATAAATATTAGTACATGAATTTATACTCAAAACTAGGCACTAAAATTTGTCCATGTGAAATTGGCAATTTTGGTGGTAAATATTGAAGATGTTTTTGTGGTCGAACGAAACGCAATAAGACCAACAAACGTGTGTTAACCTGTGCGTTTAGTTCCGCTCCTGCACTGAGCGATGACACACGTGCCATATCTTGCTGGATCTGTCCGCCAAGCACGTAAGTATCTAATTTTGGTGTGTTAAAATACTTTTTAATGCAATTTTGGTGGTGTATGTAACTAATGACTTAGCAATACTTGTTTTTGTATGAAGTATATGCGAGGCATGTTAAAAGTTTCCTTTTTAAAATATTAAGTTAAATTGGAAGTGAATGATACGGTTTTTTTTTAATCATTTTTTATGCATTTTTCTAATTTTGGTGGATCAATTTTGGTGGTTTTGGTGGTAATTTGAAGCCCACCACATAATTATAATTTCATTTTTAAGCCTTTTACATTTAAAACTTTGCATTTACAACATTATTGACTCAATGCACTTATTTCAAGTAAAATAAAACACTTAGATACCTACTTTACAATAAAACTAAATTATCACTATAAAACTTAATTTATTTTTTAGAATGGCTAACCGCAAGAAAAAACAATCAAGAGAAGAAGTCCTCGAAAAGAATAGTACATTGTGTCTTAAGGGCGATAAACAAGGAATTACGAACGAGAGTCTATTAGAAGCCCGAAGTCGAAGACTGAGCTTTAGTTAGTCGATGTTCGTAATTCTAGTACCGCCCGTGCGACATACAATGTTTTTCATCACATTGCGAGTAAAATTGTATATTTGTAAAAGAAAACTAATATTTTTCAAAAATTGCCGATACCGCTGACTACGCTCTTGGCAGCGCCAGCCTCCGCGCCGCCCTCCCCCAGCCTGACCATGCGCCCGACGTGCTCCTGCACGCCAGCACGACCAGCACGCCATGCAGTATCACACTCATTTATCGACCTTGGGCTTCATGACAAGAAAATTAGTACCGGCAATGACTCATTTACCGACCACGGGTTTCATGACAAGCACATTAAGGTCGAGGGTTTTATTTGGGGGGTTGCAACTAAGGTAGCCTGCATGTTACGACACTGTTTAAGAGCAAGTGTGATGAAAATATAATTGCATTATCATCGACTTCGGGCTTCTAATAGACTCTCGTTCGTAATTCCTTATTTACCGCCCTTAAGACACAATGAACTATTTTGTTACTACGAGTTAAACATTGTATTTTCGTAGAGATTTTGGTACAATTAAACGATTAATAAACATTTATTTCTTTTTATATCCAGCAGACAATTTGATCACGAAAAATGTTTTTTTACCTTGAATAGCACAAGTACATCTATTTTGGTGTAGATGTGCAATTTTGGTGGCCAATATATCTAATTTTGGTGGGTACAAGCAATTTTGGTGGTAATCAAATTACTAAAATCATAATATCTCCAAAACTATATGTATAATGAAGGGCCATTACGACACAATATTTATTATGACTTGTAACGTATTGTTGATATATCATTTTGACTCGGACAACAAAAATAAAAAAAGCCACCAAAATTAGGATTTCAAGCTTGTCGAAATTCACCCATATATTGGTCGGTCGGACGTCAAAAATATTGTCATTAGCGTAGCCAATTAGCATTTACACGGCCAAATTACCGTGGCAATTAGCACTACTTTTCCAAAACAAATGATGAAAAAAAGCATCCGCATGATCCGCGTTCAATTCCGAGATACGCTAGTATTCACTCAACATCGAGCAGTAAAGATGTAACATAAACTTAGCTACTTTCATCATGTAAGTGTACCCTTAAAACCTCCAGTTTATGGTTGCCTTTTTTTCAGCCAAGTTGAGCTCACTCATAGGCGTGACTGAGGCTATAGCGCCTTCGATATACATGCCTACATCCAGTTTGATTTACGTCAAATCTATAGAGAATTTTCCGGGCGCATTTTACCTCTTCGATGCAGCACTTACTGTGGTGGCCCTGGGACTGTTTGCGTGAGTAATTAATACCTAGACTCTAGCCAAAGAAAGCTGTCCACGCATTTTTTTACGAAACTTTATCTGGTATCATATTGTCATTCTAGCCCGGCTTAAATAATTTTGATACTTCTGCTGTAAAAAATAAAAAATTTTCGTTTAATTATACCTCCTACCATCCTCAAAATGCAAAATGTTATAAGATTATATTAGAATTAAAATGTTAGAAGATATATTCAATGCCAATCTGGGGATACGGTCCAAAAATTGATGCGTCTGGACTGTGTAAGTAGATGGGCACTGACAAAGGTCATAAAAATTACCAAGGGACTCCTAAAGTGCATCATCAACTTTCACATAATTATTACCTACTACATGAATTTTGATACGCTTGACGAGTCCCGAGTATAATTTAATATCTGGAAAATTTAAATAATTTCTAAGTATCAACATCGTTTAATCAGTGTACAGCAAGTATTAGTTGTCAGCCTCATTTTTTTAATTTGTCGTTATTCATCTGCCGATCGTTACCGTTGTAATATATTTAGTTGCATAATTATATCTTCATAGGTAGGTACTGATTAAAAGTTCTTAGTATGTAATACTACTACTACTTACTACTAATGTAACCTAAGTAATATAAAGTTCATTTAGTCTGACTGGACACCCCCATAATTTATTTTTCATCACACTTGCTCGTAAACAGTGTCGTAACATGCAGGCTACCTTGTTTGCAACCCCCCAAATAAAACCCTCGACCTTAATGTGCTTGTCATGAAACCGTGGTCGGTAAATGAGTCATTGCGCGTACTAATTTTCATGTCATGAAGCCCAAGGTCGGTAAATGAGTTTGTTACTGCATGGCGTGCTGCAGCTCCGTGCGCGCGCTGCACACGCACGCCATGCACATGCTGCGGATTGCCAAGAGCGCAATCAGCGGTATCGGCAATTTTTGATTAAATATTAGTATTTCTTTTACAAATATACAATTTTACTCGCAAATTTGATGAAAAACATTGTATGTCGCACGGGCGGTACTAGAATTACGAACATCGACTCATTAAAGCCCTCAGTCTTCGACTTCGGGCTATTAATAGACTCTCGTTCATAATTTCTTATTTACCGCCCTTAAGACACAATGTACTATTAAATTATGATTGATAAATTATGTTCAAAGTGACTCACGTAACTGAACTGGAAAACTTTTACAAGATGATTAATCTAATTAATTAACTACTAAAGACAACTCTCGTGTACAAAAACTAAAACAGGGTTGATTACAGTGTATGTGAAGTTCCCAATCCACATTTGGCTCGCGTGGGCACTACGGCCCAAACCCTCTAGTTCTGAGAGAAAGCCGGTGCTCTGCAGTGGGGGTATATAGGCCGAGATGATATTGAATAATAATAATACCCTATCTCTTAACGAGTTTAAATTTTTATGTCATTCTTTTACTTAACGTGCATTACATTATCATTTAATTATAATTTACAATGTCATTGATTAGTAATATTACAAAGTAGGTAGTTCAGTGATTGTGCCGAGTTATCGGCATCGGTTCAACAGCCTCTCTACTTCATGTACAACAGTGTGAAAACGTATTTATTGTGATGCTGATACTTATGTTTCCATAACTAAGACTTATTATTTTCTTTTGTTTCGCAGAATAATTTACATATTAGTCAAGAGAAGACAAAAGAACAAAGTAAAGGATTTGGCCAAAAAAGAAGAATATGCAAGAGACAATCCGGACCAAGAAGTTTCACGAATTTAAGCAACGTTTGTGATATTTTTTTTGTTTTTAGAATTATGAAAACTGATAGTTTATCAAACAAGGCTGTTAAGCTGTGCAATAAAGACGAAGTCAGTGAACTGAATTGGTTTATACTTCTTTCATAAAAGCCTCAGCATCAGCGTGTTGGTTCTACATAACGAAGGTTCAGTATATTCAGAAAAATAATGAAAATTCATCCGCCATAGCAAGTGTTCCCGCTAAAAAATATAATTATTATAGGTAGTGCCACGAGAGTTGAAGCAAATGATTACACACACAGCGATATGAAGAACTGATTGCATAATCTAACCAACAAAAAGTTGGAAAACCCCCAACTTTGTCACTTCAAATTTCAATATCTCAAAAACGGCTAAACTGATTTTGATGAAACATGTCTAAGAAGCATCGATAGAAAACCTGATTTCGATTAAAAAAACTGCATTTAAATCGGTCCACCCGTGTAAGAGCTACGGTGCCACAGACAGACACACACACAGACACACATAGCGGTCAAACTTATAACACCCCTCTTTTTCGTCGGGGGTTAATAAAAGGAGAATGAATGAAATTAATGAGTAAATGTCCAAATCCTACTGTCATTACATGACATGTTCTTGTGAGCATGACCTCAGTTCTGCTACCTATAATAATTAGAACACATTGAAAAAAGAAGCAGAAAAGAAACGCTGGAGCCGCGAATCGAACTTGAACCGATTCATATGTTGTTTATTTTATATTCTCAGCGAGTACAGTCAACGTCTTAAATACATGTACTAAGACATCAAATATATCTATACAGCTTTATGCCACCTACCTTATGGTCGATACAAGCGCCGAAGCTACAGAAAAACGGCAAGTTACTTACGTTGACATAGTATGAAGACAACTTCGACATTGGAGGATTCATCAAATGGAGATATATCTTCAACAATTGAATTAATTTAAACCATTTTTTTAAATGGCCTGTGCTAATGTCCCACAGCTGGGCAAAGGGTTCTTCCTTAGATTTCCAACTCGCCCTGTCTGCATTTATGTCTGGCCAGTCGCTGGAGACCGCGTCCAGGTCATCCCGCCATCTCCGACTTGTCCTGCCGGGGTGCCTATAGGGTGTGTGCCCACTAGTTCTATTGACAGTACTAGAATAGAGTTCTTTAATAGTACTGTCAATAGAACTAGTGGGAACACACCGCCGATAGCCATCGTGGGGCATCCGCTGAGTGGTAACCTATGACCACCTCTCTAGGTGCATGCGGCAAACGTGACAAGCCATTATTAACCAGTTAATCTAAAATTATTTTTTGGTGAGTATTAATAGACAAATCGCAAGACCAAACTTTAGCATACAACGAATAATACTTCAAGCGAATATTTTTCAAGACAAGAATTTTCCCAGTTGACTAGAGTATTAAACTATTATAAAAATGTGACGGCGTGTCGTAAATTAATTAGTTTTTTCCACTTTCGTCTCGTCTAGCCATAAAACACGGCAAATAATTAGTCAGCTGCATTGAAAATTCTTAAATATCCCTGACTTTAAACTCAAGATAAGGTTATGTAAAATTCTAAACGCTAATCACAATAGTGGCTTTCTATTGTTAGTTTTTTAGGGTTCCGGAGCCAAAGTGGCAAAAACGGAACCCTATAGTTTCGACTATCAATGCTAGAAAGCTGTAACTTTGCACAGATTATATATGTAAACTATGCCAACAAAATGGTACAATAAAAAATTCAAAAAAAATTTTTTTAGGTTGCCTCCCATAGACGTAAAGTGGGGGTGATTTTTTTTTCTCATCCAACCCATTGGTGTGGGTTATCGCTGGATAGGTATTTTAAAACCATTAGGGGTTTGCTAAGACGATCTTTCGATTCAGTGATTTGTTTGCGAAATATTCAACTTTAAAGTGCAAATTTTCATTAAAATCGAGCGTCGTGTAGTAAGTATATCAAACTTAAAAGGAAAACTATAACGGCTAAGTTTGCTTGAGAATTATTAGTAGTTTAAGAGTAAATAGCAGCCTAAGGTATAAAATATACCTAAACTTGGAAGATTCCGTATAAAATACGAAATCCTTAGAAAAATATTACTTAATTCTTTCGTAATGGCTACGGAACTCTATTTTGGGCGTGTCTGACACGCTCTTGGCCGGTTTTTTATTATTTAATGCTAACTGTTGCGACTTCATCTTATCTTCATTTTATCGCTATCCCGCGGAAACTACACAATTTTGCATGATAAAAGCTAACTTAATGTGCTTCTCTAGACCCTACACTATTTTTCATACTAAATTTGATGTAAATTTGTTCAGCGGTTTAAGCGTAAAGAAGTAACAGACAGACATAGTAATTTCACATTTATAATATTAGTAAGAATTGATTTTATGTGTGTTTATCACGGTCAAATCTCGGAACTAAAATTTGTCGCACTTCCAGTCGGATTGACTAGAAATTTGTTAGGTAAACCCTACTAACTTATTATGTATGCATGTACCTACCTATGGGCAAGTTGAATGGAAATTTAAAAATCCAGAAAAAGTAAAATTAGCAAAAACTGATTTAAAAAATGTTTTTTTTCGACATAAACTTATTTCCTTGTGTTGTACAGAACCTTGTAAGTAACCAATTCCTAAACAAAGCTCTTATCGGACCAAAATAGACGTTAGCTGTCTATAGTTGAACGCTCCGGTTGAATGCACTATTATCTGTGTACATAGTGAAAAAATCATTATCTTAAGTAAAGTACTCTCACTTTGTCATTAAAATTTCGCAAATAGTGAGGCCAACGAGCGCGTAATGAGGAACATAGACCACTAATCGTCAAGTGGTTTACATTAGGAGATAGTGGAGAACAACAATGTCAAGACTTAGGTCTGTACTAACACAATTACGTTACTCTATTGTAAAATAGAAATGGGTCGCTTAAACATACAGTTTGAAGTATTTGAAGGCTACATTTAATGTAAAATACGTGGTTTTTAGGGTTCCGTACCTCAAAAGGAAAAAAACGGAACCCTTATAGGATCACTTTGTTGTCCGTCTGTCTGTCTGTCAAGACTCTTTTTCTCAGGAACGCGTAGAGTTATCAAGCTCAAATTCATATCAAATACTCAAGTCTACTGTCCCTTGGAGCTGTGAAAAAATCAAACTTCTAAGCCAACGCAATCCAAAGATACAGCCGTTTATGCTGCAAATTTTCGACACTCGCAAGGGAATCATAACCTACGGGGTACTTCCCGTGAACTCAGAATCTTGAAATTTAGTACGAAGCAACGTCTTATAGCACAGATAAAGGAAAAATTGCGAAAAGCATAATTTTTTTGTTACATCATATTTTATAATAAAAATATTTGTACGGAACCTTCGGTGCGCGAGTCTGACTCGCACTTGGCCGGCTTTTTGTTACATAATTACAAAAATTATATGCTTAAGCACTTGAGACGTATTGCCGTCTTATTCATAAACACTTAGGTATTGTTTCTATTAACATATGTTATTGCGTCAGACGAATTTAAATTTAAATTTAAATTTCACCATAATACATTAATACGTATGCACCCGATTCTGTTCTTGTGCGTCTTTTTAGGACACGTTAGACACATATAAATTTTGACCAACTTTTAACTAACAAGGGAATTAATATATATAACCGTAGGTGCGTTAATATCAGATCATAGAGGGAAATACCTACTACGAACAACGCCAACCGCACAAAGAGCCTTGCGGTTAATTGACAGAGGGAAATGGTAAATTCAGACTTCATACACAAATTGATGTTGTGAAAAACGTAGGTAGTGACAAACCATTCGTTATGATTGTCGAACGTAACTACGTGTAAATGTACTAAATCAATTACATTGCTAACCCGCAGCCTTATGTAAAGCGGCTCGTAGACGGGCCATATTTTCACTGCAATTTGTGGCCGGCAACTATTGGTGTCTCTAGGAGCCCCTTTAGAAATGTGTATCTGAGGTCGCCGGTGAGCAAACTGTTTTATTTAGTTCATAGATATGGACCTCCGCAAAGTAACGCCAAATTCAATAAATTAACTACGTATGGGAAGGTCATCATTAGAACTCTGTAACGTTGCTACTGCTTTATTGTATACTATCCTTTATCTACGGCTTCACAAGCGTATACTTGTATTCATCATTCTGGGATTTAACAATTAATTCGCATGAAATTTTCCAAAAGTTACGTCATGACAAGCGCAAAACGTCATGTTTTTGAGCAGTTTAAATTTTGGAATTTTATTTTACACCTATTCCTTGGTAATATCGGTATAAAAAGTAGACTACAAGCTATTAAATAATACCCGTTAACTGTATAGCAAATTTCGTTCAAATCCGTCCAACCGGGTGGAAGAACCATAAACACAAAATGCACACATGCAATCAGTCACAAACTTTTGCATATACTTGCATTTCCTTAATTTACTCGTAGCATACAAACACGCATGAATGAGTGTTGAAGGTGCTTGCAAGAGTTGCAAGGTGAGTTAAAAATTTATTTATTTTGTATTCGAAGTTAAATACAATGAAATTTAACTTTCCTGTTTCCTGGCATGTGTGGAAACAACATAAAATGTGAGTATAATTTAAATTAGGTCTGTAAATTTATGTTAAGCTAAAATTTGACATGAGTTGAGTATTCTGTCATTTTAACATTTACAAGTTTGGCTTGGCTCGTAACTCCAAAAGACAATACACCTTCAAAAATAATTTTACAGATCTTTTCGAGGTAGTTCAGCCATTTATTAAAATAATAAAAGAGATGAGACCTAGCTAGATTGATTTTTCACCTTAAGAACTAACATTGCAGTTTTCATCGAACGTTTATAAAACTATGGGGTTGTGTCACTTTCTATTAATATAATAAGTAATTTTAGAATAAGTAAGTTCAGTTATGCCAAATATCACTTCCCTACATTTGAAATAAACAATCTCACAAACAAATTTGATCACAATCAAAATCTTTTATTGTTTAGAGGATTGCGTTACATTGTGTTCTACCTTTTCAGGTACATATACAAACCTAACATTATAATCATCATCATCATGTCAGCCGAAAGACGCACACTGCTGGACATAGAAAGGCTCTCCACTCAGACCAGTCTCGTGCTTTCCGTATCCACCGCGATCCCGCGATCTTAACCAGGTCGTCGCTCCATCTTCTTGGAGGCCTACCGACAGCTCGTCTCCCGGTCCGCGGACGCCATTCGAGAACCTTCTTCTCTCTTAACATTATAATATTAAACACTAATTATTCAAAATATGAAATAAAGCACCTCTTTAAGACCTATAAATATTAGTTGATATAGATAGAACACTTGCAGTTTTAATATACTTAGCAAAGAAACATAGTTTGTTACTCTAAAGCCGGGACCCATTTATTTTACGCAAATAAAGGGTTGAAGTATTCTCACAATAGGGATAAAGAACGAGAGAAAATATCAAAAGGGTATTTTGAGTAAGCGCAGAACCGTTGATGTAGCTGAAGAATTTCTTAGAACATGAAAAGAAAGAGATATAATAAAATACAATACAAACAAGCCATTGTGTGCACTACTCGTATTATAGGGAACTTCAGGCACTTAAATATAGTATAATAAGTTTCATTTTATAAGTCCGATAGTGATAAACGAATACTGCGCGAACGGAGTATATAAGTGCGCGAAAGGAGTGTAATAAACGTAAAATTTCAAACGTATAATAAGAACACTAGAAAAGGATGATAGAAAGCACAGTTAGTATTTTCATGTCTGTATTACGCCTGGACGGTAAGCTTTGTAACGTCGATACGAAGATATTTTATTGTGTAGGTATTTTGTAGTTGTTCAATCCAAAAATAATTGAGACATTGGAATGGACGTTTTATTTTTAATATTTAAATTAAGGGAGCATTTATTACAAACTTGAATTATTTAAACCTTTTAAAAGTTGTTTAAATTGGGTTTTAGACAGTGGCTTGACTTGGAAACCACACATTAACAAAATTAAATCAAAATTATCATCTCTCTTAGGCTCGCTACGTGGCACAGTAAGATGCCTTCCAAGTCAAGTTCGTCGTAATATATATAATTCCCTTGTCAAATCACATTTAGACTATCTTATTGAGATATGGGGCAGTGCCGCTAAAACTAACCTAAAGGATATTCAAATAATTCAAAATAAGATCATTAAGGTTCTCTTTAATTATGACTTCTTTACTTCTAGTAAAAAAATATACGCAGAAACTAAATTTATGAGTCTTAATCAGCTGTATATTGTTCAATTACATTCCCCACTAACAGGGAAAAAGGACGACGAATTCTCCGCAGTGCGGACGATCTATACGTTCTTTTCCCCCGAACTAAATGCTATGGTCATAAAAGTATATGTTTCGAGGGAGTAAGAATGTATAACAACCTACCAAAGCCTATTAAAGAAGTCAACTCTTTTAACATCTTTAAAAATATACTAAAGGTTCATATTATCAATAACATACCTGTATCCTAAATCTGAATCCGTCCCTGGCGGTCTGTCGCCGGGCGCACGGTGTACGAGTACATTTTATTTAACTTTAACATCAATAACTGGATCTACCCGATATTAATATTAATTTTGCTATTGGCGCAACAATTACCCACTTAAAAATTTATTGCGATATTTGTTTGTTTGTTATATGCAAAGTAATACTCACGTTCGCTATGTACCTATATTTAAGGCATGATTATTTGTTTAGTCTCATTAAGTGAAATGTAAAATTTCTTTTGAGAAAATAAAAATCTTTAACCTGAAATTAAGCATAAACACTAAATTAAGTTTTTGTCATCAATTCAAAAGGATAAAGAAAAAGGCAAGGTTAAAGAGTTTAGTCATTTTGTTGCAGAACCTTTTTGATACTAAACCTTTAAAAAAAATGTAATCATGATTTTTGTATAAACATGACTCTCTTGACTAGACAATAAAAACTACAGAAGGCTATCGAAGGATTTTTCTTGATTAGACGGATTAAGACACACATTTTATATTCATCTGATGATGAACTCCGGTTGAGCTCGAAACGCGTCACCATAGTTTGGCGGTGGCACAGAATAGATAAAAGTGGTGGTGATAGGTAGAATTGTGTGATGTGTGTGTGTATGTTCTTACAGCGCGGAGACGAAGTAGTTGCATGGACTGGACACACATTTTGTTGCATAGACATACTCTTAGATGCTTTCGTAAGTTCGCGGTTGAGCAAAGTAATTGTTTATAGGTATATATTTCATTGATATGAACCTCCGTAAAGTAATATCTGATTCAATAAATTAGTCTACATGTAGTTAATCAAGAACATATAATTACAATTAGTTTTTTTTAAATCCATTCAGTAATTCAAGATATTACGCTCTACATAAAAATACTAAAACGTAATTGGGAAGATTTCTTAATTATGTAAATTTAGATTACATAATATAGATTACAACATTACCTAGCTTATCTAGAACACAATAGGGAAAACCAAGAGCACTTCGCTCTACAAAGGTATTCCGAAATTTCGTTTCCATTCAATTTGATGGGACCATTAGCACCCTTGAGCTTCACCGGGTTGCAGCATTTACCTGTGTCTACAATTAGAAAAACTCTACGCGAACTCAAACCTTAACTTCTCAGCTTAAGAGTCTTGCTCCCAAATAACTGGCTTCTTCCACCAAAGACTTAATTTCAATTTCGAGTTACCCTTGCTGCCAGAAAATATTTTTCAGTTAATTTTCTTTTGCGAAAACAAAGTATTATATTATCTTATTTGGGAGGTTAATGGTGATACCGTGTAGCTTATTGAGAAACTGTAAAAATGTGTATTCCATTGAAATTATTGAGATTCTACAGTAAAGTACAAAAAACATGTTCCTTTTCTAACAACATGAATATGACATGTCCAGATTAACATACTTAATGATTGAGGTCATTGACTGCCAGCTTGCAACCAAAATGCCTGTTACTACTGGTAATTTACTACTAAACAATTCCTTAAAGATACAGGAATATTCCAATGTTTCTTCTCCTTAAGTTCTATTCACTGTATAATGTGAGTACCGTTTCTTCTCTGATGAGTTTGTTGCTATCTGTGGAACAAAGGGGAACAAAGTAAAATCAGATATGTCGCGCTGTCGAACGTCGCATTGTAAGTTTAACGGAATAGGAACTCACTTTAACTTATTGTTCTCTACCAAAGTCATGAGTTCGTACTTAACTTTAATCGAGATCACACTGTCTCCCAGTGTCATTGAACATTGAAGAAATAAGTTTTTGGTGAAAATGTCACAAAAATATTCTTTATTTCTTTACTCTTAATTAGTATGTTTATTAAATATGAGTAGTATAGTATTAATTAAAACAGAACAAATAGCTATTTTTGGACCAACAAAAGCAAAAATAACCTTCAATTAAATATTTTTTAATAGACAAAGACTTCAAAACGTTTTCTTTCTCGAAATTTAAATATTGTCAGTATACGAATGACGAAATAAATTAGTTTTTTTATCCTTTAATAATAACGTTGGCCAGAAAAAAAAATCTTAGAAACGATAAAATGAAGTATACTTTCCATCTGAGTAACATTTTATATCTAGTTCATTGGAAAAAGACGAGATAATTTTATTACTAGCAGCAACTTTACGGAGCGAAGAAATAGGTACCTGTACAATAAAGAAAAGTAGTGAAATAAAGTGAAGTGAAGTATGGATCAAAGTTCTTGGAAAACGCGAATCAATGATTGCTCAATTTATTGCATACTGTTCTTCATAATTTTGTCTGTGTGCTTCTAAACTTAGCATATACGTTTGGTCGCACACATATTATACAAACTTTCACATAATTATAACATTAGTAGTATTATTAGGAAGTAAATTATATGTAGGTATGGAATCACACAAACAAATACCGATTACCAGAAATACGAGTCTAACCGAGCAATAGTTCTCATTGTACAAAAGCATTTAAAAATCGGCAAATAAGTTCATAAACTAAAATCTTGCTACACCATATTACACGTGGTCATGGTGAGGTTAAATATAATACAATTTTCATGAGTTTCTTATCACGCAAGACAAGATACGGTTTGAATCGCGTCTGAAACTAACCCATTAAATTTTTTGAATCGCTAGCTTTTAAAGTTCAAGTCATTCATTCCATTGCAACAGCGCCTTTATTTGAACAACAAAAAACAAAAGATAGTAACACCTCACCTCAACACCCCCAAAAGCCTCTTGTTTCCTCTCGCTATTTGTATTTATGTCTTACAAAAACCTATTCCCCGTTGACTGATACGGCCACTATTTTTCTGACACTCGCGGCCGTAGATTTAGATAACTTATTGGATAGAAACGTGACTCTACCACCGGGCCGCGCGCTTTCAAACAAGTAGAAAATCACAACATAGGATCTTATTACGTTTCGTACTAATATTTATTTTGGTTTTTTATTACAGTTTTCCAGTTCGAAACAATTTTGTTTGGGGTGTTAAAGAGTTTGTACAGCAACGCCACTATGTCGATCCGGTTGCAGAACGAGAGCACACAACCAAACCAACTGCAGCGAGGTGTGAGACAGGGAGACGTTATTTCTACTAAAATATTCAAAAATACGTTGGAGGATGTGTTCATGCTCTTGTACTGGATGGCAAACGAGCAAGTGGGTCTCCAGTACCACTACCATGAGTTTACAGTGACCGTTCTCGATAGCGATGATTGTGCAAATACAAATCCATATCCATACTAATATTATAAATGCGATAGTGTGTTTGTATGTTTGTGTGTTTGGCCGTCTTTCACGCCGTAACGGAGCGACGGATCGACGTGATTTTTGGCATAGAGATAGTTTATGGGCCCGAGAGTGACATAGGCTACTTTTTATCCCAGAACATTCACAGTTCCCGAGGGAACAGCGCGCGATAACCGAATACCACGCGGGTGGAGCCGCGGGCAAAAGCTAGTAGTCCATCATCCATCATCATCCCAGCCTATATACGTCCCACTGCTGGGCACAGGCCTCCTCGCAGAACAAGAGGGCTTGGGCCATAGTTCCCACGCGGGACTTATATAGTTACTGGTTTATAATTTAACCATTTTCAACGTATCTATTATTAACAGTCCATTGACAGAAACTAGTCAAGTGTGAGTCAGGGCTGTACGCGATAGATTCCGTGTTACCACAGAGTTGTAGTTACTGAAATAGAGCAAAAACGCGGGAAAATCGATTTATTTTTATCTAACTGTTACCCGCAACTCCGTCTATCCAGAATTCGTTTATCGCTATCCCGCGAGAACTATGGACTTTTCCGAGATAAAAACTTTCCAGGATCTCAAACTATTCGCATCTACTTCAATTGATCTAAGGTAACAGATAGAGTTATTTTCTCATTTATAATATTAGTAGGGGTAGATCTTTGGCATCATTAAGGCCATAGAAATAAACAATCCGCGATATTTTCAAATAATAACCTCTTTTAGTCCTTTATGACAGCTCTGTCAGATACGGATGGATGGCCTGACAATGGAATCCTAATATCAGGATTTTGAAATACAAAGGTATTTCATAGCCTAGCAAATCAAAGCATAGCCCGGTTTAGACCTACGAGAAAAATCGTGCAAGTTGCACTACATTGCGAGGCCGCAAAGCTTACGAGAATAAAGTGGTCAATCGAGCGCCGCAATGTAATGCAACATGCACGATTTTTCTTGAAAGAAAGAAAGAATCAATTTATTTGCTAAAATTCGGCACAACAACAACAAACACAAATTACAACTAAAATAATAAGAGAACCTTACATTATCTTATCTTGCAAGTCTAAACTGGGTTTTTAGAACCCTAAACAGAAATCAATCTAAGCAAGACGAAGCAAAAGCCCTGGATATGTTCGCACTCATCGCCTTTTCGCACAAACAACCCATAACTCTTGTGGGAATCCAATAATTTACGCTGGGACTTATCTAAACCGAATTCCAAATTAAATTAGCATTCACCCACTCGGCCTATCAGAGCACTAATGCAATTACGAGTCACAAATACGCGAGTATGTACGTTTAAGTGGAATATATCTGTCAAATTTCAAATACTACTAGGTACTACTACTTTAAACTAGCTTCAGTGGTTTAGGAAAGAAAGAATATTTATTTGCTCAAACATGGTAGGTATGTGTACAATTTAGGTGGTTATTATAACAATTGTAATTGTTCGTTTCAAATGTCAAGCCGATAATGTTATACAAATATAGGTTGCGTATTGTTTGTCAGTCATTCATTTAAGTTACTCTTTTCAAAGTATATTTAAAGAAAGATTATTTAGATCAAAGTTTTTCCAAAAGCTACATACTCTTTTGCATCGAAGGTTACGAAGTAACAAGGAAACACTTTTATAGTAGAAAGTAACGCCTAAATCAAACAATTAATGTAAAGCAGTAAAAAGGTTAAGCTACTATTGAGTTTGACTGCTATAACAAAAAACTAATCATCCAATTATATAGGTAACCCTTGTCGGTCTAATAAATGACTGACCACGGAAAGACAAACTGCAAAAGCCAAAATAAGGAAGAGAAAAGTAGTGTCCGAAACAAAATTATCTACACCGATTATTGGAACATTAGTGGAAAAAACTTGTTAATATTTAGCTAAAATACAAGTAGGGAAAGTGCAACAGTAAGTAATTTTTAAAGCAACACGAATTGCCTACAGTCCACACATGTAACATACGTTGATTTACAGTGTGTCATATATAGATGTAAGGATACAAGTGCACAAACTCAAAGCTAATTTGAATGTGGCTCTGAAGCATTCCAATCACCCTTCCCGTGTGTTACGAAAATCTAAGGATAATTTCCATTACCTAAAACCAATTACAATGCTGCGACTACACACCACACTGGTGGTGAATAAGATATTTACAATGCTGCGACTACACACCACACTGGTGGTGAATAAGATATTTACAATGCTGCGACTACACACCACACTGGTGGTGAATAAGATATTTACAATGCTGCGACTACACACCACATTGGTGGTGAATAAGATATTTACAATGCTGCGACTACACACCACATTGGTGGTGAATAAGATATTTACAATGCTGCGACTACACACCACACTGGTGGTGAATAAGATATTTATTTAGTTGATGGACATGTTGTTTTATTAGGTCGATTATCATAGCATAGGGTGAACGGCGAATGAAACGCTTTAGAACCCTATTGAATTTTAAAAACACAAACCTTATTAGTCACAAAAAATACATTTGGTTAAATAAATATACCGACTAGCGTGCAAAAATATATTGATGGTAAAATCTGTTCTGCAAACTTGAAACACCTGCAGGAATGACGAACTTTCTATGGTCATATGTTTATCCACGTAAAAGGCACTTTTTTATTTTATTTTTTCCATGTTACCACGAATAATAAATGTTTTCTTTCCTTTTATTTTCTTCTTTGTCAGTATTCTTCATTGCTGAAGGTCGTGTCTAGTCTGAAATGCTGACGGTTACGGGATACCCGTAAAAGTAACAAATTTGGAACTAAAAGAATTTCCATGGTCACCCGCGACCTTACGATACCTAAGTTATGTTGTGTCTAACAACTGGTAGCATGGTGTACGGTTGTGTCACTCTGAAGATGAGCTCTGATTGAGTTCGAAACGCGTCAGTGCAGTGTGGTGGTGGTGATAGATGGGTTTGTGTGATTTGTGTGTTTTCTTACAGTGTGGAGGTGGAGGAACTGCATGAACACGCATATTTTGCATAAGCTTAGCTATCGTAAGGTCGCGGGTGAGCAAAGAAATTCTTTTAGTTCGTTGATAATGGGCCTCCGCAAAGTAACGCCTGATTCAATAAACAAATTTGGAGTTGAAATAAAAAAAATACAAAAAGACTCCAAAAAGCCAATGATAATCATAATGAAATGCTGACGGCTCGTTGCACTATGCTTCTCAATGTTTTTCTGTCTTTGGCAGCCTTTAGTGGTTTTGTTTTTTTTCCTTATTATAAAATAAATTAAATTCAGTAAGGCTACCGTGGTGAGTAAAGCTGGGATTAAATAGTTAACAATGGTTACAGAACTTCATTAAATGTTGGGATTTTAGCTAAAGATTACTTATGATTTGGCCCAGGATAAGCATGGCGGACGCAGACTGTGGAAACTTCCAAACTAATTAACAAGTTAAATTGATCAGTGATAGCTCAGTTTCAATTGGATTAAAACTTGTGCTGCACTTGTTTAGTTTTTTAATGAAGTATAAGTAATTTGCTACTACAAATGTATGGTTGAAATTTATCGTACTATTATTATTACTACTCATTTTAAACTCAAAACTGGGGTCAAAAGGTTCTCGAATGGCAACTCGGTAATTCTCCAACAAGATGGAGCGACGACCTGGTTAAGATCGCGGGACGCGAAAAGCACAAGACCGGTCTGAGTGGAGAGCCCTGGGGCCTTGTCCAGCAGTGGACGTCTTTCGGCTGACATGATGATGATGATGATTTTAAACTGGAATAGATGCACGACCTAGATTTTAGGAAAAACACAAAGGCTAAATATTTGAAGCAATAGTTAGGCCCCTCCAAGCATAGTTAAAGACGGATGTTATAAGCTTGACCGCTATCATCATATCGCTGTGGCATCATAGCCCCCAAACGGATGGATCAATGCGGTTTTATGGTCGAAAGTTAATTTAATCGATATGGGGTATGGCAAGTTTCAGTAAGACTGTTTCAGCAGTTTTAGAGATATCGTACTTTTTAATGACAATATCGATGGTTTTGTGAACTTTTCTAAACTTTTCTTTTTTTTGTTTATGATTTATTGTTTATTGCAGTCGTAATATATTGTTTTAAATCTTATTTATCAATTTGTCGCTGTGTTCATTTGATTTTATAATATAAATATAAATAATCTTAATAATATATAATATAATATTTTTATTTGATGTTATGACTTAGTGAGTCACAAGAAATAAAAGGTATTCAAAAAATTACTACTCACCTCTTGCTCAAATTGTAATGTTACTAAACGTTTACATTTATTACTCATATTTTGGCTTAACGGTTAATTTAAACAACAACAACTTTGAGTGTTTTAAAAATGCGTACCTAATTCAATTTGCTTAACGGTACAAAAGGATGGCATGTGCGGGGTCAAAATTAAAGTTGTAAATAAATTGAACACAAAGGTTTTTGAACCGTTGATGACAAACATCAAAATGGTATAAGTACGAAAATGTTTCACAGAAAGGTAAATAACCTCTATAACTCACGTCACGTCGTCACGCTTGTTTGGCGGATTAATTGCTGGGTGATATGCCATAGAGACATCTTCGGGGCAAACGCACATGTGCGTTCAAATGCATGTTTTGTGACAGCAGCGCTAGCCGAAAATCACTAAACACGTAATGTCTAAGTTTAATGTTTGACTTAATTACAGTTAGTAGGTACCTACCTAGCTAAAGAAGACCTAGTAGCTAAAGAAGAGAATTCCCCGTTATCATTTGTGTTCCTGGCCTTCGTAGTAGTCCTATTTTCGAACTATGTATCGTGCCATTCCCCTTACGATAATAGTGTTTAATAAAAGAGTGATAGGGTTGGTATGATATGAACCTTGAGTTTCGAATTTCGTATAGTCTCCTTGAACGTTCGGGTAGGAGACTGATTTTTTACCCAACTGCAAGGAGAGGTAGGTATATGTGTTTTTTAAAGTACATCACTCAAAATACATATGTGCATAATAATAAACAAATATAAAAGCGCTGCATACTTAGCAATAAGATAACTCGCTGTCTTTATGGTCCAAAAAACGACAAATTAGCAACTTAATCAAATATCCAACCCAACATCCAGGAAAGAATAAAGCAATTTTAAAAACTTTGCGTCACCAATTACAGCAAAATAGAGCAGAATTCCTTGGTTTGTGCAAAATACAGTCATTATCATTATTGTTTTTTTATTAACGATAATTAATACCCTACTAATTTTACGTCGTTTTCTCCATAAAATACCAATAACATCCTCCATGTCTATGACCTTTGCTACAAAAAATAATATAGGCGCCAAAGAAATCACACGTATCACTGTCGGAACATGGAAATGCCAGTGCGAGCGCTTGCTCGTGACGCCTACTGAAATTCTCAATGCAAATTCTAATATGTCAAAACAATACACAGACGCGGATGAATAAATACGCCGTAAGGTTTGGACATATGTAGGATCAAACAGCTGGGTTTTGGCGTATTTTAGGCTTGTCAATGCCATCATCAGGCATACTCGTTTTAACCATGATTTTCACGGACCCAAGACATGTTTCCCGTGTGATTCATTTTCCTACTGTTTCATATAGACGAATATTTTTTTTCTGAAACTATAGGCACACTATTCACGAAATATCATGATCATAAGGGTTGTCCTATAGAACCCTATAGGTTAAGTAAGGCTGGTTTTGTAACAGTCCTGAAATACTTACCTACCGTTTAAAAAAAACGTTCGTCCATATTAAATAGTTGGGAGATATGCTATTTAGGAAAAATTATTTCAGTGAAAAATTAGAGAACCTAATTTTAAATGTACAATAGTAATTACAGGAGGCATGAAAAAACTGTCCTATAAAAGGTAAAGACGACCCTACTTTCCTTGTGACTTCACTTTGTCGACATGAAGAGAAGAAAAAACTCGAGCTTCCCAAAAAACAGGGTAGGTAGTTGTAAAAACCCAAAGCCACCCGAGACTCATCCGCTGACTCGCACGGCTCCACAGAATTGACAAATTTGCAGCGACATAATTGTTTTTAATTTATTTAAGGCAATTTATTTCGAGCCAGGAGGCAGGGACCGTAAATTAGCGGTTGGGATTTTTTCCGCGGAGTTTTAATTTTTATGGTAATGTTTGCGATTTTTTTCTTTGTATTTTCGAAATTTTATCTGATGGGCTATACTATAGATCGCTGTTGTGGTCCCTATATCTGCATAATCTTCATCTTTAACGTTTTATTTAGTGGATAAAAATGATAATTGCGATTGCCTACAGGATTTTATTGATTTGGTATTTAGTAGGTTCATCATCGCACATCATTGTTCTGTACCGATGGTCTACGAAAGCATCTGAAAATCAAATACTTATATTAGTTCATAAAATGCTTCATACAATTACAAAACAATTGTACAAGTTGTGATTAACAGAACTAAGTAGCAAACGCTTTTAAGCGTCTTTATCTAAATAAAAATTTTACGAAATTGTCCTTCATTTTGAAC
The DNA here is from genome assembly GCF_025370935.1 of Choristoneura fumiferana. Lineage (NCBI taxonomy): Eukaryota > Metazoa > Arthropoda > Insecta > Lepidoptera > Tortricidae > Choristoneura > Choristoneura fumiferana. The sequence continues at coordinate 11,184,199 of NC_133485.1, forward strand.
AGATTAAGAACCATTGAGTGATTATGTAGAGTAATAACTTCCGAAGTGAGTAACTCAAATGAAAATTTTTATTCATCCTCCAAAAACTTTACAGACGACTTCGGTAACTAAGTATCTAAAAGACTGCCTTCAGCAGGAGTTTTGTTCACTGAAAATTATGACTGAAAAGGGGATTCCTGATTTTACTTCATTTCATTACATAGTATTGTAGTTCGTTTCCTTGCGTTAATTAAAAGTTTGAATTCGTTTGAAAAGGTCGACCAAGTAATTATAACATTTTCTAGGGCGTTTATGACGAATGAGTGAAAATGACTGAATGATCGCCGTTCAACAAAGAAAATTTTTGAGCATTTTCAGAAAAAAGTGTTCCCTACTGTACTTTTTTTAAACCTAACAAATTTTGGGTTATTTCTACTCAGAATCACGAGCACTATCGATTTAAGCAATAAAAAAGTGTCCCACTTTTAATTAACAGTTTTGTGACGCAGTTAACCATACATGTTGTATGGACCGTCACAAAACTGACTAATAAATTGTGTATGGAAAATTAGGGATAATTAAGGCAAAACGGGTACATTTATTTCTGAAAACCATCTTTTAGGATTTTATCATTGCTAGTGCCGTCTCTATGCAATGCCGAAGCTTAGAATAGGACGGACGCATCTGTTTACATCGGTGTAGTAAAGGCGACTAAGGGACTTGTGTGCGAGTTGTCGCAGCACTCTCGATTGCAACTACAAACTCCGAACTCCAGCACTGCGTGCGGTGAGGAAAGCAAGGGAAAATCATAACTATTTTCTTAAGAAAGTCGTCAAGAATGTTTGCTTCTGATCGTCAACTGGCAACCACTCAATCAAGAATCTAATGACTTATTAGACGGTTAGTAATAACGCATGTTTTCGCCAAATGAAGAAGAATTGCGAGCAAATCAAAAACTTTTAATACACAAGCAAAAGACTATAGATTAAAAAAGACGAGAAGAAGAATAGGTGTTTTGCGCCGTCACCCGTAAACCAATCCTTTTCCAGCAAAATTAACTTATTCATTAATTCATTTAAGAATACAAGTAGGATCTCTAACAATATACCCCAGTAACCACCAACAAGTTGTTCCCGCTGAAACCGCCGCTGAAAACTAATCAGGATCTAAACGTTTGCATGTAGAAAATAAACAGGATATAAAATTAAACTGGCTAGACAAAGCGAAGCAAAGGCTTGCGCCGTGAGCAGGCATAGAATAAAATTAAATTTTAAAGCCATACCTGGTGCCTCTTGCATCGGACGGAAACTACGTGCCTTTCCTTGTCTTCTTTAATAAACTGGGTTAGAAGTAGAGGTTTTATATACACGGTTTAATTTAGCTTCACTTTATAATTTTGTTAAATCATAAACAGCAGCCGTAGTAGCCTTATGGCTTGATCAGAGTAGAGGGTAGTAAGTTCAAGCGCCGGTTGCACGTACGATTTTTTCCGAATTTATGAAAATTACATTTGAAATTTTTTACTGATTTTTTGATGATGAAAAACATCTAGATTTTAACCGAAACCAGAAAATGCTACAGTTTGTGGGGTGTGTATGTGTGTGTGTGTGTTTGGTATATTTCTAATTTAGTATGCAGATAGCAGGATCTATGAAATGTCACCCCGATAATTCTCACAGTATCGTAGTTAAGACATTATGTAAAATCCCAAAATCATGACAGCTAAGTCTAGAGACTCGAAATTTTGCACGAAAGCTCTTCATGGGAAGTTCATAAAGATCATGTTAAATTTTCGGGAATTTGGCGGAAAATAATTAAAATCCTGGAATTTAATTTCAAAGGCCACATCTCATGGTTTATGCGATCAAAACCGCCCTTTAAGTTGTTAAAATACTAGTATTTTACAAATTACATGCTGATTAAATTCAAAGACAAAATATAAATATTTATCAAAGAGCCTAATCTCCTTCGCTGCACAACGAACTCTAACTCAGTTTGCCGTTGCATTGTTGTTTTTATATTTTATCACAACGTTCTTTCAGACAAACATTAATTAGTTCCAGACCCTCGGCTAGACGGAACCTATTGCAGCCTACTGACATCAAAGGGCGTATCTTACTGCAGTTACGTCCTTTATTGTTAGAAAGGCTGGTTTATGGCCATGTAGTGAGCAGAGATTAATGATGTCTATCGCTTCACAATATATTTCAATCTTTTCCAGAGTTTCCTTGTAGTGTACTCGTAGTTCCACCGCAGACTAAGGGAATATAAAGTACCTACACTCGAGTCCAAAATTAGGAGAACCAACTTGACAGTTCATTACACACAAATGTTGGCACAGTTACACCAGCGCTGTAATATCGATACATTATCAATATTAAAAAAAATATATATCGATTAAAAAAAAACTCAATACGAAATACTTAATAATAAAAGAAATCTTTTATTTGAAAGATTTCGAAAAAAATGTTGAACATCAGTAAGGACACCATCCATCATTTTGTTATATTGACATAACATATTATATTAATATATGTCATTCAACATAACTGCTATCGGCTTGCTTGGAACTATTTCCGTTATTGTGAAATTTTCGTTACTTTATTATTTGTTGTTACCCTTTTTGTCGTTTTCAGGCCTAAAGCTATGAAATAATATCCAAAAGTGACAAACATTTTCATTCCGCGTCACAAGGTTATATCGACAAATTTGTATCGACATTCCTATGCCTATTTTTTTGCTGTGTCTGGTAACATTTTCAGTTGTGAATCTAGTTCGCCTAATTTTGGACTCGAGTATATATAATAGTAGTCTTTACCTGTGGCTTCACTCGTGTCAACCACATCAATGAAATTGAAATTTCAGGATTTTAAAAGTGCGTGCAGTGATAGACTACATAAGTGATTCTGCCCCCACTGAGTTTTGGCTTGTAATTTTTGTGAATTTTGTAACTCCACATTTGTGACAAAAAGGCCACGTTTTAGCTTGCAAAATTATAAAGTTTTTGAAACTTGACATAATTATAATGTTATACATTTACTAAGGATGGTTATGTGACAGAAATTATACTATCGTTATGTTTAAAAAAATGCTGACTTAAGTCTTCAAACTTTTATTTACTTATCTTCTATTTTCCTATTAAAGACCACTTTTTTTTCCAATAGTGATTCACTGACAAACGAGCTACTTTTTTAACCGACTTCAAAAAAAGGAGGAGGTTATCAACTCGGTTGTATTTTTTTTTTTATGTTTGTTAACTCAGAACTCCGTCATTTATAAATATGCACAGCAAACCACCAACACTGTGTACCCACGGCAGAGAGCAGATCATAAATTTAATTTTCACGGGCAAATCTAATCTTGTGAGGAAACTCGGAGGCAAATGGTTGTTCACTTCCGTAAATAAACGTAACACCGACTGTGTAATAAACGACTGTTTCAGCCGTGATTAATGAAAAAGCAGGCTTTCTCATTTTTATTTATTTTCATCGTTGCTCGGTCAACTAGGGAAAAATATTTTTCTAAATCTTGTGACGTTTTTATTACACGAATTTGTTTTATTATGAAGAGTTAATCTATTTACTACCAATTTATTTCTGACAACTTCTAAACGAGGAAGCTCTATTTAATTGTTGTCTGTAAAATGGTAGTCGGTGGTGGATGTTCTAAGAAAATAAAATGGTTATTTACCTACACGAGTATTCAAAGAACCGGGAGAGGATTGTTTCTATATTTTTTATTGCAGTTGATAAACCTTAGGTACTAAAAGGATTTTTTACTGGTTTATTAGGATACAATTAAAAGTAGGAAAAGTATGAGAGGATACACACATTTTACAGTTGAACAAACTGATTCATGTGTCAGTGCGGAACCTTTTAATGATCAATTTCACTGTTACATATTTCCTTAACAAAAGTATGGGATGTCAACATGACATTAGTAGTACAGAGGTTCCATCCTAGTATATGATTAAGTTTATTCGACTGTACTGTACATTAACATTATTAATATGTATAGGACATGTTTTACATACATACATTATACAATATTAACACCAATGAGCGCTGTGATCACACAGTCTTTTTGAGGCTTCCGTAGCCAAAATGGCAAAAACGGAACACTTATAGTTTCGCCATGTCTGTCTGTCTGTATGTCTGTCGTCTATATAATAAATTATATATATTTACATTTAATTAAAATTGAACTAAGTAGGAATGAGTAGAAAGTACCTACTAAAAGCACGGTGCAATTTTAGACCATTTTTAACCGACTTCAAAAAAGGAGGAGGTTCTATGTTCCAATTTTGTATTTTTTTTATATATGTTCACCGATTACTCAGTCAACTGTGGACCGATTTACAATTTTTTTTTGTTTGTATTAGTACTCTTCTGAGGTGGTCCCATTGTCATTGTCATCTGATGATGGGATCCTAGGGAAATCGAGGGCAAACCTCAAATTATATAGGTACACCTATGGCAATTTTGACATTTATAGCATTAAGACAAGCATTTACATTCAGAAAGTATCATTTGGTAAACTGGATCTGATGAAGACAACCGTAGATGGCCAATGGTACTGGTTAAAGCTAAGTACCTACCTAATGCTCGCGCGTCTATAAGCAATCATGGTTAATATACCTAGTAAGCTAAGATTTAAGTTAATGATTCTTTCGAACTGATCTGATGCTGAAGCCGGAAGGTAGGCAACGGAACTCTGTTATAAAACAACGTAACTAAGCCGTGTTTGGCCTTAATGGAATCGTTGTGAGATTTACTTTGGCTACGAATCACTAAAAAGTGAGAAATAAAGATTTTTTTGAACAAAAAAGTAAAACCGACTCAAAAAAATAACAAAAAATGGAACCGACTACAAAATCCTTGAAAATATTTTTCTAGGTAGGTACTGTGGGGACTGTAACTTGGTAAGAGCTTAGGTAATGGGATCTACGCGCGTGACTTAAACTGAAATGAAATAAACAAGGCTATTGTTCCGCTGATTCAGATTTATTGTAGAACTTATAATACATTTACATAGATAGTTCCGGCCGCTCAGGCTGTCGGAGCAATCTGCGCTCCCCGGCATGTATACCGCTGTCCATCGTTTTTAAAGTAAAATTCTAGAAACATACAATATAAAAATCCTATCCTTATACAAAACAACGTCAATCTAACCTGCCAGGTGGTCAGTTTTATTACCTGCCAGCGGTATACAGCCTAGTTGTTAAATCTACTCATTGTGGTCCCGGAGGAGCTGATAATGGTATAGCCCACGGTGACAGGTCGCCGCGATGTCGGTTTTAGGGCTGTAAGGATGCCCATTGTGAACGCCCAGTAGAGGCGGAATTTTAATGGCGTAATGCCGATTTGTAAGGGACCCGTAAGAGGCCCAGTTGATGACGACTCCGGTCAGTTTTACACTTGCCAGCGGTATACAGCCTAGTTCCTACAGTACCTACTAGCTTGAAGTCGGTGACTCAGCACGACCCAGCAGGAGTGATTGAAACCCATAGAGTACGTAGGTGAGGTAGACGACTATTGTTCCACTCCTGCTGGCTCGTACTGAGGCACCGACTTCGAGCTAGTAGGTACCTAGAAAAATATTTTCAAGGGTTTTGTAGTCGGTTCCATTTTTTGTTATTTATTTTTATTTTTTGGAGTCGGTTTTACTTTTTTGTTAATTATAACTCACACAACACCTACGTCAAACAAAAGCTCTTGCGCACTTCTTATCTGAGAAAATATACGATTAACCTGTACAGGGATTTTAAAATAGAAAAGATCGTAAATAATAAGTGCCATGAGTATATTACATCTGTTCGTATGATTTATTTTATTTATCCCGGTGTATAATGTAAATACATTGAGTGAGTGTTATTTATTACTTTAAGATCGGGTTTCTATATTTGAATTAGTATGTTTGAAGGTCGAGTTTGTTTTATTTCGTTACAAAGCCCTACGAATGAATGGAACCTTTTTTTACTTATTTTCTACGAATAATACCTTATTATCCATAATTAAATTAACTATTGCAACTATCCGAAGTCACGATTCCTACATTCCAAATTGGATTGGAAAGGCTTTAATTATGTACTTACATGTGTGTGTGTGTGTGTGTGTGTGTGTGTGTGTGTGTGTTTTAGGTTTGCTCTAAAAAATCTAAGGTTATTTATTTTTTGTTCAGAAATGATGTTATTTAAGTACACTATTTGTTTTTCACCTTCAGAAGTCGAAACGATAGTCTTACAGGCGAGACTGCATCAAGTGTTAAACTTGACGAAGTACTTCATTCGTATATTATTATTTTAATTTTATCTGCGCCATGGCAACGACTGTATTGACTGTAAGTGTATCGAAGTAAATAATTCTTGAAATCCATCTCAGGTAGCTCTGTTAATACACGTCTCGTCGTCCCACTTGTCGATAGCTCTCTTAAAATATACTCATCTTGTATTTTCGTAACTTAATGATATTACAGACTTTGGATACTTCTAAATTGGATCACTGATTTTCCTTATTTCAAATAAGCACTGATCTCACTTGGCGAAGTTTGATTTTATTGTACGTCTTATTAAAAAATAACGGTTTTCTCAAATTAGTCAAAATAGTCTACCTAGTATCGGTAGGAGAATTGAGCTCACACACAACATGTCATGTATCTAATGACAGCAGGATTACTTTTAACCCCCGACGCAAAAGTGTTATAAGTTTGACCGCTATGTGTGCCTGTATGTCTGTGTGTCTGTCTGTGGCACCGTAGCTCTTAAACAGGTGGACCGAATTGAATGCGGTTTTTATTTGAAAGCAGGTTTTCTAGCGATGGTTCTTAGACATGTTTTATCAAAATCGGTTCAGCCGTTTCAAGATCACCTCTTTTGTTCGCTGCGGTAGGAATCTTAGATGCATAATGGGTATTTACTTTACTTTTAAACATATTTGGGATTTAAAATTTGAAACACCCATGTATGCTAATAACTATGCAAGATTATGGAATTCTCGGCCTGATGCTGCAGCCAGGATATCTAGAACACTAGTAGGTACACTCTTGATAAAACCATAGCAAATATATCGTGTTTGGATTCGTTTTGAACAGTAATTGATACTGCAGCCAGGATATCCAGCACACCAGTATACTCTTAAAAAAAATGGCAGATATCGACATATCACAACACGACTGTTCGATTCCTTTTGATCAGTGTTTGATTCTACATACAATGCAATGGTCGCAACACGAATAGCTGATGCTGCAGCCAGGACATCCAACACACTAGTACACTTAAAAATAAAACCAGTTTAAAAAACATGAAATAAAAACTTAAATTTAAAATTTAAAAAACCCCCCGACAAAAAAACTTCAACAAAAATATAAAAAAACGCCCGAAAAAAGCGCCGCCACAAAAGACAACTAAAAAGTTAAATATAATTATGCACTACCTAGCGGTTGCCCGCGACTTCATCTGCGAAGAATTCGTTTACCTATCCCTATCCCGCGGGGACTATGCTGATTTCCCGCAAAATTAGCCTAAGTTAAATTAGTATAAGTACCTAGTATTTTTTTTTATCTAAGCGTCGTCGGTAAGGTTAATACTTTAAAAAATACACCATATATACTTTAGTTTCCTGTTTACCTTAGTGGCCCCCGACAACGATTATATATCTATTTCAGCTAACTGACATATTTGATTTTTGTACGCCACATGCTTAAGTAACCCATTATCGTTACATCACATTGCTTTTTAAACACATTCAACTAGTTAATGAAGAAGATTTGTATACACAATATAATAATGATGGTCCCTAATGACGTCAAAGAGCGACAGGAATTGTTATGGCTGTCCAATCAAGGAAGCCTAATGCTGAACTGTCAAAACATCTGCGTGTGGTCAGTGATTTTGACAATGGATCCGCAAAGTTAAAACGCTGTTAGCTTTGAATTTTGGAACAAATAGTGTACGTTGATGACATTATAGGTTGGATTGACGTGTAATATTAATAAAGCTATTAGTTCATGACTAAAATTAGTGCTTCAACGTGGCAATTGTCAACGATCGTTTGCTAACTGATCTCCCATTTTTGGTGGTACAATGTGCAGTTAAATTATCTGAAGGTGATTAGATTAGATGAGATTTGTGGATCACTATTAAAAAACTACTAAATTGTACTTAACAGGTAATAGAATGAATACATCACCTCGGCCACGAATTTAAGTTCAATTTGGTATGTAGACAGCTGGAAGTCTAGGTTCCCACATAAAATCCCAAAATCTTAACCGCTAAGTTAAAAGACATGAAATTTTGCAAGGGTGTTCGTCATTTAACGTAAGTAGATTATAATATAAAGACTACAATGTAAGTTTTGGCAAATGTATTGGGAATTTAGTATAATCAAATGTCATATTTAATGATTTACACGAGCGAAGCCGCAGCTAAAATCTAGTTATTAATAAAACTACGCTTAGCTTCTCAAACTCTTCTGGGCCAGGCTGGCTCAACCCTTAAAGCAAAAACCCAAATACAAACAATATAACGCACACTATACTACGGGATTTCCTTACAAATTTATCTACGTCATTAAGTACGGTGTTCCCTTCTTTCACAGACAGAAATTTCACAGAATTTCGTTTCGCAGAAAATGTTTCATATAATATTTAGTCCTTGTATTTTTACTTCCAATATTATTGTTTCAATTACTATTTACTTGAATGAAACATATTTAATAGAAAAATAATTCAATCAATGTTATGTTTTTTTTTTATTTCACAATAAAATTGTATCAAAGTATTGAATTATTTTTTAATCAATATTTTTTGTTCGGTGTATTATATTGCTACTACTCGTAGATAAGTGTAAGGTTAGGTTAGAACTGTGACCCCACCAGAAAACAAATCGCTACCAGAAAAGTAGATTAGGTTAGCTTAGAACTGTGACCCCACCAGAAAGCGAATCGCTACCAGAAAAGTAGATTAGGTTAGCTTAGAACTGTGACCCCACCAGAAAACAAATCGCTACCAGAAAAGTAGATTAGGTTAGCTTAGAACTGTGACCCCACCAGAAAACAAATCGCTACCAGAAAAGTAGATTAGGTTAGGTTAGAACTGTGACCCCACCAGAAAACAAATCGCTACCAGAAAAGTAGATTAGGTTAGCTTAGAACTGTGACCCCACCAGAAAGCGAATCGCTACCAGAAAAGTAGGTTAGGTTAGGTCAGGACTGTGACCCCACCTAAAAGCAGATCGCTACCAGAAAGGTAGGTTAGGTTACAACTGTGACCCCACCTGAAAGCGAATCGTTACCAGAAAATTAGATTATGTTAGGTTACAACTGTGACCTGTGACTTTTTTTTTTAATTTTCTCAAAATCTGCAGCATTTTCGATGTTTTTTTGTTATGAAATAGCATCTGGTCATCATTTTTATGAAATAGCATCTTACATCTGGTCTTATAAATCAGCAAAACGGCAATCGATTTGGCTTCTGCGGCCAATGCCCCATACAAACACGGCTATACCCTTTACGTCATAGAGTCATCATCATCATCACATCAGCCGTAGGACGTCTACTGTTAGACATATGTCTCTCCCAAGCATTATAAAGTACGCGAACGTAAATGCTACCAGCAGTTGACCATTAGTTCAACGTGGTGTTTCTCCTATTCTGGTATAGTGAAGGTTGAAAGACTGCCTCCAACGACGTCTCCCGAGCACTTTTGGCCAGGTATGAAGTAGCAAACTTTTACTCTATTGTCCAGTGATCAACTGCTGGTACCATTCTCGTACAGACGTATAAGTAATTTTGACCAAATCCCCCTCCCCTCCGGATGGCTATACTATACCTATCAACTCGGCTAATGAAACTAAGGCAAATATGTTTTTTTTTTAAGTATATTTGGGGTGGTTCTTGAAATCTAGGGTGAATGGTCATTTATTACTCCATCATAGTTCACATCCTCGCTTACCGTCAGGCGTAAGTCAGGCGTAATTGTGGTCAAAGGCGGCCTATTTATATTTAAAAAACCGGTCAAGTGCGAGTCGGACTCGCGCACGAAGGGTTCCGTACCATTATCTATATAACACTAGCTTTTGCCGCGACTTCGTCCGCGTGGAATAGTAACTTTGGGAAGTATTTAATTTATTTAGGATACATTCTGCCAATAATAGCACATAGAAACTTCTACGGTTTACTGAAAATAACCATAATATTTGTTCTTCCATCCATCCATGTTCTTTAGTAAAACATAAATATTTGCGGGTAGCCACATTTTAGCAAAACGACGTGTATTCTACCCTGCCAGCACAAAAGGACTAATTCTTCATAGTGAACTCTTGACACCTTAGGTACGTCCTTTATTGTAAGTTAGGAGGATATGATTATAATTAAGATGGCATTTTAGCTACACATAGTTCCGATAAATATACTTATAGTAAATTTGTTTGGAATTCCGTAAGAACTTTCATCCCCATATTTTCAAGTAAATAGGTCGTATTTGAAAAGCGCCGGAACAAATGTTTTTTAGGGTTCCGTTCTTCAAGAGGAAAACAGGTTATAGGATTTGCTGTCCGTCCGTCCGTCTGTCTGTCAAGACCCTTTATGCGGACCCTTTAGCGGAGTATCGGTATCGAGTTGAAATGAAAACCCTAAACTCAGGCCAATAGTCCCGAAAGCTGTGAAAAAATCAAACTTCTAAGTCAAGGCAATCAAAAGCTACATCATTAAAAAGGTGTTTCCATACAAATCGCCTTAACAGAAAAAGTTATAGCGCCCTGCCGGCTTGCAATTTTGCATAAAGGTAGCTCTTATAGCACAATAAATAAGAAAAATCTGAAAATCATATTTTTTCATGATGATCTCACATTGCGTACATTTTTCTTATGAGCTTAAAAGGCTCTGCTATCACTGCATCATCCCCTCTGCTAACATCCCCTCGCAGTTAGTTTTCAAATGATGGCATTTTTAAAAAATTTTTTTTGGTTCCTATTCATCATCATCAATCATCATCACCACAATCACCATCATCATCACCAATCATCATAATCAGCACCACTCATCACCATCACCATCAATCAGCTCCACAGCCTAAGCAGCGTCCGCTACGCTCTGCTCCACTGCCTCCGCTCCGCTGCCTCCTCTCCACAGCCTCCGCTCCGCCAGCCTCCGCTCCGCCAGCCTCCGCTCTGTCAGCCTCCGCTCCGCCAGCCTCCGCTCCGCTAGCCTCTGCTCCGCCAGCCTCCGCTCCGCTCAGCAGCGTCTTCTCCGCTCCGCTACCTCCCCTCTACTTGACTGCCTCTGCTGCAGCCTGCATTGTCTCCGCTCCATCCGTTGCCTCCGCTCCACTCCGTTGCCTCGCTGCCTCCGCTCCGATGCCTCCGCTCTGTTCTCTCCGCTCCGCTCCACTGCCTCCGCTCCGCTCAGCAGCGTCAGCTCCGCTCCGCTACCTCCGCTCTACTTGACTGCCTCCGCTGCAGCCTGCATTGTCTCCGCTCCATCCGTTGCCTCCGCTCCACTCCGTTGCCTCGCTGCCTCCGCTCCGATGCCTCCGCTCCGTTGTCTCCGCTCCGCTCCACTGCCTCCGCTCTGCTCCGCCAGTCTCCGCTCTGCCAACCTCCGCTCCGCCAGCCTTCGCTCCGCCAGCCTCCGCTCCGCTCAGCAGCGTCAGCTCCACTCCGCTGCCTCCGCTCTACTTCACTGCCTCCGCTGTAGCCTGCATTGTCTCCGCTCCATCCGTTGCCTCCGCTCCACTCGTAAATGCCAAATTTCATGGTTTATCTTCGACAGCGACGAACTTCCACCATATAAACTTTCATCCCCTATTTCAACCCCTTAAAGCCTCTTTTTCGCGATAAAAGATAGCCTATGTTCTTTCCCAAGATTCTATCTCTGTACCAAATTTCATCAAAATCGGTTCAGCGGTTTAGGCGTGAAAGCGTAACAGACAGACAGACAGTCAGACAGACAGAGTTACTTTCGCATTTAAGTATAATATTAGTATGGATTAATTGCCTAAATGCCAAATTTCATGGTTTTATCTTCGACAGCGACGAACTTCCACCATATAAACTTTCATCCCCTATTTCAACCCCTTAAAGCCTCTTTTTCGCGATAAAAGATAGCCTATGTTCTTTCCCAAGATTCTATCTCTGTACCAAATTTCATCAAAATCGGTTCAGCGGTTTAGGCGTGAAAGCGTAACAGACAGACAGACAGTCAGACAGACAGAGTTACTTTCGCATTTAAGTATAATATTAGTATGGATTAATTGCCTAAATGCCAAATTTCATGGTTTTATCTTCGACAGCGACGAACTTCCACCATATAAACTTTCATCCCCTATTTCAACCCCTTAAAGCCTCTTTTCGCGATAAAAGATAGCCTATGTTCTTTCCCAAGGTCTATTCTATCTCTGTACCAAATTTCATCAAAATCCGTTCAGCGGTTTAGGCGTGAAAGCGTAACAGACAGACAGACAGACAGACAGACAGACAGACAGACAGAGTTACTTTCGCATTTATAATATTAGTATGGAGTATGGATTAGACATGAGCAAAAAAAACGGATTTAATCAAGTTTGTTGTATGGGAGCCCCCTTAAATATCTATTTTATTTTAATTTAATTATTTATTTTTAAATTTGATTATAGGTACAACTAAATATTCTGTGAATATTTGAAGCGACCTATCTGTGGCCGTTTTTTGCTTAAATATTTATTTTATACTCTTTTTAGTATTTGTTGTTATAGCGGCCACAGTAATATATAATCTCTGAAAATTTCAAGTGTCTAACTAACAGACATACAGTGAAGTCTCAGTAATAGGGTTCCGTTGGCATCCTTTGGGTACGGAACCCTAAAAAAATGTAAAATAAATATCGCAAAAAATCCTGTAAGTAGATACAATCTGTAATAGCTCCACGTAGCTATCAGCATAGTCTATTTCGTTCAACGATCTGTAATTGAGGTCAAGAGCACTCCAATAGGTGTCAGCCAATAGGCTGTTAACTGAAAGTGAATACGTGCTCTTGGGGTACTTTAGTGATATTTATTTGAACGACCAATCAAACTTTGCCTTGTGTGCGCTGATGAGATACAAAACGTTCATTCACATGTGAAGTTGAGTGAGTGAATACCTGTTTTGAAGATCTAAATAGGTATATAATATACCTTAAAATTAAAATAAAACTCAAATTAATGGAGGCATCAACAATTAAATTAAACGAATTGTACCTATTACCAACAGAAATAATTCATTGAAAACTTTTCAAACATTAAAAGTTATTAATAGGGGTCACTTGTCCCATGATATTTATTTAATGAAGACTTGAAAACATTACTATTTTTTTTATTTATTTAACTGAAATTTAAATAAATTACATCCTCTTAAGAGGTTTGGTGGAAGTAAGTTTCATAAAGTAAAAAAAAATCATTGGACCTCATACTCCTCATAAAATAAATGTGTTTTTAACTGTACCTAACGGTGGTACAGAACCCTTTATGTGCGGGGTTTCAACTCGTAGTTGACAAGTTTGTATCTATAGGTACTATGTGAATTTTATGAGGGATATTTTTGAAAACACCACAACTCAATTTTTTATCTAATTTTTAATATAATTTTATATTTTGTGATTATTTTAATATCTAATAATGTTATATCATAAATCGAACACTAAAACTATTTCAGTAACAATTGATCTTATGGCACGAAGGAATATTTTTTGACATTCTTCGATGTGTCGACCAAATTATATACAGTATATAGTCAGCATCAAAAGTAGCTGCACACTTTCGTACTTTGTTATTTTACAGCCACGTACTAAACGCCATGCAAGATTGCCAATGTGTCAATGCGACAGAGTGAAAAAGTGATCCGCTTCTTTTGATGCTGTCTATACGAAGTTTCGATTCACATGTTTTATCCGCAGACAGGATACAATGGAGCACTTGCTGATTCAGGGTAGAGTTAAAGACAAGAGACCACGTGATCAATCACTAACCCGATGGACAGACACCATCAATTCTAACGAAAATACAAACTGAAACATGGATGCACAGAAAAACACAGAAAAACAGACCAGCGCTGGGAATCGAGCCCAGGTCCTCAGCATTCCGTGCTACGCCACCTGCCCCTACACCACCACTGGACAGGAGTCTAAACACAAATATCTCCCATGCACCACATATTTCAGCCTGCTTTTTTCTTTCTTAGCCACTTAAGCAGCGACACTAGCGACATCTATGTTTCAGCTCTCATCGAGAAACATTAACCACCAATTCCACCACCAATTCTGTCACTAAGACTCCTATAGTAGAATCCGCTCACCCAGCGGCCAATAGATACCAGTGATGAAAGATTGAAAGCAGCGCCGTCAGTGATGGGCGACCTTTTATGACCACTCTCCCACTCCCACTCTGCCAGTATGCCGTCGCTTTGCTATTCGAAGAACTCCATATTTATATCTACTTTTAGTGTGGTCTGTAATTATATTTTGGACCGTTGCATCCTGTACCTGTAGCTTAGCAGAACAAACTGTACTTCGAAAGTTTTTAAAGATGCATGGTTGACTGAGCTGACTTCAATATTACATCGTACGAAAGTGCGGAGATAATCTTTTAATTAAATGAGTATAATTAATAACTTTATTAAAACTTGCGATTTTCAATCACAGTTTACTACTAACTACCTACTCACAGAACTTAATCAGGTTATAAAATATTGTGTAAAATACGGCGGCGCTACGTAGTCTCCAATCGTGACATCTCTGAATTATTTAGATTAGGAATTTTATTATACATCCCCTTGCTATGTTTAAGGCTGTATATTATTAAGCTTTACTTGTATACTGTAGTTTTAAAGTATTTTATTTGTAATTATATTATCATGAAAAAATGACTTTCTGCCAAGTTTCTTGCGGCGCATTCTTCTTGGCAATGATGGTCCATCCGAAAGCGCTGGTAGTTTAAAAAATGACGTGTAAAAGTGCCCATTGAGTTTATCCGTATGAAATTCGTGGGCAATTTTTTGTTGGCATGGTATAGGATTCTGTTACAGTTTCCAGATTATCTATATAGTAGAAGTTCAGGACATCTAAAAAATAACAATCAATCATAAATGGCATATTCACAAAAAAAAATCACCGTGATAATGAGGCGATTGAAACGCTCGAATAATGACGGCTGCTGCAGTGTGACCAAACGATAAGTGGCAGTTAATTATAATTAAAATCAGTCTAGTCTTACGGTAGTTAATATATAATTCAAAAAAATATCAGAGTTTAATATTATCAAGTGACCTATCTGCTCGTCTTCATATGCTGCACTATCGGCCTACTTGGCTGCCCTATCTGTTACAATCGCCCCAAATAAATCCGGTTTACGATGCCCCCTTTTATCGGTCAGGCTTTCCCGCATTCGGTGAAATTAACGGATTCCCTTCTTTATCCTATTGTTCTCAAAACCGTCAAGATACGTACATCGGCTGAACCCAGTAAATTCGTAGATATAGGTAGTGCCATGAGAGTTAAAGTAAATGACACACACACAGTTACATGTAGAAATGATTGCATACAAGGAGAATGAATTAAATGAATGAGTGAATGTCAAAATTCCGCTGTCATTACAAGACTGTTCTTGTGAGCGTGACCTCAACTCAGGTGGTACAGTCACCAGCATTAATATCTGCCACAGCGGAGCGTGCAAAAATTTCTGACATGTCCTTCCGGCCCAGAAATAGAGTCGTATCAGATATTTATGCACGCTTGTTGTGTCAGATATTGGTGGTGGTGACTGTACTACCGGTATAATGATGTTTTTACCTAAAACGCAGAAACGACAACAGATAGAAAATATAAAAAATATGTCAAATTACGGTGGGCAGGTCCAGTTTGACCCTGTGAAGATACTTCAGTAATTGCCATATTATTAAATTCGTATGTAAAGTAGAGCCAACGCTTGCTTTAAAAAAATACAAACAGTATTAAGCATAGTAAAAAAGTAAGTTATAATTAGGTTACTGCCCGCGATGCAATCTGCGCGCAATCCGTTTATCGGTGTCCAGCGGGAACCATGCAATTTTCAAGTATAATATCGAGGGCTGAGTGGTCAAACCCGATAAGTCGAAAAAAATACTGTACTATACCACGCGCCATATAAATCTGCCTAAAAGTTCATTACTTAATACTCAGTTTTGACTCATTTTTGAGATACATTTTTTATGCGACGTCTTTACGTTACTCCCGGATTGTGTTCGAATCGCTTAACGGTATAGTGCCTATTTAATTATTGGAATTATACCTTTATAGTTTTTGTGGTACTAGTCGTGGCAATGAACTTTTAGACAAAGTTAGGCGGCGGAAGGTATATCTTATATCCTTCCCAGTTAAATCGGTTCTAAGTGGTTTACGCATGAAGGTGGCTTTCAGCCAGGGTTACCTAACTTTTGTATTTATACCTAATATTAATAATCTTATCTAATAATAGGTCTAAATCTTTACTACGCTACCATGGTTATGTCAATCTAGATGAGACAATTCTCAAATGGTAAATGGAATGCAAATAACAACACATAACAACATTTATTACAGACATATTAGTTGGTTTATCAATGTAAGCTGGTTTGCCGCCACAACCCAATATAATTTAACATAGGTATTATTTGCTTTATCAATACTACCTACTTAATAACCAATGAGGGCTATCGTTTTTTGTCTCACTAGATGGCGCACTGTTGCGTGAGGTTTTTAAGTATGGCTTTCAGAGTCTGTTATTACGGCCGTTAAAACAAAGTTTTAGATTAAAATCATATTTAAAACAACTTAAAACCGTACCATGAAAATATCCAGCAACCACAGTGTTGCTTAGTCCCGTTTTGTTCGGAAAAAAAGGGAGGACAAAAGTTTCCGAAAGACAAAACTGTCTCAAAACACAGACATTCATTGCCCCGTAACGCATTGCAAAATATTCACAAAAAAAATCTTATTATAAATAAACCCGCGTAGCTCACCCAAAAACTATGAAATTTGACATTTCGGAGACCTCACGCTACACTAGCGCCTCTAGCGGCGAATTCATTCGCGATAGCCCTCATTGTAACTAAGGTTTTCAATAATTTTAATATATATTAGCGTCACTCTTCGTCATAATAGCCTCACTTTGTGGGTAAACAAGAAGCCAATTATCAGCGTCACGGAGATCCATCTCAATTTCGAGATACCTTTTTTTTTTTTTTTTTTTATTCGACTGGATGGAAAACGAGCAAGTGGGTCTCCTGATGGTAAGAGATCACCACCGCCCATAGACAACTGCAACACCAGGGTATTGCAGATGCGTTGCCAACCTAGAGGCCTAAGATGGAATACCTCAAGTGCCAGTTATTTCACCGGCTGTCTTACTCTCCACGCCGAAACACAACAGTGCAAGCACTGCTGCTTCACGCAGGATTAGCGAGCAAGATGGTAGATACAGATACCTATCTATATCTTATGATAAAATTAAATTTGAAGACACCATTATTTTGGGAAAGTGTCAAGCAGGGAAAGATAGTTAACAACGAACGGTTTTAAGTCCAATCTTGCAAATCGAATGGATGTGTCGATTGGATGACAATGTTATGTACTTAAATTCAGTCAATTATCAAGTTTTCAGAAAAAATATTGTAAGTATAAAATTACTTGATCGATGTCTCATTTGATGAGTGTGTCATGAGCTTCGCTCCCCCCTTAACCTACTAAACCTAACCTATCCGAGTTGTTTCTGCTCAAAACGATCTTGCTTCGCTCGCTTCGCTTGCTTTCCCGCTATCATGCCACTACCTTACGTACCTTACCGTACTGTTCGTTCTATTAGTTATGGCATTAATATGCTAATTGTATGTTGCGCAAATATACTAACAATATGCGTAACAGTTAACAGAATTAGCAGACTAGAAAATTTGTCCTGAAATTCCGCAAATAATTAGGTTATACAAGCTTAGTCATCGTGATATTAAGGGCTAATGAAAATTATTATTAACGTTCGTAAGTCTAACGAAATTAGCACTAACTTTCTTAGGTCTAGTGGGCGATCCCGTGTGTTTGTTACTTCTTTACGCTAAAACGGCTGGGTGGGTTTGCGAGAAATCTGGTATCTACTCGTAGATAACTGGATATTTAGAATAACACACGTACTTACAGGTTACTTTTTATCTCTATTTTTTAATATTCCCACAGGATCCATGTAAAATCCCAAAATTTTAACCGCTTTTTAGCGTTCCGGACACAAAATGGCAAAAACGGAACCCTTATAGTTTCACCATGTCTGTCTGTCTGTCCGTCCGTCCGCGGCTTTGCTCAGGGACTATCAATGCTAGAAAGCTGTAATTTTGCGCGGATATACATATAAACTATGCCGACAAAATGAAACAATAAAAAAAAAAAAATTGAGGGTACCTCCCATAGACGTAAAGTGGGGGTGATTTTTTTTCTCATCCAAACCTATATTGTGGGGTATCGCTGGATAGGTTAGGTTAAAACCATTAGGGGTTTGGTAAGACGTTTTTTCGCTTCAGTGATTTGTTTGCGAAATATTCAACTTTAAAGTGCAAATTTTCATTAAAATCGAGCGTCCCCCCCCCCACCCCTCTAAAATCTAAACCGGTGAGTGGAAAATTTTGAAAAAATTCAGGATGGTAGTAAGTGTAAGTATATCAAACTTTCAAGGAAAACTATAACGACTAAGTTTGCTTGAGAATTATTAGCAGTTTAAGAGTAAATAGCAGCCAAAGGTATAAAATATACCTAAACTTGGAATATTCCGTACAAAATACGAAATCCTTAGAAAAAATTATTTCGGTTGTGTCCGACGCGCTCTTGGCCGGATTTTAATGTTGCATAGATCTTCGTAGGTAGATGTCCGCTATGAAATGTAGCATAGATGTTCGTCATACAACTTAAACGAAGACCGCGATGTAATTTTTAGGTATGAGAAATTTGTAATACCGTATGTTTGATTGTTACCATTTCACGTCTTAACCGCTTAACCGATTCAGATGAAATTCGGTATACAGAGAACTTAAGTCCCGGGGAACGATATAAGATAGTTTTTATCCCAGGAAATTGCATAGTTCCCGCGGAATAGCGATAAAAGAATTCTACGGGGACGGAGTCGTGGGAAACAGCAAGTTTAACTTGAATGAAGACCACCATGTAATTTTTCATTCATTCAACTGCCTGATATAATAGTTTACGCGAGCGAAGCCGTGAAGAAATCATAACTTTCATCTATAAAAAAACCTACACCGATTTAAAAACTGAACAATATGTTATCTACGAGTACCTACATATTATATCGCAATGTTTACTTTGTCAATTTTGTTTGTTTCTTAATTTTTACAATAAAAAGTTTTCATACATACTTACATACTATGAATAGGTACTCAGAATTTATGAAAGCTATATTAAAAGAAACCTTACAGTAATTACATTAATTATTGTCTAAATTAATACCGCAGACAGGTAATATTGTCAATAATTATTTGCAAACTAATAACTCAGTTAATTAACTCATCATATAACAAACACCACGTAATGTAGCAATTAGCATTGTTGAAAACTCTTAGCACTTCTATATTCTTTACTTCTTTAAAGTTTATAGTTTCTTTCAGTACCTAAGGGATATTATTTCTGACTAATTTTGTTTTTCAGTTTGTTGTTGTGTCTTAAAGTATGTGTTAACATTCTGTGTGTAATTTTACTGTAACACAACTTAGCGTAAAAGTATACTAAACACTTATTATTAAATACAATATTCCGTCGACATGAGAGCATCCTCCTTTTTGGAAGTCGTTTAAACTTTGTCACATTAAGATTCTACGGGTAGAATTGCTTACGAAAGGTAAAGTTGCCACATTTAACGTTATGAATAGGTCATTTCTTTTATTTTATTGGATTTATGTATTATTGGTCAGTACGTAGTTTAGTGTTAGATTTATTTGAGTACTGTATACAGTACTATTTCATTTGGTTTTGTATTGTTTTTTTTTTATTTGAATAAATATGAATAAGCTAGGAATATCAGGAAATATTAGATATGATTTTTTCTTTTGTCAATTAAACAAAAAAATATTAAGATAATACCCAGTTTCGTGTGACGTCAGGGGCTCCTACTCCCTAACTTTGGCGCGCCTCATCTTTGTCATTTTGTTTAATTAATAAAAAGAAAAATCTGTGTCTAATGTTTTCTGATAATCTAACTGACGACTTAAATTTATCTGAAGGATAAATATGATGCCGTCTCTGTTTGTTTTGTCCGAATAGACGGCGACGGCATCAAGTTTAACCATCAAATAAAATTAATCAGTGGGTGATGAGTGGTGAAAGAGCCCCTTAGAATAATTTTTAACCAGGATAGGTACTACACAATTGTACCATTTAATCAAGTAATCATCTTATTTTTCCATCTTTCGTACAGTCCCTCTAACTATGTTCAAGCGTTAACAAAATCTAATTACAATGCTGCATCACATTTCACCGCAAATTAACTGATAGCGAAAGGGAGTTGTTTTCCACTCCCTTGGTTGCTAATTGAGGCGTCTGCCTATAAATTATGCAATGCCATCCCATTTCTGGCAGCTTTGACACATGACAGTGTCATGTCTCAGAGCCTCTACTACACAGATTACTAATATGTAGCTAGCTCTCTACTAGACACCGATAAAGCTATTCTGCATAAGTATGTATGTTAAAACACGCATCGCCAAAAGATGAACCGGGCTTAATTCTCAGCTTATACTTTCTTTTGCTTCAAGCGCCAGATTCCGGTGGCTTGGAGACGCGAGATTGGGAGAGGATCGAGCCGTGAAGAGAGCATACTTGGGACGACCGAGGGGATGTAGACCGGTTGGTCCCAGAAAATGCAGGAGGGACGAGGTCCAGAGAGGCTTTTTGAATCTTGGTCTTGGGGTCAAAGGCTGGCAAGAGCTGGCCCAATTTCGGTATAGAAAATAAAGAATTTCGAGGGGGAAAATCAGGTACAGTCGAGTTTATAAACTTGTGAGCAAAAATTTGATCAAAAATATCTGAACACGCTTCGACGCCGTTAACAATAGAGTCGTATTCAGATATTTTTGATCAAGAATTTGCTCACAAATTTATGAACTCGACTGTACGAGTACACACTACACACGCACGCGTTTATAATATTATGCCAATTCTGATAATTGTATAAATAGAGGTTATGCAATGCTGTGCTATAGTACGTATATATATGCTTATATTATGCGAGCTGAAACGGTCTGACATGGTTTGCCTTGTTTCCATTCAGGTTGGTGTATCATTCCGAACAAACATAATTCGAGCTATTCAAGCAAGTTTCAAAGTGCTTATAAATTGAAATCGTATACCTACGTAATTATAATTTTATCAAATTTCATCTATTTCTTTCTAATTTCTATTGTTTTTACAAGCTTTTATTTAACTTGCCCAGTTTGTTGTTAATGTTTTTGTTGAGTCAAATCTTGCAGGTTTATTTTAACCCACTTCCAGTGGTCAGATTGACTTGAAATTTATCATTATTAGTTTTCTGTATCGCTTACTATGTGTAGTGTACAATAAAGAGTCATTTTATTGTATTGTATTGGAATAAAAAGAAGCCAATGTGTTAACTACTTTCTAAATTTAATCCAAGTCTATCGCATTTTTAATATTAGCACAATCGACTGGCAACTTTATGCCTACCATAATATGCTATACCTTCCGTAGAACTGAATGGCAACATTACCTACCGACTGCACGTTTGCTATTTGCCCTGAGCACAATGTACCAGACAACGACTGTTTCGTACGTGCGATGAGCCACGTGCGCTGATTCTCATCAAATTGATTGCTTTGTAAGTATTGTTTGACCATACAGTAGTTTTATAGCTAGTCGCATTAATTGGCTAGCTTACCAATATCAACGTCACACAGCCTTGATAGTACTAATTGATTTATAAGTGTGCGGGTCGGTCTAAATAGATGTCAATTAAATTTGGAGTTGGAACGTAGCTATTGGCGTAGAGTCAATAGAGTTCTGTTACGAATTGACACTCGTTAGTGACATTTCAAACACAAAACAATTTAGTACCTGAGTTATAAAAAACTTGTGTTAGCACAATGTACAAAGTTAGAGTTTGAAGAATTGCATTTTTGTAACTTTAGTTTTAGATCCGGATCAGACCCTGTAGGTACCTTAAATTTAGGCTCCAACTTTTTTTACTCCTTAGTATCTTGTGCAAAATCTGTCCAGATTGCTACCACCATCTTACATGCTAATCCTGCCGCAAAGCAGCAGTGCTTGCGCTTCTGTGCTCCGTCGTAGAATGTACGTAAGATAGCCAATGAAATGAAGGACTCACGAAGTATTCTAACTTAAAAAGAAGACTAGAACTAGTAGAGCCTAGAGGTTAACAACACATCTGCTATTTTTGGTGTTGCGGGAGTCCATGGATGGTGGTGCTCACGCTCACTTGCTACTAGGTGATCCACTAGCTATCCTCATAAAAATATTTGTAATTTTTTTTTTCAAGTTTTATAGTCATATGGTGTGGTGTGAGGTGTCGGGTTAGAATTACACCTCTCCTTTTCTTTCGTGGATGTCGTAAGAGGCGACTGAGGATATAGGTTAAGGTATACCGTAGGCGACAGGCTAGCAACCTGTCACTATTGTACCGTTTTTTTCAAACTTAGAACCTATAATTGCTAAAAGTGGCTCCGAAGCGGTAACGTTTCGTGTGCTGTGCCTACCCCATTTGGGAATACACGCGTGATGTTTGTTTGTTTTGTTTTTGTTTAATGACGCCCAAAAGCTACTTGGTGGAAAAACCTAGAAAAACTGTCAAATTTAATCACACCTGACTAAATGACAGGGCTAAATGGCGCAAACGTAATTATTCAGAGAACAGGAGGATAAATGAACTGGAAGGTGCGGAGAAAGAAAAAGATTACTTATTAACGACATTACGGCATGTAACAAGTAACATTTGTAAACAAACAAACTAATAAATTGTCTCCCTTTATAACTTTTTCAATTACATTATGAACATTCTGTCTCTTTGACAGATGACTCAATCTCGTTCGTTTACGAACCTAATGGGAAACTTTACCTATCTAAACACTACAACTTTGCTCTTAGGAGTTTCCCTACCCCTCTTGTCGGAACGATGGGCGTTTCGATGCAATTTCTACAAAATTTCAAACAGTACAAAAGCATATTAGTAATTTTATTATATTACCACCAACCTGGTGGGCTACTGCCAAATTCGAAAATCGAAGTTCGTATCGTACTGTCCCTCTTACACTCGAAAATATATGTAAAAGCGTCAGCGGGACGACAAAATACGAAGTTCAAATTTTGCACTTTATAGCATGGGGCCTGTTCTAAGCGCTTCGTGATTTTGACAGTACAATATAAGAAGATTTTTTTAAACCTTTTAACCGCCACCTACACCGAAACTATATGATATTTTGTCTTAATTATAAGACTGCGGCGAAATGAGATGGCGGTTAAAGGGTTAATACTTCACCCCTCCTACATTTGCAAAGACATTCGGCTCATGCAGCCAAAATCAACATGCAGTTAGAATCTAATTAATTTCGCGCCTAAGATAGAACATTGTACGAGCTCATACGTTTAGTGAGAACATTGTTTTGTTTCAATACCTATCGCTGTTGTATTTGACTGCAAATGAATTAACAGAAGAGTTCTTATCATTTAAATCATTGTGGCTAAGACAGCCTTGAGAGCTATGCTCAGAGTTTCTTTGCACGATAGAGTCCAAAGTAGGTACGGAAATTCACTGAAGAACTAAAGTCATCGACATAACTAGGTAATAACTTACCACGCGATAGAATTCTTGGGCAAAAGCTAATAATAAATCAAAACGAAAAAGAGGCCAAAAATATAATATAATCGGGAAAATCCTTATGATTTAAAAATTTAACAGTCCATTCCTATAACGATTTGCAGTCGAAAATGTTCCAGTCTTATGAACTAAAGCCGTATTAAAAATGGGAAACCAAAGGGAACAGGATTAAATTTCACCTATAAATTTTATCAAAACTTTTTGGAGCGTAAAAATTCTTCGTGTGAATGCCTTACCTGCGTTACCTCTGCGTTATCTGGGGAGCAATTATTGGTTCCCTCCAAGCTAAATCATTCCATAAAGTTTGGAATTGACATATTATTATTTCTTCAGAAAATATTCACGTAGCTTCTCCGTCTTTTAGGTGAGAAATATCTACGAGTATCGTGTGGAACGTATCGCATATTATCTGTGCCGTGATCTTTTATCACGCCATTGAGTAAGTAAATGGAATTGGAGGTAGTTTTTAGACTATGAAATGTTCTGAAAAATTTGTTTATTTTAATGCCGTATTCAAAAGCGCTCGCTTTATATTATAAAAAAGAGCTTTTTGCTAAGTTTTCTTCTTGATATCCGCACCATTGTAAGTCTGTTCGGAATTTCTCTTGATATGCTATGGCAAACATTTATTGCTTAAAAATATATTTTAGCTAAGAAGGTACGGTCACGAGCGTTAATTAGAGGCCCATTTCGTCAAAAAAACCCTTTGAATTATCATACAAAATGACAGCTATTCGATCTTTAGTGGATTCCAAATTAACGATCGTGACCGTAAATGTTTTTACAAATTAAGGTGCGACCAAACCGCTGCTTAAAAAACGGTGACGGTACGGAATCGCAGTGACGCATCGTATGTGTACCGTTTTTTTTGCATGCTTTCCACACCGCTGCTTAAAATACGCAAACGGTGCGGAATCGCAGTGGCGGGCCGTAAACGACAAGACTTTTGTTCGGTAAAGTCCTGACGTTTACGGCACGTCACTGCGATTCCGTATTTTAAGCAGCGGTGTGGAAAGCATGCGTTAAAAACGGTGCGCATACGGTGCGTCACTGCGGTTCCGTGCAGTCACCGTTTTTAAGCAGCGGTTTGGTCGCACCTTAAAATAAATAGAAAATCCATTTTTTGCATGTCTACTCTTCGTACTTCGTACCTGTTTTTTTTACATGTTTCTGAAACACACGTTGCTAAACATAACCAACAAAAAGTTGGAAAACCCCTGACTATGTCACTTCAAAGTTCAATATCTCAAAAACGGCTGAACTTATTTTGATAAAACATATTTAAGAACCATCGCAAGAAAAACCTGCTTTCAAATAAAAAAAAACCTCATTCAAATCAGTCCCCCCGTTCAAGAGCTACGGTGCCATAGACAGACTGACAGACAGACACACAGATACACAGACACACATAGCGGTCAAACTTATAACACCCCTCTTTTTCCGTTCGGGGTTAAAAATGAATCCCTATTTCCCTTGGTCACGGCATCACGCGTGAACGGTTGGACCGATTTCGCTAATTATTTTTTGTTGTGTTTGCTATTGTCAGGAGAAGGTTCTTTTAAAAAAAGATTAAGAAAATTAAAAAAAAACTACACCGGGGGCGTAGCCGGGGGCACCAGCTAGTTTATTTATAATATCTGCAATAAATAAAATTGATATAACGTACCTTACACTTTTCAGCTAATGGTAATAATTCCCTGATAAATCACGGACCACCATTTGCGTTCACCCAACGTTGCCGCAAACCATTACTTGACCATCAAATCCAAATAAAGCCACCTAATAACAAAACCATTAGTGCAATAAGCGTTTCTCTGAATAAAAGCGAATATCACTCAGTGCTCTTATAGTAGCTCCCGTGGCGTCGGTAGTATTATTTACTTATTACTATGGTGGCAATTTGCTGTGGCGTGGCCTTAATATAAGAATATGTTTACTTGTTTAGGTTAAGGGTACGCCGGGATCGAAATGATCCGCGGTCAATGAGGGCTATCGCGTATGAATTTGCCACTAGAGGCGCTAGTGTAGCGTGAGGTCTCCGAAATGTCAAATCTCATAGTTTTTGGGTGAGATACGCGGGTTTATTTATAATTAGAATAATTTTGTGAATATTTTGCAATATCTGAAATTAATTATGGCAAATATGCGTTCCGGGCCAATGAATGTCTGTGTTTTGAGACAGTTTTGTCTTTCGGAAACCTTTGTCCTCCCTTTTTTCCGAACAAAACGGGGACTCCACACTCGATATTTTTATGGTACAGTTTTAAGGTGTATTGAATATGATTTTAATCTAAGCTTTGTTTTCACGCCCGTAATAAAAGACTTTGAAAGCCATACTTAAAAACCTCACGCAACAGTGCGCCATCTAGTGAGACAAAAAACGATAGCCCTCATTTCAAACACGAAGATTGAGCTTTTGGTTAAAAAGCTTTGAAGCACAAGCAAAAACTAGCGTTGACGTTAGCGAATAACAAAAACGTTTTCCTCTTCCTAAAAGTGCACCGATTTTGACCGATTTTTGAAATGTTGTCAGTCAAAATAGAGGGTGTGTGCATCTATTTATTCTATTTATTGTTTTATTTTAGGTTTATCTCGCGGGATTTATGACATTTTCAGAATTTTCCGCAGGATCTCAAACTATTTCAATAGGTTCAGCAGTTCAAGCGTGAAGAGGTCAGTCTGGTGACAGACAGCAGAGAGAGAAAATCAGAATTACTTTTTCGCAGGCGATAACTTTTGTTAAATATTTTGCAAAAGGTGTAAAATAATCCCAAATAAGAAGCTACATCACCATAATACATAAACTTGTCTTATGTGATCAGTAGGTAACTAGACTCTGGCCAACGAAAGCTGTCCCAGACAAAACGCGGCAAATTAAAAAAAATGCGGCTGATAACACTTGCTGTACACTGATTAAACAATGTTGATACTTAGATATTTATTTAAATTTTCCAGATATTAAATTATACTCGAGACTTCAAGCTGCATCAACATTCATTATAGTAATGTGTGAAAGGTTGATGATGCACTTTAGTAGTCACTTGGTGAATTTTATAACCTTTGTCGGTGACCATTTACGTAAAGTCCAGACGCATCAATTTTTGGACCATTTTGACCAGATTAGCATTGAATATACAGTGTGTAACAGAACGAAAGGCAAAGATGATACCTGGTTGATGGTAAAGTGGAGTATGTTGTAATAACACTTTTTAATAACTTTTAGTTGCTTTTTTTAATTTGCTCAATCTCAACATGACTTTAGGTCCTCTTATTTGCAGTCGGTTAAAGATTCTTGTAACATCCTGTAGAAACAGTATGACGCTGTTTATTAACGTAAACAAACTAATAAAAACCAATCCACATATCAGATTACAGCAATTTCAACTATGACCGCACTACCACACTATTGCCTACAGTACGATAAACACTTACCACTTTCTGTAATAATCGTTATCTGTTTATTACATTATTATTCATTAGGTACCATTAAGTACATGGATTTCGCATAACATTGTAGTTCACTTTGACCAAACTTTGACATTTTAGATTTGTCACCAAAGCCTTTTTATTGTGACTTTGAATGAAAGAGTATTAGTACCATAGAGAAACTTTAAATCTTCAAGTCGAGGTTTGACGTTCGTGTGTCAGATAAAATCTACAGAAATTTACCTAATTAAAAATACTGGATTCGCGCTGTCATCGTTCATCCACCATTACCTCTCATATTTCGTTTTCTAGATTTTTTTTACCGTACAAAGGCAAAACCTACTAGACACTGGCAAAATTGTCCTCCAATGGACAGAGCCATATTTTTCTAAAAAACGAACGAAAAATACTGCTAATGACTTTAAACTTTTCTGTGGAGGAACTAGTGGATGTGGTCCTTGTTTACGGAGTGTGTAATGCCGCTCTTAGTCTGTACGCGGAGAGGTTTCTCGCACGAAACGAAGGCAACTCAAAAACGCCCGTGTGATCGTCAGTGCGATTATCCGTCTACGAAAAACAACCCGCCGGTGACGATTAACCCAGAAGGGCATCGACGACTTCACTAGAGAGAGGAAGAGCAGATTTGAACCATTTTCACAACCAACCGAGTTCTAGAGATGTGCAGGACGCATTTTAGGCATAACATTATCAGCTAACATTTATGTCATTTTATTAGATGTCATTGATAAGATTGTAAATAAATAATACAGGAGGTTATAAAATAATGTTTTTTTTTCACTACCACCAAAATATGCTAAATTTCCATAAGCCAGGCACCATAATCATATTTGTGGTCTAAACATTAATGGGTCTCTTTCTTTGCCTTTCGTTCTGATACATAGTGTATCTTCTAACATTTTAATTCTAACATAATCTTATAACATTTTCCATTTTAAGGATGGTAGGAGGTTGAATTAAACAAAAAATAATTAATTTACTTCTTAAAGCAGAAATATCAAAATGATATAAGCCGGGTTAGAATGACAATAATGTCAATTTTGACAGTTTCGAAAATGATACCAGATTACAGTTTCGTAAAAAATGCGCGGACAGCTTTCGCTGGCCAGTCTAAATTAAAGTGATACTCCAAAATGATACATCTACTTCATCCTATGCACCAAGTTACAATACTGGGATATAATTCCTTTTAAATACAATATTTATTATTGAGCATTCATCAGCTCAATCATCTATATGAATTAATACGACAAACATAAGCGGGGATTATTGGACACGGAATAAACATCGGTTGTGGCCTCGTGTCCAAACATTTCTATTTATACATAATATGAGTATATCCATCCATATCAGGATAAAATCCTCATATACCGGGTGTGGCCTGTAGTAGGAGCAAATAATTAAAATAAATCGTACCCCTCAAAATGAACGACATTAGTTCAGCGACTTTTAAAAATAAGTAGTTTTTTACAAGCTTTTATTTAGTTTCACCTGTCCCGTTGTCTGTCTGTCTGTCTGTAATCAAATCTTGCAAGTTAAATTCGACCAACTTTCAGTAGTTGGATTGACTTGAAATTTGATATGCCTATTTATGTAAATTGCGTGACAATACAATAATCTGGCTGTGACATCCTAGTAGTCCAGCCAGGATCGTCTCCACAGGACGGAACTCTGCAACGGTTAATGGCATCAACTTGAAATTTGGTATACTTATGCAAATGTAGTTTGGATGAAAATACAAGTACCTACAGTCAACAAAAAGTACAGTTAGCAAAAAAGCTAGTATTAAAACGGTTTTTTTTTCCAAAAACTTATTTATTTCTATTACTTTTTAAATTCGCTTATTTAAGTCACAGAAAGAGAAATTGAAACAAAGGTAGGTGTACTTACCGATGAAATATTGTATTTTCAAATTATTAACAGCTCAAGTTTGAATAAAAATAAGTTTATGTTAAAAAAAATCGTACCAGCCTTATTTTCCGACTGTACTTTTTTGCGAGAATTGCTGGCAACCGGTGAATGTTAGTGACGAATTGTCGTACATTGTTGCGTTCTAAGGGGGAGGCCTTTGTTCAGCAGTGCACGTCTTCCAGCTGATGATGATGATGCAAATTATCAGACAGGACGTTGTGGAAGTCATAGGGGAGGGTTTTACCTAACGCTACGACACTATAATATTTACTTATACTATTTACACTATTATATTTGTAGATCGTTTGTAGTATTTTGGTTATTAAAAAAAAATATATATATGATTATACTTGATTATTGATTATGTTTTAATTATTTGATCTTGGTTTTAATTTTATGACACTAACGTAGGTAATAAGATTATTGTTACTAACACAATATGAACTGATTGTTTGAAATAAATGATTATGATTATTATAATAGGTAAAAAAGATTCTGTAAGTAATTATCGTAACCGTGAAAGACTTTTCGAACGAGTGTCAAATACTATGAGAACAGTTTGCGACAGATGTGGATCGCTTAAAGACTTTACTACCATAGCCAATGTAACGAAGACCTTCAAGACGAGATAGTGTCAAAAAGTAGCACGAGTCTTCCGAAGTATAATAAATTAAGTAAATAAATTCGAACGTGTGACTTGATCCCAGGACACTAAAACTTGAGAGGCAGGTCCCTTTTAACCATGGCTTTTGGCGCAGAAAATCTTTAAAATTGTAACGACATCCTCGACCCAGTAAAATATACTGAGATGCTGATGTTAATAGGGTTCTCAGCCCTTATGCCGCCCTTGTAAGTCAAGTCCTTTCACAAGGACAATTGGTACGGCGTGGTCGAAAAAAAACGGTTAAGTACCCTCGGAGGCTATAATGATTCGACGCAATCGGAAGCTAGCAGGAACAGATGGAATCAGCTTGTTGTGACAACATTCTCGAAGCGTTAAGCCCAGTTCAGACCTGAAGAAAAACCGTGCAAGTTGCATTACATTACGACGCCGTAAAGCGAACTAGTTCGAAGTGGTCAATTGAGAGCCGCAAGGTAACGTAATTTGCATGATTTTTCTTGAGCTCTTAACTGGGTGTTACAGCTTAAATAGCGTTTTGGTATCAACCATTCCAACTTCAAAGTTTGTTGTAAGGGGCTCGTTAAATATGTATTCAATGTATTATGTCATACATTTCATACAATCGCTATGTAGGTACAGTCGGGACGAAACCTTATCATTATCATAATCAACTTCGTTAAATGACTTTTTGAGAAATTTATGGTATGTCAACATGAGATTAGTAGCACAAAGGTTCCACCCTGGTACGTAGTTCAAGTACGTAGTGAAGCCGTGGTGGCCTAGTGGTTTGACCTATCGCCTCTCAAGCAGAGGGTCGTGGGTTCAAACCCCGGCTTGCACCTCTGAGTTTTTCGCAATTCATGTGCGGAATTACATTTGAAATTTATCACGAGCTTTGCGGTGAAGGAAAACATCGTGAGGAAACCTGCACAAACCTGCGAAGCAATTCAATGGTGCGTGTGAAGTTCCCAATCCGCACTGGGCCCGCGTGGGAACTATGGCCCAAGCCCTCTTGTTCTGAGAGGAGGCCTGTGCCCACCAGTGGGACGTATATAGGCTGGGATGATGATGACGTAGTTCAGTATCCACGACTACATCCCTGGCCTAGTTTGCACCACTCCTTCTCTACATAAAACTTAATTGACAACGTAAATAAGTTCTATTGCTAATGAATGGCAATGATGTCTCAAGAAAAAGATTTTTTATTTTATATTTTGTCGGTGACAAAAAAATTGTCCATTAGTTCCACCACCACCACCATACAAAGCGTGGGCGATACCATAATAGAACAATCTGTCTACATAAAACAAAGTAATTAGTATATTTAGATTATATAATTTGTAATCAGACAGTACTTAATTACTACAGGTTTTTCCTTAGTAATGTTACTTATTTCCATTTGAACTGACACTCATACTCATTCATTTAGCAGACGTAAATAGCCCGAACAGGGAAGAAAGGAAATGAGTGTCCTAATTTAATGGGCTCAAAGACTTGACATTAACGCCACTGAAGTTAAAGCGGAGTTCATTTAGAATTATTAAATTAACCTTTTGTTCAAGTTAATGGAAGGACTACTTTAATAATGCAATTTTATTACGGAGTGGTAGTAATTAGTTTCTTACAATTGCTACCGAAGTAAGCAAGGCTAGTAAATACACGGAAGGCTAAAGAAAATTGATCAGAGTCTACAGCAGGTTTTTGTCCACTGCACTGTACTGTATCATACCATGACCAAAACTATCCAGACATAGTCTACACTTGCGGGAGTCTTTGCTTGCGGGCTTATACGTATTTGTCACATCATCAAAATCCCGAAGCCATACTGACTAAACATAGTCTAAAATTCACCATTTCATTCTGTCAAACGTTATAAGGTGAGGGTAAAAAGAGACTTTGAGGCATGATACAAGTTGTATTTAATTATAATTTAAACACTTACAATATTGGAGCGTCCCATCCCTCGGTTTGTTTTGTTTTGCTGTTTTTGGAGTAAATGTAATATTTTTGTGGCCTGTATTACTCTGTTAGTTTTAATTCACAAATTAAGCTCTCTTATTCTTTAAGCCTGTTCGTAGCTCTTATTCGTTATTCGTTTTAACTCAAATTTCTATCAACATTGTTATTATTATTGTTCCCATTAATGGCGATCAACATTGTTCTGGTTTTATTTCGTGTTTGTCTGCTGATGTCATAATTGTAATTGTCATATGTCAATGTCAAATTATTCTTATCTTTTTCATTACATGTACTGTTGCCATGATAATGTGGGCTATACAGCCAACTTATATTTTAGTCTCGTAGCTATTTTTGTATTTGATTTCACTTTGATTTGTTTTGTGTGACTTTCCGTAATTGCACTCTCCTGTGGCCCGGCGGAAGACCAGTGCTGGTTTTCAACCAGCGATATGCTGAGCCGGGACCTTTTTATAGCGGCAACATTTCCTATTGTTATTTTTACTTATTATGTGTCATTGCTGTTATAAATAAATTATTTTCTTTCTTTCTTTCTTTCTAGATAGGAAGTTCGATGCGCGAGCGTCCGTGCGTAAGACAAAGTAGGTAGGTAGCCGTTATAAATAGGGTGACGCACCGTAGACGCGTTTATGTAGCGGTGTACTAATGTTTTTTTTTTAATTATGATTCTTAACACGAAACAGTTTTCAGGTGTTCCGCATTTCTAAAGTTATCGTGCGGATAGGCTAAATTTTAAGAAACATCAAGACTTTTAGGGTGATGTCAACATTTTTATCAAGGCATTTCATTTCTCCGTGGCAACCCTATGCAAAACACCTCCCTTTGCTAACTAAAATGCACTCCGCCGACCCGTACAAAAAACTTGATTGCCTGCATGCATTATTGTTTAATATCAGCCGTTTAAATGTAGTTC
Source organism: Choristoneura fumiferana (assembly GCF_025370935.1). Classification (NCBI taxonomy): domain Eukaryota; kingdom Metazoa; phylum Arthropoda; class Insecta; order Lepidoptera; family Tortricidae; genus Choristoneura; species Choristoneura fumiferana. The sequence continues at coordinate 11,216,899 of NC_133485.1, forward strand.
AACATCTAAGAACCGCGGTAGAAAAGGTAATACCATGTAAACCATTCTGAAAGAAGGTAAGCATTGAATTATGTTCGGCTTACAATTAAATTCTTTCGTCAAAATTAAATTTCTGCGCCCAAATAATATTAAGACGAAGTTTTTATGGAATAACATCTATTACTGTTACTTCTCATAGTTACAAAGAGGGTCATTTTCCTTTACATAGTGTGATACTAGAATCAAACAATAAACAGATTAGGGGTTTTTAAATCACGTCTATGAATACTCACTGGTATCCATTAAAAATGGAGTTTTTTTTTATTGAATATAAAATGCAAATGGGACTAAATTATTGCCCTATTTTAATTTTCAATCCGCTTATCTTCCGTACGTAAATATCGCCAATCTGTACTAAATATGTGTGGTTTTTACAGGGGATGCTTTAAGTTTGGTTTATCATTTGATTTTAAGTGCAAATGAGGCCAAAGGTGTATTCTCACTGGTTCGGGTAAGTAATAGAATAAGTATATAAAGAAAAAACATATAATATTCATTACGTATAACTTCACTTTCTATATTTTTTTAAATATAACATACGTTTGCTATAATGCTCATAAAGTTTAATGATAAAATATATAATTTCATAATGTATAAAGAGCTTTGGACATGAATACATTGAGTATAATGATCAAATAATATAATATTCGCAACCTCCAGCAACCAAAACATATATCATTCATTTAATCTTACAACGGAAAACATAACGCACAAAAATATAAATTAAAATATTTTTATTTCACTTTTACGGTCTTCTCGCTGCAAAAAAAACCTAATGTCGAAGGCTAAGGCGGGAGCTACGCTCCGCTTTGCTTCCGCCTTAGCCTTCTGTAACCTAAACAGTAACAATCCAAGTCCCATAGTCAAAATACCACAAACGGGACTTATCACGCTATTATTATACAAGTAATATTTACCTCGACGTTTCGGCAACGTTACAGTTGTCGTGGTGGTCGTGGTCGTGGTTGTTGGAGTCAGGGCCAAACCACTGGATTGAGCTTCACAATCCCAAAATTCTGTCCACGGAACGTCATTTTTACTCAAGAATGGTACGTGAAGCGGTTGAAATAAAAAAGCATAAGAATTTCAACCGGGACGATGGGTATAAGCTTTCATCTTCGTGGTATCCTGTTATTAATAAGTGTCGGCGTCGGGATGAATGTTCGGAGGGACGATCGGACGTTGTTAGTGCTGTGTGTCGGTGTGATAGGGTGACTAATAAAAGTGACCAAGTGCGGGTAGTTCGTGATACGAGTGCCGGCACTATTAGTGATCAAGTGCGGGTAGTTCGAAGAACTCGCGCTGCTAGGCAGACTTGACACCCCACACTTCAGTCTACTCGTGACCACGGCAACTGTAACGTTGCCGAAACGTCGAGGTAAATATTACTTGTATAATAATAGCGTGATAAGTCCCGTTTGTGGTATTTTGACTATGAGTGAGAATCACGAAAGTTTAAAACGTTATAATCCAAGTCCCTTCTGCTCCGAACCGTGAAATTATAGTGTTTCATGTTATATACATTATGAACGTTTATAATATGACATTATATCTAACGTTTTTATATAACTTGGGACGCACCCCACTGGTTCAGTAACAGCCTATTCACTGTAACCTATATGACAGTACCTATGTTTTACTTTTATCTCTGACGCGGTGTAATCAAGTACCACTTAATTTCTTATCAACGCATGCCACTGCTCATCGATTAAATTAAATATAACTTTTTAACTCACTAGCTTTTTACCGAAGAATCGCACGCGTAAGCCATTGGGTCTAGCAGCTAAATTGAATCCCCAGGATTTCACAAAAACATTCGTGGAAATTCTGGTTCTGGTTTTCATTAATGTTGAGATTGGTTTTATGGAATCTTTTTGTATTTTTATTTCAATTCCAAGTTTTTTGTTACTTTTACGGTCATCCCGTAAAACCCAAAAAGATTCCAAAAAACCAATATTAATTAGATTGTTTAACAACGACATCTCTTGTCCGGGTGAGCGGTTAGTTCCAATGGAGTGCTGAAAGTTTCTCGATGAGGGCTACAGCATAGGATGTCGTTGGGGTCGCTGCTTAAGTGACTAAATAAGAAAACAAACAAGCTGAGATATGTGGTACATAGGAGAAATTCGTGTCTGTATCACTGTCCAGTGGTGGTGTAGTGGTATAGCACGTGGCACGGAATGCCGAGGACCTGGGTTCGATTCCCAGCGCTGGTCTTATTTTTCTGGTTTTTCTATGCATCTATATTTCAGTTTGTATTTTCGATATTCATTAATGTTGCATAACAACCGCACCACTTATCTCTAATACTACTGATTGATATTCAGACTCGTTACAATATCAGGTAGACTAGTGTTAGTCCAGATAAGCTGTTTGCAATTTTCAAGGCACACACACGCATACAAACTTTCGCATTTGTAATATTAGCAGGATATGATTTACCATAGCTAGCGAAAATCCACTTTAATATAGGTGATTTATGTAGTGCGCAACCTGCATAAATCAAGTCTACTTATATCAATAAGTAATTTTTGCATATTATGTTATTTTTACACGAGTTTACCAACTAATGTTTAGTACTTGTCACTCACTTTTCACGCGTGTGTAAACATGTTGTATTAGTGCTTAGTATTAGTACAACCGCGAGTACAACTGAAAAGAAGTCGACCCTGTTCACTAAACGAAAAGAAAAACTCGTCAAAATATATTAATATTCCTTACCTACTTGTCGAAATATGCTGAGCTGGGATCGCTTCGCGATTTCACAAAAACTTGTTATTATTTTTATTATTATAATTTGTTTCAATTGTGTGTCTTACGTATTTTTGTGAAAAAGCGAATAAACATTTCTATTTCTAAATATTTAACTTAATGTACTTTTTAAAGATCCATTGATCATGGGATCAGATGATTTTTCTTCTGATTCATTTTGAAATGTACAAAATGAAGTATTAGAAAAGCAAAAAGTTCTCGTAATTAGCTCTATAAATTCTAATTTTCTCTAGTTTCTCCTTTACTTCTGTAGTTAGGTAGGTCGGTTCGTCAAATAGCTACTACGAGCTCCTACATAATTATTTATTTACATAGCATTTTCCGCAGTTAAAGTAAGCTACAAGTGTTAAACACAAGAGAAAGCTTTCTTCCATGTAGTAGTATAAATACTGAATTGACACGAAATTTAAGTACTTACGCCATTTTATAAATTTGGAACAATTGGAACGGTAAATTATCTGTACGCATACGTTATTTTTTCAGAATTTTGTTTTCTATGTTAAAAAATTACAACTAGCCAGTAAGTATACTAGTATTTTCTTAAAGTTACGGAAGATTACAGTTAAGGGATGCGTTGACTGATATTTCTGACCAGCCAGCGGTTCGTCAGTTTAGTGAAGACGAGCGAGGGAGGCGCGCGCGTGTGCATCGCTCCTGAGTTTACGATACTCGACCAGTGGAAAAGTATTGGTATTTGTGGATTTAAAAAGTGGCCAGTGGAGTTTCAGTGCAGTTAAGTGAACTTGTACGTTGTTTTGGAAGCCGTTAATTGGGTAAATATGCTTTTCATGAGTACTTTTAACGTGTTTGTATAACTTTTATTTAGGAAGGGAAGCGATAATCTCCTTAGGTCTTATGATTTTATTTACTGATGGCTTGGCCGTTCGAAAGTAGCTTTTGCGATTTAAAAGCTGATTACTGAAATAAAATCAGATGACAACATCAAGAAAACTCTTAGGAATAAATGTCGTTCAAACGGTAAAACCGTAATTCTTTGACAATATAGGAAATAAAGGGTGGACAATTTCCTAATAACGTACTATTCAAAAACCTTTTTTTTTTAACTTTCCTTAATTTAATTTCTAGATTCAGTAGTTTAGCCGTTTAAAAGGTACGTTGCTTAAGATCACGCCTCGGTTGAATTATTATCTTTATCGCTGACCCCGGCATTGAAGTCAAGTTTACTCAATTTGTTAATACAGGGCGTTTATGGGCATCACTAGCCAAACGGTAGACATTAATACAATACTTGTACCTAAATTGCATACATATTTGGGAGTACGGAAAGATGGTACTTACGTTTTTTTATTAGACACATGTAATGACAACATATTTCAATACAATTTGGATATAAGTATTAGTTAAGGCAAAATAATAGGCTATAATGACTACAATCACGCCTCATGCTAAGCGAAGATGGGCTCTTAAAATTCTTAAGTTAACCGCTTATCTAGTAAAATGCCCATTAGCCATAGATCCTGATCAGATTATAACGTTCACAAACTCATACACAGGTGCCTAAATATGATGTAACGATGTTGTTCAGATATATGACGAAGCGTGTTGTGAATATCTCTAATGTTCACTTGACGAAACCTGTGCTATGGATGTGGTTTATATAGTAATCCTTTTATAAATTGAATTAGAAATAAATAATAAGTAAATGTAAAAAACGTAATGATAATAAGTAAATGTAATGATTTTGTAAGAATAACAATAATGTTCTATTTTTTTTATTCAATACATATTTTGACCTAAAGTCAAGATTATCTCTTAAATCGATGTTGATTACCTAGCTTGGAAATTTAAATCAAATAAAGAAAATATTTACGACTCATGTAGGCTTTGGTCATAATAAGACACGTGTTTTCATCTAATTTCAACGTAAAAGTCATCTAGTTGGCCATTAATTATAAAAGGAATTAAGCGCTAAGTAATCTTTATTAAAGTTTTAACTTACTGTAGATTTGAGGTAATCAATAAAGAAAATTTGAATTGTATTATGTCATGTAAGCTGAAATCTACTCCATTTTATTTATTTATCAATACAGTAGGTACATTCAGGCTCAAAAGTAGTTTTACAATTTACGTATTAGGTACCTACCTACTTAGTCGCAGTGACTAACAATACTAGGACAACACAAATTACTGAAAGTGACAAGCCACCAAATTGGAAGATGAATGGGAAGAAGATGAAGATAATTTTCAATTTACCTGTACTAACAGTACTAACATTGTACTGTTCTGACCATATGAACAATGATAGTTAGGCGGTATTCCAGATCACCGACGCTATGGTTTCTCAAGCAGAAGATCATGGATTCAATACTCGGACTTGAATTTCTGAATTTTTTAGAATTCATCTGCCAAATTACATTTGAAATTTACGACGAGGTGCAGGACAACATCGTTAGGAAATCTGCACAAGCCTGCGAAGTCATTCAATGGTGTGTATGATTTTCGCAATTTGTACTGGGCCAACCTGGGGAATACAGTCCAGGCCCTTCATGCTGAAAGGAGGCCACAGGGCTAGCAATGAGACGTATAATAGACCGAGATGATAAAAATAATCCACCCTTAATAACACAGTGCTACCAAAACAAAAGAAGAACAATTAATAATGTTTCTTTACACCTTTTTGATGCTAGCATTATAATAAATGTAGCAAATAAACAATGAACCTAAATACATGTCTATCTATGTTATGATAGTTTGTGTCATATTACATAGAAGAATTATGACATATAGTAAAACAAAAGAGAGACAGTCAGAACCAACAACAATAGGAACATGTGGTACTTAGCGATCAATACATGTACCTATGCTTTGATCATTTAATTCTAATCGTTAATATGTACACGTGTTTTAATTTGATTTCCGTTAACTTCGACATAATTTTTTGCAAAGTCGAATTAAAAAATTAAGCTTCTTCAACAGCACACAAAAATTAGGCCTCCCCGTATACCTCCCGTTGCTTTGGTTGGAAGCAGCGTGCATCTACCGCGAACCTGCGGCTGTAAGCAAGTAATCCGTTTATATTGTCGATGGACGTCCTACCCAGCGCTTGTCGATCTGTGGTGTCCGTTCGAAAATGTTTTTCCCCAACGGCCATCTGTTCTGCCTTATGATATAACTAGGACTGAATAATGTATTTCTTATACACCAGGTAGTTTAGTAGGTACCTGAAAAAATAAATACAACTGTTTTATAAATAACTGTAGAACTATTTCCAACTTTCAGAGAAATAAGATATGATATTACTTGCGATGTTATGAGATGAATCCGGTAACTTGATACTAAATATAGATGCTTTCGTAAACGACCGACTTTGGTTACTTACTATCGAAAGCGAAAAATCAAGATATTTTTCTATTAAACGGACCGTGTTTAATCAAAGATGAAATTATTTTGCTGAATACCCTAGTTCTTGAAGTTTTTAACACGCTCGTATTATGTTCAGTTCACTTTGTAACTATCATCATCATCCCAGCCTATATACATCCCACTGCTGGGCACAGGCCTTCTCTCAGAACAAGACGGCTTGTAACTATACCATATAAAATACATTTCTACGTATTTAAGAGTCTTTGAACTTGATTTTCACCCACTTCATATTGTGATATCGATACGGAACGTAGAAATTATGCTTAGCTCTAATGACAAAACAATAATAATGGTACCATCGAGCTAATCTGCTAATGGAACCGAAAAAACAACGCAATCTAGCCGTGTTTGAGTTTTTTACTTAAAATCGTTTCAGGGTGGTATTTTGACCAAAAATCTGGGTCTGGAACTTTAGGACAGAACAACGTAACCTAGCCGCGTTTGGACTTTTAAAAATAGTTTATTTAAACCATAACTAAACTGATCAAGCCTTAACAACTGCAAAAACCGGTCAAGTGCGAGACGGACTCGCGCACCGTGGGTTCCGTTCCAATTTATCTGTAAACAGAATAGATCTTTGATGGAGTATCGCGGATTTTTCCCGTTTTATCTGATTGTTTTTTCCTCTAAAATATAAAATATAAAATATTGAACACAATGAAAAAAGAAAATGAATGTTATTACTATTCTAGGATTCGAAATCGGGGCCTCGTGCACCGTAGTCCACGTGTGTACCACCACACCACCTTGATCTACACAGAGAATGTCGAAATAAACCATCGCTTTCGAATGAAATATATTTTTATCAAAAAATATTGGTACGGAACCCTAAAAAGAACAGGGATACTAATAAAATCACCAGCTATATCAAAGACAGAACACCCACCCGTATGAACTATCGGCGTACTTTTCTGACAAAGCCAATTCAATTCGCACCATAGCTCCGGAGCGCACAATAAAGTGCTATATCCGCAATACCTTTCAAATCCCGCACTTTTGAAACTATTCCGATAGCTTTTATATTGACGCCAGTTTCTTCTGAGATGACGCTTACAACTTGTGAAATTTGTGATTCTAAAATGTTTTGTGAATCCATTATGCGATAGAGCGAAAAATAACATCAAAAACCTTAGTGAATATAAAAAGATACATATATACTTAGTTTTATTTTTGAAAACAGAGGTAGGATTTATAATTTAATTAGCAATCAATTTTTGTTCCATATTCTTGCTAGGATAAAAATAAATGAAAGCATTATATTTATTGCCTTGCCACCTGTTCTGTTCTTTTTAATTTTATTTCATGCTAATTTTCAGTGACAAAAATATGCTAGCAACAATGCAGCCTTACCCGGCTCTAGAGTAAAATTGTTACGCTGTGGGACGGGCGCGGGCTGAAAATCAGCGCTGCAAGTTTCCTTTGCTCGCAGCTTATGCTGAGTCTGAGCCCATTGCCACCTGCTTATGTTTTTTTATTATTTTGTAACCTGTCTTATTTTCAGTAGCAATAAATGATTTTATTATTTTTTTTATTATTATTATCTACATACAACTATCAAAAACTTAAAGCACATGAAAAAAACTTAAATTATTTTTATAGAGTACCCTTAGACAAGATTCAAAAGATGCTGGCAGCGTTCCCTCTCTGAATGGCTATGCTAATTCTTTGTCCGAGGAAGATGCCAGCTCTTCGGTTCCCTGTAACGTCTACTGACCTCTTTGCTATTTCTTTGTAAAAGAAATTGTTAGTGTAAACAAAAACATAAAAAAATAAAATAAAATATTATGGTACTATTGACACCAATTGACCTAGTCTCAAAATAATTGAAGCTTGTGCTTGTGTCAACAATTCCTGGATAATATCTTTCCTTTGTGTAATGTAATATCTTTACATCGACAATGGCAAAATACATCTTGCTAAAACAGAACATGTACCCCGACCGAGGATCGAACTCGTGACATTTTGCTTTGCAATTACGTACTCTAACCACTAAACAGGCCATTGGGTCATCGAAATCAGGTCTGAAAATTCTTACTGTTCAATAAAGACAAAAACCAAAAATATAACAAAATTTTCCACCTATTTCCCAGTTCAATAGAACAACAATTAAATTTTGTTCCATGGTTTTATTATTGTCTATATATTTTTGATACAATGTTCCATATACGATCCAATGCTTTTATTTGCAAAGCCATTGCCAATGAACATGTCTACGAAAATGGCACGACACGAGAATGATCCAGGAAATTCCTAGCAAAGGTTAACTGTAATATGCCATGTCGACGCTCATAAGCCCTCCAGCTATTCACTCTAGTGCCCCAGAGTGTACACTCTGGCCCTTATCACTCACTCTAAAGTACATTAGAGGTCCCTCCTTAAAATTACTCTATCCCAGACGTGAGAACAAGGTTTGCGACATCTCAGAGGGCTTAGGAACCCATTGTGTGACCCATTATGAGGGGCTTTGTTTCTAAGGTAGAAACGTATTTTCCTTACTAAAGTAGAATTGTAGTACGAACAATTTTAAACTCGTATTTCCGGCATTAAAAAAATTGGATAAACCTGCACTTTAACAAGATTATCGTTAGACTTTCGTCTTTCTTGCCACTCACATTTTAATGAACTGCAAAGGCTTACATTGCTACCCCGGAAAAGTGCATACAGTTACATCTATGCAATACATGTGTTTTCATGCATGAAGATAGAAAACAAAATGTGAAAACAAATTGTGTCCCACAAACGTTGCTGTTGTAATGTCATGGGTGTGTGGTTTCTGAATAGCAAGATAAATGTTGTAGGTAGTTCATTGATTGAACTTATGTATGTCGGCGGCCGATCGTAAAATCCGCCAGATCGCGAAATTCCTAGGCATATAGTGAAATGGCGCTATTTCATGAATTGGGATTGGGACATCCGCCATATCGTTAAACACTCACCGTTTAACGATTTTCTTAGTAACGTTTAGGCAGATCATGAAATTCCTAGGCGTATTATGAAACGCTCTTGCGTTGTGGTCGTTCGCTCGTCGTACCTACATTTTTATTTTTTTCGGCATATCACGATGTGCCCAGTATAAAGCTAGGAATATCGATGAATGCGTTGCTTAATCTGTCTGCCGTATTGTTACACAAGTACATCGTGATATGCCTGGCCAACTTTTAGGCATATCATGAAATGGCGACATTTCAGGAAATGCCCAGGAATTTCGTGATCTGGCGGATTTTACGATCGGCCGCCGCCATACATAAGTTCAATCAGTAATTGATAAAACTTGAGCTGTATTTTGCATGGGTATTTTCATAAAAAGTAAATTATCTAAAATTTAAATTCAAGGTTAGCGAATCGACACGTAACGGCTAGCGGGGGGTAATACAAAAAATTTGTCGTTTTAACTCACGATTATAAAGTCAAAGTCCCGTCCCGTCGTCTGTATTTCTGGATAAATACAATCTAGGGCTCGTCAAGGCTAGAGTGAATAGGCTGTTACTGAACCAGTGAGATAGATCTTTGGCACTTAACATCAGGTCAATCACGGTCAGTTTTATATAAAAAAGTTGATCTAAAATTAAGTCTACCCCAACTTATCCCTTCAACCTCAAACAATAATCCCTTTATTTTATCCTGCCGTGTCACAAGTAACATAGTTTTATTAGTTTTAGTCTTAGTTTTAGGTGGTACTTATGGAGCCAAAACAAACCTTCTTTCTTTCTTTTCTTTCTTTATTTTTTATTTTATTTTTTAAAGTTCGATACTCAAAATAAAAATATCTAGTATTATGAAGACCTAGATTCAGAGACTAATTTATTTAGGTAATTTACTTTTCTTTGCTACAATACACCAATGCCTTGTACGTATAGAGAGAAGAAGCATAAAATCTTTGTATGCAAAAGTGTCCATCTAAAAGTGTTAAATAGGCAGATATCAATTAAAAAAAAGTTAAAACAATAAACTTAGTAAAATCATTCAATAATATGTTTAACAGATCAAAAAACTAAATCACCATCCACGTTTTCTCAAATCAGTTACTTAGGATGGTGTGTGTGTGTGTGTGTGTGTGTGTGTGTGTGTGTGTGTACACACTTTTGATACTCTAGCGTCAGTATGAATAATTTGGAGCTGTTTTAAATAACTGCTGAAAGCGTCCAGCTTTTCCCCCATTTGTATTTTTCCCCGTTAAAGTTTGTCTCCTTCCATCTACATCATAATTACACATACACTGGAAACTCTATCCAGTCTGTGGTTACCTTTGCCAAGTAATACAAATGTGTGCATCCAATTTATATGCCAACCTCTGGAATTGAAGAACAGCTTTTTACATTGTAACCTATTTTACACGCGCTTCGCTTGCGGGCCATGAGCGCGGGGAACCATGAGCTTTGAAAGTTATCTGAAATACTGGAATTTTTCCAAAATTATTGGAAGTTACGAGTATCGTGGTCTTCTTATGCTGAATTTGAATGAAAAACATCCGTACAAAATTTCATGTGTTTTAGACATAGTGGTTGAGATTTTAAAGTTTTTAAATGCGAATTATGATGGAGAAAAGTCCTCGATGTGCGACCACGAACCAGAAGGCGAAGCGTTGGCAGCCAGGTGACTGACAACATCGTGAGAGTAGCGGAAACCGGTGGATGCAAGTGCGAGTTGTTGTTCATTGTGGCGTTCTAAGGGGGAGCCTTTGTCCAGCAGTGACGTTTTCCGGCTGATGATGATGAGATGATGATGAAATGCGAATAATGCATTTCAAAACTTAATTCAATGATCTATACTTGTTAAATTTTATTCTGATTCATCCGCCGGTTTTAGCGTTTCAAACAAACAATGTTCAATAGGTAATCCACAAACAAGACCTTGATTGATCGATAGAGTAAAATGACCCCTGGCAATCTGGCAATTGATTTTCGCTGAAATCATAGAAAGTCTTATGAGTGATGGTTACGATAGATGGCGCCCTTGGATGGCACCACATGCCACTATTGGCGTATGCAAGCGACGAATGTTTTAAGGCAAGTTGGTTGGGGTGACACGATGTAGGTTCATACTTGAGGAGTGTCTTTTCAAAAGGGCTTATTTCCCCTTTAAACATTTTTTGGGAGATCGAGGAAAACTAAATCCACGGTTTCCATTTTAGAAATTGTTATTTTATCTTCGATATTGTATTAAAGTAAGTTGACATAAATGTTATGGCACTACTAACATTGTCTTATCTACCTAATTATTTACGTAAATTACCATACATTTTCAGAGTTAAGCTCTTGATGCGAAATTTTGGAATTAAGCCGTTTTGTTGTGGCAAAACTATTTCGTTAGGTTCTAATTAAGCCAATTTCTAATAAGCTACTTATTTCTTTCTATTATTTTATTTCTTCTTATTTCTTGCTTTGATGGCTAATGGTTTCGATATACCTAGCGATCATTGTTAAATCTTAAAGCGATTTTGGTGTAATCAAATAAAAAAATATCTTCAAATTCTTCCAATGAAAAACACGTTTCGGATGCTTTTTTATTCAACCCGTTTATTTTTTGGTAGCCGGCTTCAAATTTCGAAGTCTACAAAAAGTTATAATTCAACGTAGATAATAAGTGTACATAATAAGGAAGAGTTAGGCCCTTTTGACTCGAACCTTGATATTTGAACCTTTTTTTAAAAGACAACTAGGGACATTTTGGAACTTTAACCTGAAAGAATATTATAGGTACATTTTTAGTTAAAAAAAAGAAAAAATGGAAATAAGCCCTTTTGAAAAGACACTCCTCACTTGCCGCGTATAAACAGACTTGCAGGTTTGAATCCCGACCGGCGCAACCGAAAAAAAATTTGTTATTGAAAAATTGTAGATTTCATTGACTAAACTTTTCTCTATAAAAGCAAATAATCTTAGATAATGTTTGAGAGATTTTCGTGACAGAATTTCATAACTTGCACATTCCCTACCTTTGTAATAATATTCATAATCACCTGTTGTGGTCGTAATTTAACTGAAACCTGTTTGTGTAAAGATTCAAAGCTGGCCCATATGTGGAAGTTATGCGTCCCTTCCCTACCCATTACATTCTTGGTCTTAACCGACGTCCGGATTCTATCATATTCCCATTATTCCATTACTTGGGCCGGGTCAATATCGTATAATTTTAAGATTATGCCCATGATTCCCGTTCCAATATCGAGTAGAATTTAATATCGGGGTAATAACTGGTAACGTTGGCGTGTATAATGTACAGTCATACTCATACAGGTTGATTATGGAAACGTGATCGGGATGAACCGTGCACAATTCAGTAAACGTGCACAATACCTACTATCGTATTTATTTGAAATCGGGCACTGCCTTTTCGCAACGTAACTTTTGGCAACCTGTTTCATTTCGCAAACTCTAAAACTGTAAATATTTCAGGATTTAATTCAGGGCCTTCGTGTAAAGCCCTTGAGATTAGGTTAGTTTAGTGTTATAAAAATCCTGAAATATTTACATTTTCAGAAATATTAAACAGTTGAGAAGAAAAGTTGCGTGATGAAACAGGTTGCCAAACGTTATTCGTCGAAACATTAGTAAACCATTTGAGACATTCACATTTCTTTTAAAGTTTCATTTCACATATTTATTTTGCTACAACATACCTAAACAGTTTTTTACAAAATTCATGTCAGTAGTGTATTAGTAGTAAATAGTAGTGGTAGTATAATAGTAATTGTAGTGTAGTAGAGCTAGAATGTACATACACATACAAAATGTACCTACATTAATGCACATGTTGTAATAATCCACATCTAACACGATCTAAAAAACTAAAAGCAAAAGAACTTTATGACCCTATTTACATTAATTCAGTGAAATCGTTCTACATTCGTACAATTCTAACGAGTTACACGAAATCTATTGAGCACCGCAGTGTCAGCTACTAGAAATATTTTACTAGAATAATGTAAACAGGGCCCAATATTACGATTGTTGACGCTGATTATGATCAATTAAGTGGCTTAAAGCGTTTACTGCCCCTAAACGTCATAAAATTATATAATTTTAAAAAGGAACCGCCGTATTTATACGTTGGTTAAAAAATATAAATTTTAATGTTACTTGAAGTCTTCGTTAATGTTTTGCATGTATGGCATATTTTTAACTCATTATTTTGTAATATCGAAAAATCCTTTCTTATCAAATGATATTGTAACGGATAACTCACGTCTTAAATCGAGTTTAGCTCGACATGTTTCGGGCTAATTTGTAGCCCTTCTTCATAGGAGCAACGCGACTCGGTGGCTGCCGCAACACACGCGAATAAGCCCGAAACATGACGAGCTAAACTCGATTTAAGACGTTGAGTTATCCGTTACAATATCATTTAATATGAGTGAGTGTCACGGTAGTTTCATGTTCAAAATCCTTTCTTAGCAGATCTCCATAGCAACATGTCTGATTAATTTAAAATGTATCTAGCTTTCGTAGTTTAGTATAAAGATAAATCTAACGTACAATAAAATCTCATCCTCACATACCATTAAACCGTTAAACTTAGATTCAAACTTTACACACTTGCAACTAATAACTATAAAGTACGGTCATAACGCAAACTCGTATCCAGTGTTGGAAATATAAACTTTACCTTTGTGGAATCAAAACTATAACTAAGTAGGTAATCCAGGATACCGTGGCATAAAAATGTTCATAAAACTCCCGGACTCGTAAAGGGAAGCACTTCCCGGTGCAATAAAGTTGCTTATTGAAATAACTGGCCACACCTTTTATAGTGCGTCCTCGACTTTCAACTGCTGTTTAATACGATTGTTACGACGTGCTTGTATTAATCTAGCTGCTTTATAGAGTTTTAAGCTCTTGGTGCTTAAGTAGCTCGTTGTTTGCCTTTCATATTGAGCTAAAATATATATTACATATTGAGCGTCCGCGTTAATTTCGGGTTTCACTATCCCGCGGGAACTGTGCAATTTTCCGGGATATAAACTATCCTATGTCCTTCCCCGGGACTCAAACTATCTGTATGCCGAATTTCATCTCAATCGGTTCAGCGATTTAGACGTGATGAAGTAACAAACAAACAAACGGACTTACAAACTTTCGCATTTATTATATTAGTGGGATGCTTTGGTCTTTGAAGCTTGAGAAATTAGCCTAGTCCAAGTTGGACCAAGGTGCATTAAAGGTTTCTCTACCATTGCACAAAATATAAAAGTAAAATGTTGTGTGTGTGTGTCACGCTACAGGCCGAATTTTGTCTTCTGACAGACATTAATTTGGAAAATACTACAAATCATTTATTTTTTATTTTTTTGTAAATATCATTATTTTTGTTGTATTCAACAAAATAAAACCAATTTTGTCCTTGCTATGACCGAGAGCTAGAATTCTCGAGGATGTTTTGAGCAAATATTTTGCGATCAAATTATCGAGTTAATAATACCTACATGTGTATTAACACTGAACTTTTGATCTTTATACCGAAAGATGTTATTTATCATATTACGTCATAAAACAACTGACAAACGACACTGACTGGAACACGTCGTACATACCCATTACATACCCTACTTTAGCGCATGTTTGAATTTGTTTCTTTAAGCAATAAAACCACCTATCAAGATTCTGCTTTTTTCTGTACTTTTTTTTAACTTACTGCACTGATTTGAGGTGTTCATTAATAGTGAATTGTACAACAAGTGCATAAAACTAGTAATTTTACCCGAGACTTATATTCCTCTCAGCCACAGGCGAGGGTTGATCGTTGAATCAAGGATAAAATGGGTTCTATGAACAAGTTATAATATGTAGGTACACTATAATTTTGGCGTTGATTTAAAAATAAAAACAATATTTAACGAAAATTTTACTCTATGCACTTAAAAATTATCTCACGAGTACGCATTACAGGAATATTAAGTACCCTATAATAACCCTAGGTCTCAACCAAACAATTTTTCAATTTCGGTTTTACGGGATGACCGTAAAAGTAAAAATTTGGAATTGAAATAAAAAATACAAAAAGATCCAAAAAAACCAATCTTAATTTGATTGCTTAGAAACGATATCTCTTGTCCGGGTGAGCGGTTAGTTCCAAAGGAATGCCGAAAAAGTTTGAGGGCTTACGGCATAGATGTCGCTAGCGTCGCTGCTTAAGTGACTAAGTAAGAAACACAAGCTGAGATATGAGATGCATAGGGAAATTCGTGTATTTCAGTTTGTATTTTCAATTTCGGTTTTACGGGATGACCGTAAAAGTAAAAATTTGGAATTGAAATAAAAAATACAAAAAGATTCCAAAAAAACCAATCTTAACTCAACCAAACAACCAAATATGTTCACAAAATTTTCTAATTTATAATATTAGTAGGATTATTCTGTTCAACATGGTTCAACGGACGTACGTATATTGTAAAATAGGAGGTACGGACGCCGCGTGACAAATGTTATACGGCAATTGACGCGGCCTCGATGCCGGACCAGAGATCTTTATCGTGGGACCAATTATTATGTCGACGTATATTGTCGCTATCTTGATAATAGGGTGCATATTAGAGAATTGACAGCTCATAGTATGTCGTCTTGGTTACCTATACATGCAGTACCTACCCGCAACTTTGTAGTAGTAAATGTAGTAAAACTTTCAATTGTACAAAAAGAAAATACCGTTGCTAAAATCAGAAAAGTGCAAAGGACTTTGTCTGCTTCTAACGGGAACTCCGCAATTTCTTGGTTGACGAACGGAGCTTAGTGGTTAGATTAGAGTACCTAAGTACGAAGTTAGAGGTCCAGGGTTGGTACCCAGGACGGGACAGACATAGATACTACGAATGTTTCTGCTCAAATCGAGTCGAGAGAAATGTTTGTTTAATGTGTAGAGTGTAATAGTGTATTTATTTCTATACTTATTTATTTCCGTTGTCCAGTACCTAAAATCTCTCAAACTTAGTTTAGTTTTCGGCTAGATTAGGTCAATCTGAGATAATGTCGCTTTCTATCAGTGAAAAAATAATCTCAAATTAATTAGTCCCTACTAAGGCACTGATTTAGGCGTTACTTTGCAAATGTCCATATTAATGATTTTTTAGCAATTTGCCTTCTAACAATATATTTTTATCTCAAAATCACTATATTATTTGAACAGGTCAAAGCGTTAGGATAACCTCGCGGCATTGACTAAATTGCATAATTGATAACAGCCGAGTAAACTTAAGTATAATAAATAATTAGATTAGGATACTATTATACCTAATAACTAATGGGCAATCGTTGTTAATGTAAATATTTAATGTTAATAGATAAGGAAATTAAAAAATGATACAAATTAAATTTAGTAACAAAACCTGCCAAAGTGCGATTCAAATTAAAGCATCGAGGGTTCATTAATTCTCTAAAAAATAAATTTGTCTCAGTAACTGTTTTTATTAAGGTAGAGCCGCTGACAGAAAAAATACAGTTTTTATTTCAACCCTAAGGTCGACGCAAGCTTGAGCGGTTTTTAATATTTTTGGTATTACAGTAGGTATTCATCAAGGTATAGGTATTCATCTGTATTATAATTCAGAGATTGAGATTGATATAGGTATTATATACATAAACTCGTGACAAATACGTAGGTACACATGCAGTAAGTACACTTAGAGATACAAGGAAACCAAAAATAATTAATCTCTTCAAAATATAGGTACATATTTATTAATTTCAGCTGTCTGTTTTTTACGATTCTCAAGATACAGCCTTCTGACGAATAGAAAAATGGTCAGACGAACAACGTAGTAACATTAATAGTATTCTGTTTGCCACCCTTCAGCTACGGAATCCTAAAATAAAACGCATTATGTAAAATTTTCAAGTACCTCTTAAACCAATGAACAAAAAAGTCGTTAATCGAATATTGCTTGCCTATTGCTTAGGTTGTCCGGTGTCCGAAGAACGGACCGGATTAAAAACACTGAGCTGCGCTCAAAGACTCGAATACGGTATTTGACTATTTTGTATATGTTTTATAAAATAAAACTACACAATGCCTGTTATCGAATATAGAAACAATTTTTAAGCTACCTTTACAAATAACAAACTTATAAAGGTTTGAAATTCAAGATTAGACAGAGAAAGTCATACTGGCATGTGACGTCACACGCCAGTACCGCCATACTTGCTGCATAGAGAAAAGCGTTTGAGAAAGAGACAGGTATATAGATTTTTCAAAAAATTACTATAAATTCAATTTTCAACCGATTTAAATTTTCTCTTCGCTAAAACATTGTCTGTATATCTATATTTTCGTAATAATATTAAGATATGGCAAATTCAGGAGTTGTCAAATACCGTATTGCTGCCGTGGGCGTGGCCAAGTTGAACTGGGACTGGGCTTGACATGTCTGTCGAATGAACCCAGAACGTTGGGCCAAAATTGTTACGGAATGGGTCCCTAGTGACGGATACCATAATAGAGGCGAGACCGAAGGGGAGATGGAGGGACGACTTAGATGCCTATAATGTGGGATGGCGGGAGCTCGCCTTTGATAGGCAGGAGTGGAGCAAGAGAGGAGAGGCCTTTGCCCAGCAGTGGGACATAAAAATAGGCTAACAAAAAAAAATTTCTTAGTGTCCTTTTAATCTTCTCTTTGTGGAATCTTTTAATAATCAATTTCACTATGTTTTCCTTGATAAAAGTATGGGATGTCTACATAATTCAGGTACATAATTCAGTCTGTTCGATTGTACCCGTTTTCTGTATCGCTTACTATTATGGTGTACAATAAAAAGTTTGCATTCTCTTGTGTTTTTCCCACGTCCATTCATCTAAATGTCAGTTGCTCCCAAAGCAATTCCCAATCCGAACCAATCCCGTTGAGTGAAAAGTGCAATGCATCGCTCACGTCGGCATCCGTCTGCCTGTGAGTCACTTCCTTTTTCTACATCCTAGCAACATATGTGAGAACTAAACACTGAACTGCAAAAAGACTCATACAGCTAAGATACTTGTCCCACCGCCGATGATGAGCGAGAAGCGATTAGAGCTAGCTAGAAACCAACTAATAATATATACTATGTGTCGATAGTTAATCGCTTCCTCGCCGGCGGAGAGACAACTGCCTAAAGTTACTAAAATATGTAAGTATGCATAACCTTAATGTTGAGTGAACAAAGTCGTGTATACATTATTTTTGTCACTTGGATCATATCGATATTTTTGTAATGGACTGTACATTATAGTATCATCATCATCATCCGGAAAATCTCCACTACTGAACAAAGGCCTCTCCTTACGACAACTTTCCACTTGCAGTTGCCCGCAACTCTCACGATGTCGTCAGTCCATCTAGACTTAGGCCTGCCAATGCTTCGCCTTCTGGTAGGACGCTGTTGAAAGTTGTGTTTAAACATTATAGACAAAGTTTACGAAAATTCTTGGAAATACCTGTGGGTCGTGACAGTTGCGGGAAAACGGTGGATGCAAGTGGCGAGTTGTTGTTCATTGTGGCGTTCTAAGGGGGAGGCCTTTGTTCAGCAGTGGACGTCTTCTGGCTGATGATGATGATGATGACATGTTGACAGGAAAACGTAGAATTTCAGATTAGGCAGCACTGTTATTGGATGGCTTCGGACAGTACGTAATATCAGTTTGTAATTAATTCTAAGGTCACTTGGGTAATACAACAACTTTGATTCCTACTCCAATAATTTACCTACATACTGTATGTATAACTAACTATATTTAGTAGTAGTAGTTTAGTTTAGTTTTATTACATTTGAAATTTACCACGAGCTTTACGGTGAAGGAAAACATCGTGAGGAAACCTGCACAAACCTGCGAAGCAATTCAATGGTGTGTGTGAAGTTCCCAATCCGCACTGGGCCCGCGTGGGAACTACGGCCCAAGCCCTCTCATTCTGAGAGGAGGCCTGTGCCCAGCAGTGGGACGTTTATAGGCTGGGATTATAACTAACTAGTTTAGGTAAGTTCAATGAATCAGAAACTTTGTGCCTTTTTTATCACTAAAATGAGTCAATATGCGTCTTTATCAACAATTATGGTAGTTATATTTTTTATGGACTATCCCAATTAAAGATTGCTTGAAAAGTTGACCGGACAAAATAATTATCTGGTGTTGCTAACCTACGTAAATATTATCTACGACTGTCTTATTACATAATTGCGGTACGAATTCGTACTTTAACAATTATGTTTAATCTACATTTTAAGTAATTAACTCGAGAGAATGTAATTATATTATAAGTTCATTGCGGTCTGTTTTAGGTTAATAAGTTGAACTGAGCGCATTAGACTGGCGAGCAGAATAAGTAATATCTCTTCCATATCTGAAACCGTATGTGTATTATTAGTTTTCATCTAATTTTATATCTAAACTGTTTTACTTACTTCTGACAGTAAAATGTGCAAGGTGTAGTAACCTTAGCAGCGCCATCTCGTCATTAAATAATCGAATTGTTATATTGCGGAAAACTAATAGAACTAATTTCTTGAATTGGTAACACTAAATTCAAATGTCATCTGTCTATTGCTGTCAAAGTTTAACGTTTGCGCGTGGTATTTTAAAGTGTTATTTATTTTGAGTTTTTGTGCGGTAAAATACCAAAGATTATCCATAGCTTTGGAAGGAAAAGAATTCACAATGTATAAAAATATTTGTCATAGAAAAAGTCTGAGGGATTAGAAAATATTCCTTTAAATAACATCACCGACACCGTTGTCAATATGACTGATAGGTATCGTATAGTAAGTGTAAACTATATAAGTGCTGCCCTCGCGTCAGGTTTTTTATATTCCTGGTCAGCCTTTATCTACAGTTTTAGTTTTTGTATGAGAAATCTGTCATTTAATTGCGATCGCGAGCCTCAGAAACGTTAGGCAATACGGCCTCAGGAGTCAATTAAAAATAACTGAAAATATGAAAGTAGTTTATTCAGGATCAATTACACTACACTTTAAAGCAAGTAGCGTTTTTTTATAAATCGCTTTACTGAGCCCAGGCTAAAAGTTTACAACAGCAACATACGCCAATTTTTATCATCTTCAAAAAATGGCTTAACACAAACTGACAAGTACAAATAGAATAAGAAATCAAATTTAATTACTGACAAAGCAACACGAATATTTTTGACATAATTAAGATATTTGTATTTATGTGCAATAAATTAAAATACTTAATTTAAAAAAAATGTGTTCATTGGCCATAAAAAATAAATTCAACAATACAAGAGAAGCAGTGATCCCCACACTAGGCATAGCCTGTGTCGTGGAGATCAGGTCTTAGAAAATTAACAGAAAGTGCGGCTCTTAATTCAGTATGTAATACTTAACCCGTCTTAAATTTTATTTATTTTATACAGGTTATACATTTAACATAACCTACATTTAATCAAATAAAAGAATCCGTGTTGGTGTGTGAGGTGTGTCTAAGGGTTTTAGTTTGATAATTTAACATCTCTACGGCAGAAGAGTGTGGACGCACGCTCTTTTTCGCGCTTTGAATAGACTTCCATAATGAAGCAATTGATAAACAGCCTTTCCGATTGATTAGTAGATGTACCCTACAGTTCATTTTATTTGTTATATAGTTAAATGCAAAGCAGGATGCATAAGTACACCTCGCATACTTTCTTTAGAATTACGGTCCCTCTAGAAAGATACCTCTCAATCTCCGGAGATCTCAATTATGTCCTCTTTCCAAAGACTTGAGTATTTTCAGTCTTGTATTTTATGTGAAATTTGATGAAACCAGGCATTAATTTTGTATGCTGCTTCATACTCATACACAACAATTGACAATATGTTGTGAACATAGTCTTGTAGATTCTACCAAAAATAACTTCTATTATATTAAATGCTTAAGCCCTCTCATTCTGAGGGGAGGCCTGTGCCCTGCAGTGGGACGTATATAGGCTGGGATGATGATGATGATGATATTAAATGCGAAATAATACGTATATTTTCTCATGAGACGTAACTTTTCTCTATTTATTAAGCTAGGTTTATTAATTTCCCGTTGTTTATTATCGTACTAGGTTCTAGAGATGTTTATTAAGGAAGGTTGTTTGTTTTATTACAAGCCATTGTCTGTCTTCATTTTCCCTGCCTGTAAGAACCATAAAGGCCGAGGACTATTACTGTTTCGTTGTAAAAAAATAAAGAAAATACAATAATTCGGTAGGTTAATCGTCTCTGGCCTATATACACCATACTGATGGACCCAGGCTTCCTCTCAGAATAAAAGGACTTATGCAGGGGCAGTGCAGATTTGAAACTTGACATACATCATTGAATACATACTAATATTATTAATGCGAAAGTCTTCTCTCGATGAGAGCGAAAACATAGATGTCGCTAGGGCTGCTGCATAAGTAGCGTAGTAGAAATAAGCAACCAGAGATATGTATGCATAGGAAAAATTCGTGTCTAAATTCCTGTCCAGCGGTGGTGTAGGGGTTATAGCACGCAGCACGGATTGCTGAGGACCTGGGTTCGATTCCAGCGCTGTCTCTTTTTCTGGTTTCTGTGCATCCATGTCTCAGTTTGTATTTTCGATATGGTTTCACGGGATACCCGTAAAAGTAACAAATTTGGAGTTGAAATAAAAAAACAAAAAGACTCCAAATAACCAATCATAATAATGCTAATTTCATGTGTACATTTATTCAAGGCATGCATTACCTGCTATTGCCAAATCAAAGCCGATCAGCTCCGCATTTCCACCAATCAGAATACAACAAATCCGGTTTAAACCCCATTTAATAGGATGATGCCATTCCACATGCCAAGGGTGCGGTATCCTTAATAACTTGAGCTTTTAGGCCATTAGATCGGAGAGGCGGGATCGTTTTTAGCTGCCAACAAATATTTGCTACTGCCCAATAAACCTTGACTCGCACGTGTCAACAAGATTTGTGACATCATTTGTGTGAAAACCGTGTCCGAAATGGACGTTAAATCGAGCTGTCCCTTTCTGTTGGATTATTACAAATGAGAGAGCATTAGGCGTACGTGAGTATTCGGTAAGGGCGAGTCAACAGAATTTCAGGGCATCTAACGACTATATAGCCACGAAACGTGTTAACGGTGTGTTGAGTAAACTCTGTTACTGTTATTTGTAGTGTTTTGTTTTGTTGTTATATCTTACTGTCTCATTCTATATGATTATAAAGTGTTGTCGCAGTATTTGTAATCTGGGATTAATTCAACTAAGTTTTAAGGAAAAAAATACGGTTTAAAATCATTAATCTGCAGCAGTACCACCATCTTGCTTGCTAATCCTGCCGTGAAGCAGCAGTGCGGCGTGAAGAGTAAGACAGCCGGTGAATTACTGGCACTTGAGGTATCCCATCTTAGGCCTCTAGGTTGGCAACGCATCAGGAGACCCACTTGCTCGTTTGCCATCAAGTCGAATAAAAACAAAATTTTAGTTGCGATAAATTGGGTGCGCCAAAGTTGGCATAATTTTTCAACCCCGATTATTGGAACTCCGAAAATGTTTGTCATACAATTTTTTGTCATAATACTCACTAAATACTTAGTCACTATTACTACCGATCATAACTCAGAAACATTTAAAACCATAATGACAGTTGTCATAAATATCTCTTGTACTCCTTTTTTTTGTCATACTTTTTTTAAGCATATTGTTTTGTGCTCATAAAACTTCATTATCATAATTATATAAAGCAGACTTATTTGTAGCTATAAGCTTCATTGTCATACAGTTTATGGCCTGCGTTGCTTTCGTTTAGTGAAAAAAAATGTGATAAAATAAGTATTTCGATGACAACGCTATCAATGGGCGAAGCAATCACCATCTGTTGGATGTTATTACTGCAGACATTATTTAACCACAATAGATGTAAGTAACAAAGAAAAAACAATTCGTCAGCAAATCAATTTTATATGAATTTTACCCTCAATTGTCTCATAAGTTTTAGTAGATGTCAGAAATGTAGGTTAGGTTAAGTTAAAACTGCGACCCCCTCAAAACCGTATTGCTACCAGTAAAGTAGGTTAGGTTAGGTTAGGTTAGAACTGCAACACCTACAGAACCAAACTACTGCCATTAGTATAGGTTAGGTTAGGTTAGAACTGCGACCACTGCAGAACCAAACCGTCCCCAGTAAAGTAGGATAATCACAATTTAAGTTTAAGTTTAAAAAACTGTATCGATATTTACATGTTATGATTAACAAGTTTATTGCAATTGATGATTATGAATGAAAGAAATATGAAAACCAGCATTATGAGTAAAAACATATCTTAGTGACAACGTTATGAATCACGATATTCTGATAATTGACCATTATGACCTCAGTTGGTAGTAGTACAAATTTATGACAAATAAAATTATGAAGTAAAAAATTCGGAAGAGTGATGATTATGGCTACAAATCGGTAGCAGGAAAAAAAATCTGACGATCGATTTTATGCGAGTCAATATGGACCCCGATAAATTATATGAACGATCAATGTATTTTTCGTACAAGAAAAATAAAATGTAATTAATTATTTATTTGTCAATGAAAAAATAAAAAATAATAATAAAATAAAAAAATATAAAAAGTCCCTGGTCTTTGTGTAATGGTGGTCCGTAATGATAATAAGACAACAATTAATAACATCATTCAACCAAATATCATATTCAAGTAGTTTCACGAAATCCTGTAAGCAAATACCTAAGCGCAGTTTTTCCAACTCATACTATTCAATTTAATAATAACCATCATTATCATCGTCATCAAAAATAGGACGTCCACTGTTGGACACAGCTCTTCCCTAATTTTTATTTTACAAAGTTAGTTGCCTTTGAAATGCCTTCAGTTATTATTAGCCGCTCGGAGCAATAAGCCTGCATCTGAAGCAGTAACCAAAGATTTATGTTTATCGGCGTATATTTGCAGTATTTCCAGTCTTTATTTAGTTACTCTCACTCACGCAATGCTGACGTTACCAGAATGATCCAACTCTGATTACTTGTTCAACAGACAGACTGCAGACAGGATAGAATTAAATATAAACACAATTCGACTACCTATCAATCGGGGAATATGCATGAATCACAATTTTTTTCTTAAATAACTTAATTTGATACGAAACTGGAAAATAAAACCAATAACCTCTAGACAAAAGGACTATACAAATGAAGTTTGCATTCCATCTCATCACAGAAAAATCAAATTTAGTATAGACTCTGTAATAATCTTTGAATGCATTTTGTTTCCTTTTAAAAATAAAACAATGTCTCTTTTAAGTAAAATGAGCTAACTAAAGGATTTTAGGCAGTTTCCCTCCAGGGCCCATAAATTTTGTACACCCTGTATGTAGCCACTATAGCTTTTGTAATGCCGGGTCCCAAACCTCATAACAACTGCGTCTTATACATTTTCCCGTAGGCACGGTCGAAAAAATTGAATATGACCCAGGGTGGAACCTTTGTGCTACTAATGTCATGTTGACATGTCATACTTTTGTCAAGGAAATTGATTATTTAAAGGTTCCACCCTGGGTCATGATTTTTATTTGTTCGACTGTACTAGCCTAATGTGAGCTTTGCAAATAGTGGCCGTATTGTCTAACGCGCAGGCGCTCGTAATGGCGTTCACCCTCTCTTTCTACTCTCATCCTACACCGCGTGAAAGAACGGTGAAACCCATTGCGATTCCAAATGCGTTCGACATAAAGTCCTCGGTTTTGAAAACCATCTAGTGATAAAGCAAGAATAGATACAATAAATCAACAAGAGCGCATAAATTTACATGAAAAATTAATAATAACTTCAATATGAATATTCCATTAGATAATTTACGTCGTAATAAAAAAATACGCATCAATTCATCTTCATACATTTCCATTTATCGTAAATAATGACGTAGCGTAAGATCAATTGAATTTGGACTTTGGTCCTTAACCTTAGAGTGGTGAGAATTGGTCGATTCCATGAGATTCTAATACCGTTAAGTATTGTGAATCAGCAGGCATCTAATCTAATAAAATGCAGTGGCCGATATTGTAGTGTTGTTGATCTACAATCGAATATAGTTAATATCGATACCTGTTTGATAGCCCAAAAATGTCTGTGGGTTTATCGATAATACGGATATTATCGACAGCACGGAACGAGACAATGCTACTGACAGAATGTTATACTAATATTATTTAATTTTTCACGGTTAATAACATAAGATATATTTGTTACGGGATGTGATGTAGTAATTATCTTTAATGAGCTCCAATATTTTGACGCAGTTATATGCAGCATGATTGAATTGTATTATAAAGCTATTTATTGAACATAAAAAAAACAGATGTAATTAACAGATAGCAATACCACGATGATCACGGTAGGCTGAAAGTTTCCCTTCTTCCTATTTCATTGAAATTCCTATCGATAGTGTGACTTGCTGCAGATTAAAGAAGACATTAATATCTAAGGCGTATTAATGATTATATCATGGACAGGGATATTTGGAAATAATTCCGATCCGCATTAGCGATCCCTTCAAATAGCGAACCTACTGTGTTAAAAATAAAGTTATGTTAAATACTTGTGATGTATACATAATATTGTAAATCTGTTTTAAAAAAAAATATACCTCGTTGAGTTTCTTGCCGGATTCTTCTCAACAGAGGTTTTTCCGAACCGGTGGTAGATTTTTTTTTACATTCATAAGTGCTTGTTATAGCCTAAATTGAATAAAGATATTTTGACTTTGACTTTGATTACAACTATCGATACTTAGTTTAGTAAGTCACTACGATACCAGTATTATGCAAGTCACTGGGCCCCGAAGTGGAAATTGCTATGTAAATATATGGATAGGTCCAGTTTCGGGCTACTCAAACTCGAAATAGTCTGTTAGATAGGGAGAGTAACAATTTGTCTTTGTTCGTTACGCAGGTGAGAGTAATACAAATGAAGAGAACTTTTATAGTAGATACTAGAGTACAACAGAAGTTGATGAGCTGTGGAGCTCAAAATCGTCTACAGATCTAGTAAATAATGTTTTTCCATCGTATTTCGTCGGATAAGTTCGTTTTAATCTTGCTATCTCAATAAAGAAGCTATTCAGTAAACTTCAGTAAGCTAGTTGAGAGAGCAAGAATAATGGGTTTTTTTCCAGAAAAATACATCACTTTGAGCATCGGGCTTCGGGCATTTCTCCACTAATTGGAAAATCGTGCTCCTTGGTTTTTGGAAAAACGTGTTGAGATAAATGTCAAAGAAAAAGGTTTCTGCGCTTAAAAACAACCATATTTTAAAACTTGTCTAATATTGTACCAAAAATAAAACTACATTAAGAAAGATTTCTTTATTGAACTTAAAAAGATAATTACACCATTGATGATAATAAAGTAGTATTTCAATTAATATGCATGTCATTTTATTAACAAAATTATTAGTTTAGAACATTTTTTAATCAAACATTGTCCCAAGAGTACAAAAACAGTACCCTTGCTTTATTATGATTATTAATAAAATCTACACCACTGTAAAGACTGGTTTTTTGGAATCTTTTTGTATTTTTTTTTTATTTCAATTCCAAATTTTTACTTTTACGGTCATCCCGTAAAACCGAAATTGAAAATACAAACTGAAATATAGATGCACAGAAAAAACAGAAAAATAAGACCATCAGTGGTGTAGCGGTATAGCACGCGGTACGGATTACCGAGGACCTGGGTTCGATTCCCAGTGATGGTCTTATTTTTCTGTTTTTTCTGTGCATCTATATTTCAGTTTGTATTTTCAATTACACCACTGTAGTTATGGTGCAAAAACATTTTTACTGTTTAATTAATCATAACTAGAAGAGAAAGTTGCCAGGGGAGTGTTCAAATTTTCCAATTAGTGGAGAAATACCCGTTGTCGCAGGACCGATGAACGGTGGAGCAGACGAGTCCTCGAATGGAGACCACGGACGGAAAAACGTAATGTAGGGCCTCCTGAGGCACGGTGCACGGATGACCTTAAGAGGATCGCTGGCGGCGGATGGATGCGAGAGGTTGAAGACAGTGTTGTGGCGCGCCATGGAAGAGTCCTATGTCCAGCAGTGGGCTGCTGTGGGCTGATGACGATGACGATGATGATGATGACCCGTTTAGTGCCAAATTAAAATAAGTAAGTAAATACGTAAATTAAAATAATGCAATTTACTTACTGCTCATCACTCGAATACCGTAACGCAGAAACATTTTATTCTCCCTTGAACTTTTGGAAAATACGTTTTCTACGGATGAGGATTGCTTTCGCAACTTGTGTACCTCCATATTGCTCTTGTTTATTACAAACATAAAGTTTACCTTCATATCATATTCTTCATCTCGTAATCGTTTAGTATCTGAAAAATGTCTGTTCCACAATACAGAAGACATTAAAGTGAAGGAGCTTGAAAAGTTGTTAGAATGGGCGTAGTACAGTTCTCAAAATGTATACACTGTCTACACTCGCCTCATATGCGTAAGTAATTTGTAGAGTTCGCAGTAAAAATGGATTAGAGGAGCTCTAAACTAATTTTAATTTACATACGAAACTATAGTTCACGCAATTCCAGCTACAAACGATTAACTTATCGTCATTCCTTGGTTCCGGGATAATAACTATCCTATATCCTTCCGAGTGTTTCGGACTATCGCTGTACTAAATTTCATTTTTTGTTCAGCGGTTTAGGCGTGAAGAGATAACAGACAATGTTGTGTAGAACATTTTGAGTCTTATATATTATTATTATTATTATTCATCGGCGCCCCTCAATTATGTCTGTGACAATCAGCCGCAAGTATTTTCGCATTCTTTCGTTTTGTTTGTGACTATCATGGCCACTTGAACTCGGAGCGCCTTATATATCGCTGGCAACGAGAGTGTTAATTCAGAATTTGACCTAATTTATGTTTACATAGATGGAAATAATAAGTTTATTTTCAATACGTAGTCTTGCTTTCTCCTAAGCTTATTTTACTAAACCTGTATCGCCTTAAGCCTGTCGCTATCCCACACAAAGGGATATACGAATCAAATACCAAAGATTTTACTGCAGGAACCGAAAAGAGTAAAACCCATAATTAAATGTATTATTCATCATCATCATCATCATCATCATCATCATCCCAGCCTGTATACGTCCCACAGCTGGGCACAGGCCTCCTCTCAGAACAAGAGGGCTTGGGCCATAGTTCCCACGCGGGCCCAGTGCGGATTGGGAACTTCGCACGCACCATTGAATCGCTTCGCAGGTTTGTGCAGGTTTCCTCACGATGTTTTCCTTCACCGCAAAGCTCGTGGTAAATTTCAAATGTAATATTAATGTATTATTTATTTGCCCAACCATCTAGCTAGTCAAATAATCCGAATGCACGTTATGAGTGTTTTGTTTGTATGCGCTACCTCACCGCATGCAACATTTGATGCGAGATCCGGAATGGCGCTGTTCTGTAATAAGGCTGTTACAGATTTTGATGCGCATTGCTTAAACACCTCGTTGAGTTTCTTGCCGGATTCTTCTCAGCAGAGGTTTTTCCGAACCGGTGGTAGATTTTTCTTGACATTCATAAGTGCTTGTTATAGCCTAAATTGAATAAAGATATTTTGACTTTGACTTTGACTTTGACTTTGACTTTGACTTTGACTTTGACTTTGACACCTGGATCATACACACCTTACACTTGATTATAAAGACCCGCCCGTGACCTTCCTACACTTATACGTGTCGGACACATGGAGGATAATACCATTGTTTGTATGGGAGAGCGACCATCTTAAGTTGTTTGTTATTTTTGTATCTTCTCCCATTTTAAGCTGGTTACAGGGTCCGCGTTGTCTGCAGCTCCTCGTTTGTACAGCAAAACTTTTATAGGATTATGTCGCCCAAGGCTTTCATCTCGTCGTTTGGCTTGAGCATGAAAATGCTCTTCTATTTCCTTTTTAGGTTTTACTAGATTGAACTTTTTGGCTGAAATAACGTATTTCATGTGATATGCTCAGTAGAAGCTGAAGGGTTGTTTTGTTCAAACTGTTTACGGGTTTGTCTGCAATTATATTCAGTACCTAGTAAAATTCGGTAACCAGCGTTTTCCCAGAGATAAGACTAAGCTGGATCGATTTGTCATCCCCGTAACCCCTACATACCAAATTTCATCGAAATCGTTGGAGCCGTTTCCGAATTCTGATTATATCGTATACAAGAATTTCTCATTGTAAGGTATTAGATTGGCATACGTGAAAGATGTGGAAGTGGAATTGGTTTAATTTAATTGATTTGAATCTCCACTCAGCGATACAACTGATTCAGGAAATATTGCTTAAATTTCTTTTAAATTTTGATGCTGAAATAATAAAAAATAAAAAATAAAAGATCTTTCCCAGCAGTCAAGTGAGTCAACAGTGGATAAGCAAGAAAAATGCAGAATTTTATATCAATACGAAAAACTGACTCGGACTCGACCACCGACCTCATTGGGTATCATATCATAGGGTAGGGGGGTAGGGTAGAGATATCATAAGGTACCTATCATAATAGATAGACAGACAGACAAACGTATATTAATTTGGAATCCTAAAAACAAGCGTATAAGCAATGACAGTTGCTAGCGACTTCAAATGCATCCCACAGGAACTTAACATTTTCTTGGGATAAAGCCTATATATGGTAATCTAATATAATGTGTAACTTTCCATTGGTAAAATATTTTTTGAGATCGGTTCACTCGTTCCGAATATTGTCGTCTACATAAACATTTACAAAAGCAAAAAAAATATACTCCTTTAAAATATTATTAGTGTATGATTGAAGATACCTACATATAAAGTATTCGTGCCTCTAGTCGTTTTCGTAACACATTTACACTCTTTTTTTACTGTACCGGCTTTTAAGTCCATTTCGTAACTAATAAAGAAGCAATTAACTGTTAATTAGAGCTAACAAGCATTTCCACCCTAATTTCCCGGCCTAATGCTACCTTTTTACCGTATTTTTGTTTTTTTTTCTGCCAAACAATTCTAACTTTTTTATATTTTATAAACCTTTTAGAAACAAATTCTTCACTGTCGACAAACCAACGAGTGAAACTTTTTCACTGAACTTTGGAAATTAATGGATATTCTATTACTCATGATCGTGAGAAAGACATAAATCTCACTAATGATTTGAGTTGTGATACACTTTGTGGGGGGCTGGGGTTTGTCTGTGTGTCTGTCTGTGGCACCGTAGCTCTTAAACGAGTGTACCGATTTGAAAGCGGTTTTTATTTATTTGAAATCAGGTTTTCTAGCGATGATTCTTAGACATGTTTCATCAAAATCGAAAGAGCCGTTTTTCAGATTGAACTTTGATTGTAGTACTTTAGTCTAGTAAGATAATTCAGGGCCAATATTCACACAAGATCGGAGCGTGCAAAAATATCTGACACGTCCTACTAGCCCTAGAAATACAGTCGTATTAGATATTTATGCACACTTTATTGAATCATATATTGGTATTTAAAGCACTTGTTCTAGACTACTCTCACTTCTCTCTAGTCTAGAGACAATAGAGACATGAAATTTAGCACGAGTGTTTGCCATGCAACGTTAATGTACGGTGTAATTTACGAGAATTACCATGGAAATTTTATGAAATTCGTCAAGCGGTCACAGCGGAAGACCAGTGTTAGTCTCGGCCTGCACAGCCAACACTATGATGACCTCGGGCCACTTCGCAATTTCGCAAAAATCAGTTGTTTTTGTTTTCTGAGCCCAAATTCCTTTGATCCTGTTATCCTGGGAGATGACAGATTAAATTGCATGTGTGATGACCTTTTGTAATTTTTGCGAATAGCGAATAATTGGTTCTATTTCTATTTCTCAATTCTGGAATTTCAATTCAAATACCAGATAGGGCGACAAGCCGCGGGTAAAAGCATTCATACGTGTAAGTTGCCGTGATTTAATCAGTGGTGATGTTTCCCCCCGGCCTAAGCAAGCACACCTACAAAAACGCCCGTGCCAACGCCTTCAATAATTCCAGCTCGGCTCGAAACGCTAAACCAATATTGACCAAACCCAACCACCCGTGCGTTTAATACGAAATTAACAAAAACAATTTTGCTGCGGTACCTCAACTTTCAGGGGAATTTTAAACTACAAAGTTTCCCCTTATTGTATTTCGATTTGAACATGCTTATTTTAATCCGAACTTAGGGTCTTGAAAATACATGATCAGGTTTAATTTCAGTCATTAAATTTTATGTAGGGGAGATGGAGGGACGACTTAGATGCCTATAATGTGGGATGGCGGGAGCTCGCCTTTGATAGGCAGGAGTGGAGCAAGAGAGGAGAGGCCTTTGCCCAGCAGTGGGACACAAAAATAGGCTAACAAAAAAAAACAATATGTAACAGTGTTTGTCTTGGTTGAGTCAATTTCCCTATTTTCCTTTGTATAATATTTTCAACTTTTTGTGTTTTTTATTAAAAGCATAGGGGAAGATTGGCACCATTCGTACACTTTGATTTTTCAAAAATTTATAAATAAAGATAGAATGCTCAATCAATTATTATAGCACTCAGCATATGTTCCGCTTCTTATTCAAAAAGTTTGAATGAATTGAATTTTAGCAAAAGCTGTCATATTTCCGAATCTACCCCACCAATGGGGTACATTCGTATATAAATAGGGGAACATTCAGGCAGTGTGGGGTAGCTTCATACGGGTTAATTAAAAAAGCAAAATAATTGTAATAATCGTGTTCATTGGCCTTAAACATGCCAACGATAAAGTAAATGACAAAACCTTTTGTTAACAAAAAATATACATCACTTAGAAAAAAATATTTAATAGAAAATCACAACATTGCAGCTGCTTCTATCGCCTCCGTATTCTTTACAATATTCGTGACTACCTCAGTGTGGATTTGCGTGTCCAACTGTGTGAGTCACTCGTATTGTCTAGATTGAACTATTGCGATGTCGTTTATGATGGTTGTATACTTGGTAGTTCTAGGAGATTGATTCAACGAGTTCAAAACGCATGTGCTCGTTTT
Source organism: Choristoneura fumiferana (assembly GCF_025370935.1). Taxonomy (NCBI): domain Eukaryota; kingdom Metazoa; phylum Arthropoda; class Insecta; order Lepidoptera; family Tortricidae; genus Choristoneura; species Choristoneura fumiferana. The sequence continues at coordinate 11,249,084 of NC_133485.1, forward strand.
TGTTTCAAAGTCCCTCCTCGGTCCCATGTCACTCCGTACTTGAATGCTGTTGATCTGTTAAAAATGCACGCTCGCAGGCGCTTGCACCTTGCGACCTTTTGTTCGGTTTAGTGCGGCACAAGACACCTTCGTACCTTTTTGAAAAAAATCACATGGTCAAAAAGTGTGCGCAGATTTAAGGCTATTGGGCCTCCGCACAGGACGGCGGCGTTCGAGGTAGTTTCAGATTCGCGGCGTCTAAGTGCTGGAATGACATACCTCCTCCTATACTCGGAGTGACTAGCAGGTACACCTTTGGGCGAAAGCTTAAAGGCTATTTGTTGGCATTTCAAAAGCTTTAATTCCATTAATTCCTCTCCCTTCCAGCACTATTAACAAAACTTCTTTTTGTTTCGGTTGATAATTTCATGTTTCCTTTTAGCTCGCGTACCTAACGGTGTTGTATATTTGGCAAGTGAGTGTATAATAGTTATAATAATTATGTTTATGTACTAATGTTAATGTCTTTCAAAGCCATTCATTGTTTAAATAAATAAAGTAATTACTTTAAACCTTCTTACGTTAAAAAAAAAAAAAAAAAAAAAAAAAAAAAACCATAAAATAAATAATATGTTTCATTGTTTACAAATTATCTATTATGTAGTCTTATGTATAGTAATAAAACTGTGTAGAGCAGATATATATCTTTGTAGCGGTCCGAGGGTCACCAACGGTGCTGGCTGAAAATCAGCGCTGGGGTGTTTATTATTAACGCTTCAGCATTATGCTGAGCCAGTGTCCTATTCACAACCGCAATGACACATACTTTCCTACGTGTTGTCTATTTGTACTTAATACTATTGTTGTGTTCTTGTGTTGTGAATAAATGTATTTCTTTCTTTCTTTCTTTCAAACATGTTGCAGACTAACTAAACTAATTAACTACAAATCAGTTGTGAAGAGATCAATCTTTTAGTAATAATTGCACATTAATAAAATAGTTTTGGTGCATTTGACATAAATTAAACATAAACCAAATCTTTAAAATAATTAGGATGTGTACAAGTTAGAAGTCTCTGACCTCTATGACGTCTATGACTTTCCAATTACGTTGCAATATCGTGAGCCCGTAATGCATTTTTGAACTTTTTTCAATACATTCGTTCTATTGTGACTCTTCTTCAGTAGAAAATGCTTGGTAAATGTGTTTTAAGACTGATATGTAATGCGGTTCGTGCCATCATCATCAGGATTATCTTTTATTTTCTTTATCCGACTCTCCAAAGTAGAAACCTTAATATTATGTTTATCTGCTGCCTTTCTATAAGATAAGTTTACTTCTAAAACATTTATTACCGCCGCAGACATATTTTTTTCATTTATTATTGTACACCTAGTCTCTTTATTCTTATAATTCCGGACCTTTTTTGAAATTTTGTCTGAAATAAAGTCATTGATGTTATAGGGGGCACATTCAGACGCGTACGAATGTGCCCCTGAAGAAGGCGTACGAACTTGCCCCGAAGGTCAAAAATAAAAGATTTTTACCGACACATAAATCATGCAGAAAAATCTACAAAATAGATACATTATTATGATCTTGATTGTAGTCACTTATCATTAAGCAATAATCCGTTATAATTTGACACTTTCCTAAAGCAAGAAACATCCGAGAACATCAACAAAATATTTACTTTGAGCATGCGAAAACACATTACGCCCTCTCGTGTCGCTCTCAGCGGCCGCACTGGCGGCTAACTTCGTTAACAATCGTCGGTCGCCCGCGCCTACCCACACACGCAAAGCCGTAACAAATATGCTATGTACTCCAACAAGCTGTAGTAGGTAGTGACTGTATGAAGGATCCCCGTGTACGAATGGTGCCAATCTTCCCCTACCTATCCTGTTCAGTCCCGTAAACTTCGGACTGTTCAGTTGCCAAAAATATCTGAACACAACCGTATTGTTAATTGCGAAGTGCGTGTTATAATGATTTTCCCAGGGCTACAATTGATAAAATAACTAGCAATCCTAAAAATATAATAAAAAGTCAAGAATTTCCTTATTAAAGGCAACGCATAGCCTAGCACTAAGAATCTTAAAAAATAAAGATTAGCTAGGTGAATTATATAGGTAATTAATTGTAAAATGGTTCCTTATGAAATAAACAGTTTTTTTTTAGATATTTCTGAGCACCTAGCCAACTTCAAATTGATCACAACTATATATAAAACAGTGCAAAGTGTAGGGTTCCATACTAAGATACGGCGAATATTCAAATATTTATTAAATATTTGTCCATTAATTAGGTACAGAATACTTATATACCAAGTGCCATCAACGAAGACGCGTGATTTTGTCAAAATTAGACATTAACGACATGGTAATAAGAACCACGGCACGCATCATCGTGAATGACTCTATCTATACAGTAGCAATCTCCTAGCTAAGCCGCGGACGGACGGACGGACATGGCGATAATATAAAAGTTCCATGTAGGCCTACAAAATTCAAAAAAAATCTCCAAATTAGTTCCTAAATAATAGAATTTTGACATACCTAGTTTGAGAAACATAGAAATACAACCAAAATATGAAACTCTTTCTTTTTTTATAGACGTTTAAAAATAAGTAAATTTTCTAGAATTGAGAAGTCGACGTTACCTCATTTATCTCAAAACTTACCATCTCATCGCTCATTATGATATATCAACAACCAAGAAAACTATTTCATTAAGTATTAACTAATATCTCATTATCAGTAGGTAACAATAACAAACATGACTCATGCGACCGTTAACTCATCCATTCTTGACTGGAAACTCAAACAATGTATCTTGGACGTGTAATAGTTTGGTCACGATCGAAAAATTCTACATCCTTATTCGAATTGGGGCCTTATTAGTCGATAATAACCATCTCATTTGCATTTTAGTGATACCCCTTTGTCCTTCATAACCACAAATACAATTATAAACTACTAGCTTTCGCCCGCGGCTTCGCTCGCGTCAAATTTTGGTCGTACCAACTCAGAAACCTTCGTGGGCTCATGCACAACAACTTTGCTAAAGATCATCACATGATCAAAGGCATAGTTTACGATTCTATAAAGGACATACATTATTTTTTATATATAGATAGATACTGGCTGTTTTCCCGCAGCTTCACTCCAGTGTAAAAATGCGTATGCGCATATATACGTGCTTAACAGTTTTGTAATGATTTACGATCAATAACAGTACAGATTTCTACGAGATGTAAGACCGCAATCAACTTAAATGAGCTCCCGATATTTATATCGACGCATCTGCCAGCATTACGATTACTGGTAGATTAAAAAAAAAACAGCCAAGAGCGTGTCGGACACGCCCAAAATAGGGTTCCGTAGCCATTACGAAAAAATTAAGTCATATTTTTCTAAAGATTTCGTACGAAATCTTCCAAGTTTAGGTATATTTTATACCTTAGGCTGCTATTTACTCATAAACTACTAATACTTCTCAAGCAAACTTAGCCGTTATAGTTTTCCTTGAAAGTTTAATATACTTACTACCATCCTGATTTTTTTCAAATTTTTCCACCGACCGGTTTAGATTTTAGAGAGGAGGGGGGCTCGATTTTAATGAAAATTTGCACTTTAAAGTTGAATATTTTGCAAACAAATCACTGAATCGGAAAATCGTCTTAGCAAACCCAAAACCAAATGGTTTTAAAAGACCAATACAACGATACCCCACACTATAGGCAAAGTCTAAGAACTTTATTTATTTTTACACTTTATTTATTTATTTATTCTTACACTGTGCTATAGGGTTGGATGAGAAAAAAATAATTGTACTATTTTGTCGGCATATATCCGTGCAAAATTACAGCGTTCTAGCATTGATAGTCCCTGAGCAAAGCCGCAGACGGACAGGCAGACAAACAGACAGACATGGCGAAACTATAAGGTTCCGTTTTTGCCATTTTGGCTCCGGAACCCTAAAAAGGCGGTGGAAAAATAAATGTTTCTAAATTCTAAAACGAAACCTGCTAATATTTGTTGCTAGACTTATTATACTTCTTACTCAATCTCATACGTGATTACTACTAAAATTGTATGAATAGTTTGTATGCACACACGCGCGTATCTGTGTTTTAATTTGCCATGCATTAAATTCTTATAACGTTAATTTTAGATAAGACCGTAGCCTAATAGTTTGACCTATGAACTCCCAAGCAGAAAATTAAGAATTCAAACCCAGGTCGGCACCTCTGTCTTTCCAATTTTATATGCGAAATTCAACCTTAAGCTTTTCCGTCCCTACAGACCCGCATGGGAATTATTTACAGCTCAAGTTCTCTCAATCCGAGAGCATTTGTTAATTCTTTACCCCAAAAGCATAAATTCCTTGTAGCGTTTCACAGAATCGCATTTCAACTCGATCGTATATTTAATTATAGCGTTCTGTCACAATCGTTTATTTTTTAGTCGCTATAAATTTTAGTCGCATTTCACCTCGATCGTGCATTTAAGTATCGCGTTGTGTCTCAATCGTGTTTTGTTTTAGTCTCTATTAGGTTTAGTCGCATGTACAAACATCAATAACGTGTCAAATTAATTAGAGACCCAAGCAAACATCGATCACGGCGAAATGCGTCTAGGGTATACTATAAGAAAAATGAGATGCTACAAATTAATTATACTAATGTTAAAAACTACGCGAAAACTTGCGTCAAGAAGTATAATTCTATTGAAATTTTGTTAGTTCGAGGTGAAATGCGATGCGGTTAATCGCTACAAGAAATTTATGCTTTTGAGTTAAAAAAGACTAAGAAATGCTACGTTTTGGGTAGTCTGATGAAAAATCCGGATCCCAAAAATGTATTGAACTCTCCTCTAATTAATAGCACCTCGTTAACGTAACCAAACATTTAATGGACGCTAAAGTATTCAGTTACTACGGGTTCGGTGGGAAATACTCAATTAAAATCATCCCTAACTTTTTTATAATTGAACAGCATTTGTTGTTGAAAATTATAAAATACGGTATCGTTACGTAGCTAAAAATATGTTTTCTAGAGGTCGGAGGTATTCATCATTCTTTCTAATATATAAAATTCTAACATCACAATATTTGTGACCAAACTCCTCCGGCTTGACCGATTATTATGTTTTTTTTTGTGTATAATGTAGGTCTGAGAATAGGACGTAAACTATTTTTCATACTTCTATATATACCCGGACGGAGTCGCGGGCCACAGCTAATATAAAATGAAATTAATAACACCCCTCTTTTTGCGTCGGGGGTTAAAAATAGATAATTCCGGAATGAAGTCCATAGGTTAATCAAAAACACGTTTTAAATTACATAATTTCAAATGAAATTAAAGTGTCCTTATCCATCATCTCAGCCTTTATACGTCCCACTGCTGGGCACAGGCGTCCTCCCAGGATGAGAGAGCTTTTGCTGTAGTTCCCACGCGGGCCCATTGCGGATTAGGAACGTCACACACACCATTTAATTTCTTCACAGGTTTATGCACCTTTCAATGTTTTCCTTCACCGTACAGCTCGTGGAAAATATCAAATGTAATTTCGCACAAGAATTTAGAAAAAATCGGAGGCGTGAGCCCGGGTTTGAACACACGAGCCTCTGCTTGAGAGACCATAGGTCATACCACTAGGCTGCCACGGCTTTTTTTGTAAAATATAAAGTTGTGGTTTTTAAAGCAATCACACTGTAATTCCTGTTTATTCTTTATATTTCTGTTTATTCCTGTCTATTGTTTTTGCTATTACAAACTTTCAATCACTTCTTACAATTTTGGATGAATATTTTCACTCATGATAGAAAATGTATAAATTTTACAACATAACATAAAAGCTATTTCAGTTCGGCAGCGATCTATCGATCTCGCACGCGCATCGGAAGATCGTCGAGATCCGAGACTATAAATCAGATGGACTAATAATAGGTGTTGTTGCCAATAAATTATAAAGTAGCTAAAGATGTTTAGGTTTATAGTTTTTATTCGTTCCTTCAATTGAATACTTAGTTTTAGCAGTTGCGTGTTTTTGTTCAGTAAATTAATCTCCGAATCGGGATTTAATAAAGTGAGTTCCGCAAATCCATAGTCATAAAAAAAATATATAAAATGTGGATTAGTAACAGATATTATGGAATTTTGATTCTAGCGAATAGAAAAAAGTCAGAAAATAGCAATTTGAAAGTGTTTTGAAGCGATGAAAGTTTCAGAGCTGCTTCTTAATAACTTTGTCTTTAAGCTTATACATTCAAAAAAAATGTTTTGGCTTCTTTTATATATTAAGTACTTTGTAATAAATAAATGAAGTTTTAGGTTAGGTGAGACAACTATATAGAGATATGCCCTTTTGATGTTTTGTGTGTAGGTAGTTTGGCGAGTTCAACTCAATGGTGCAATGAAACAATAACAAAGAGAATAATTCGATTTATTCCTCTTTTCCCTGGAAGTAATGTCAACGAGCATTTAACGATGTACTTACGTACTGCAGTCAATTCACTGCAATTATTATGATTAATTGCCTACGCTGCACATGTGTTTCTCTATCATTTACTAGTTAAAAACAATAGCAATTTATAGAGAATAATCGAAAAGTATCTTTAACGGGCATTTTAAAGGACATTTCTTTAACAAAAAATCTGCAGCGGATTTTTTCTTCATAGAAAATCATTAATTTATCAATTCAATTAATCTACTTATCTGCACGTTGGTGTAGTCCCAACTCAATCAGTTTTATACCTAGCTATAAACGTGAAGATAAAATATGAATATTTTAAAATGAAATTACTTTTACCAAAGACGCTGAAATGTTACATAAAGGGACCCAGTCAACTGAATGTTTTGATATTTTTATATTCCTTGTTAATACAACTAGGTAGAAACGTACTGAAGCATTTTCTTAAGCGATAGCGCTTATAGTAATAAAAAGCTGAGAAAAACACTGCTTGAGTAAACACTTTGTCGCTGGTATTCAACATAGCGCGTTCAAAAGAAACATTTATGAGAGCCAGATTTTTCTAAAATCTACTTTCAAAGTTTGTGAGCACGTTTCACTCACTGTAAAGCAAACGCCAGCTAAAAAATCGACGATAGCATAGCGTAATGATAACAGCTAGTAAGGTAACTCGGTTTTCTACCGCGTGGACTCTGTAACAGGAGCAAAAAATTAAAACCCGTGGTATGCTACTCAGATGAAACTACTTCTGTTCTGCAACTTTCAAAAATTAAATAATTTTACCATTATATTTATTTCAAAACAATAAGCCTAAATGACATCGCCTGTCACGTAACAAAAATCCCCTTGTTCCCCGTAAATAACCAACTTCCATTACCAGCACTGGGAGAGGACAAATTAATTCCTACTCCAAAACCGGTTTTGTAAAAGGATTTTTTTTCCTTGCACAAAACTCCTGCTCCTACTTTTGTGTAGTTTTGGCCCTTCGAAGGCCGATGCAAACTTAACATAATCTAAACCTACCTATGTTTCTGTGTCGATTAAAATTGGGAAAAAACACGATTGTGAAAATACTAATAATAATAATAGGCCTTGAAATCTTTTACAGATAATCTAAGTAGCATCACGATGACACTTGCACTCGTGACAAATAGGCCGATTTAGGACAATAATAAGCTTCAGTAAAAAAGCATAGTTCTGTACAAGGCATTAGGATACTCCAAAACCGGGTATTGTACTATGAATTATTATTCTTTGTACATTACCGGCCATGACGTTGGTTTTGTACAAGCAAAAAAAAATCCTACTCCAAAACCCGGTTTTTGAGTAGGAATTATTTGTCCTCTCCCAGTGCTGGTAATGAAAGTTGGTTATGTACGGGGAACAAGGGAAAAAACCGACCAAGAGCGTGTCGGACAAGCCCAAAATAGGGTTCCGTAGCCATTACGAAATGATTAAGTAATATTTTTCTAAGGATTTCGTATTTTGTACAGAATATTCCAAGTTTAGGTATATTTTATACCTTAGGCTGCTATTTACTCTAAAACTACTAATAATTCTCAAAGAAACTTAACCGTTATAGTTTTCCTTGTAAGTTTGATATACTTACTACTACCATCCTGAATTTTTTCAAATTTTTCCACCCACCGGTTTAGATTTTAGAGGGGGGGGGGACGCTCGATTTTAATGAAAATTTGCACTCTAAAGTTGAATATTTTGCAAACAAATCACTGAATCGAAAGCGCGTTCACAAAAATTCTTGAGAATCATTTTGCCATCACATTTTACAAAGAATAACTGTTGCGTATGCAAAATTCATTCCTTTTCAGAGGCTAAATTGAATTTGTTATTACGAATTTTCTTTGATGTTCCGGTATTTCCCATTTTGTAAGGTATCCGGTTTTATAACAATACCTGTTGCTGTTAAGATATGATTATAAGGCTTTTTGAGAGCACGTATTTATTTTAACCAAATGCAAAAAGGATAATATTTGTCGGGCATGTGTAAACATTTCAAATATAAACTGCAGTATTATTTATTTTGGAGTAGAAATAACAAAAAATCGATGCATGCACATGCTGAAAAAAGGAAGAAAAAGTTTACGACTCGGGGGGGGTTTCGGTTTGCGGAAATATAACCACGTTTCCTACTATCGCACCCATCTCAAGTGGCTCCCCATCCGTTTTCGCCGTAATAGGTACTCACATTCTTTCTCTTTTATACAGTATACTTTTCAATACTGCAACTCATCTATATCTTCGAGAGCGTTTTAAGTTCTTGTCCTCTATTCGCTCTGCACAAAAAAAATTCTTACTGTTCCTCCTTCTTCCTCCAAATTCTATCGTAACTCCTTTACTATGACTGCTATTCGTCTTTGGAATTCTCTTCCTTTGGCGTTAAGGCAAGCGAAATCCCTTCCCATTTTTAAAGACCTCCTAAAGGCTCACTATCTGTCACTTACTTAATCCCCAGTTTTTGATCCTTCGCTATTCTTTTTGTTTTTTGTATATATTGTTTCTTTAACTTCCTTTTTAAATTCCTTTTCTCACATGCGGCCTTTTGATATTTTGTATTAAGTATATATGTAGTTTATAGGTACTATACTTGATATATTCATTTATTTATATAATTTATATTATATTTTTGTATTGTTTTTAATATTTATTGTCTATTAATTCTACGTTTCTCCTGTCTGTTATCTCTGCCACCTACATTAGTCTGTTCATATTTATTAATTTCTCAGAAATTGGTTGTCTGGAAGAGATCGCTTTTTAGCGATAAGACCGCCTATTGTCTACCTGAATTTTTATGTTTTTGTAATGTCTCTCTACTGCTTTTGGTGATCAATAAAGAATATTTGTATTGTATTGTATTGTACAACTGAAATACACGTCTAAAAATATGGATAGAGTTCCATAGAAAAAGTAAAAATATACAATCAAAACTAAGAGCGTTTTCACATTATCCGATCCGATATCGGTATCGGATGATATATTTCCGACAAAATCGTTCCGATACGGCCCGCTCAAAATGGCCGCCACGCATCGGTTCTATTATATACAAAGTATTCTATACATCGGGCGCACAGAGACAATTTAGATACACGTATAGCACACATACAAACATTATCATCCGACAGCACACGGGCGTCCGATGGTTCCGCCAACATATCGCCCAATGTGAAAGACTGGTACATATTTAATACATTTTACTTACCCCGATATCGTATCGTCGTCCGATGCCGATATCCGATCGGATAATGTGAAAACGCTCTTACAGTTAAAAGAATAATGTATAAACGATGCAAAAATCGAATTGAAATAAGTCAAAAAATTATTAAAAAATCGAAAAACATATTAACAATGGCTACTGCCACTCTGGTAGCATACGTCATTACATTAGTATACAACATTAAAGTGCTAAACAGTGTTTTATATCCACCTCAGTTGTTAAATTAGCGCGCTAAATAAACACACGAATATCTTTGCAAGTGCGTGCAAATTGAACCGTAACCTTTGATTGTTTAATAATTATACGACTACCAATAAAACTACATAAACATAAATATTACATCATCTAACATAACCGTGGATAATGTCAACTATTGAATACAATCTTACGTAACTTGGAGTGCAAAATACATGCAAAAATAAACGAAAAGTAAACTCTACTTGATGCAATCAAATTATGTCGTTCATTTTCTTATAATGGTCTCTCAAGCAGAGGATCGTGGGCTCGGGCCTTAGGTAGAACCATTGATTTTTCGGAATTTATGTACGAAATCACATAAATATTACGAAAATACGTACATTTACCACGAATCCATCGTCACGAAACTAAACGAACCTCAAAGCAATTGTATGGCAATTGTGAAGTTCCCAATCTGTATTGAGCCTAAGCCTCTTATTTTAATAAGAAGTCTGTGTCCAGTATGGGACCCATACAATTCGGAGATAATTCAGGTTTGTTTTTGCCAAACTTACATTTTGTGCATTAATATGTTTGTCACGGTTGATATGAAGACCTTACTAATTTTATAAATGTAAAACTCCTTATCAACCTTTTACGCTTAAACCACTGTATCGAGCTAGGTCAGATTTAGATGAAGATAGTTTGAGTGGAAAGGACATAGGGTAGTTTTATTTCAAAAAATTGCATAGTAACCGCGTGGTTCCCACGATATATTATCGGGGTATTGTAGTATATTCATTAAAACATTGCTTAGATACAAATCAAATCATGTATTTCAATGGAATGGAAATCAAAATTACATGTCAAACGTCAGACTTGTCAGTCATGCCTAAAGAGGTATATAACAGGCCTCTGCCCTAAAATCCTGAAGATTCCTGCTAGTTCCCCGTCCCTATTGACGTTTGCAGCATCTGGTCAACGTGTCGCTTGCAGGTCTCGCCATCATCCGTTTCTACTAGGTAGTGAACCGGCCCAGTACCCGCAATACAGTACCAAATTCCCATTTTCTAGTTTTGTCAGCGTAGCTGCGGATCTGTACTCTTTGGCCCGTCGAGAAAGACCTCGTATTCGGGTGATGAGAGACGTTCTGCGTGTAATGCGTTACGGCGGTTCTGAATCGAACGTGTAGTGAGGTCCTCACCTCCCTTCCAAACATAAGTTCATACGGGCTTTTGCCAGTACTGGTGCTGGGTGTCCTTCTCAAGCGCTCCTTGATTCCCACCAGCTTATCCTGTAGAGTGCCAGGGTCAGCGCTCACGGCCTGCAACGCCCTTTTGACAATTTGTACGGCTCGCTCCGCTTGCCCATTCGTAGCGGGATGGTAAGGAGCAGACGTTTTATGCACTATGCCATTATTTTTAAGAAATGCTTCGAACTCTGTTGATACAAGCTGTCTTCCGTTATCTGAAACTATTACATCCGGGTATCCAAAGGTTACGAATAGTTCTTTCAATTTTGAAATGCACCATGAGCTCGTTGTCGTCTTAGTGGGAATGACCTCTATCCATTTTGAAAATGCGTCCACCACGATGAATAAGGAATGACCAAGAATAGGACCAGCGAAATCAACGTGAAGTCGCTGCCACGGAGCTACCGGTGTCTCCCAGGGGTGTGTGGTGCTCGTGCGGGCTGGTTCTGGCTTAGTCTACACTCTCGGCATTTTCTGACTAGATCCTCGATATCTTTATCAATGTTTCTCCAGTATACAAATCCTCGTGCTAGGAGCTTCATTTTTACAACACCGAGATGTCCTGTATGTATGTCCTGGAGAACAGCCTGCCTTAATGTGATTGGGATCATGACCCTAGTGCCTTTCAAGATGCATCCATCCTGTAACGTCAGTTCGTTGTCATTGTACCCAAGTCGCGTAACACTTGTTCCTGACTGCAAGGCCCGTAGTATTTCCTCGTATTCTGAGTCTCTTTGAGTTTCTTCTGCAATCTTTGTCTGTCTATTGATATGTTGTTAATTTGTTGGATCTGAAAGGCGCAGTGAACATCAATTATGTTTGTAGCAATTTTGTCCACTGGAAATCTGGATAAGTAGTCTGCATTACTGTTTTCAGCTGATGTTCTGTATTCTATAGTGTAGTCAAAACCAGACAAGAAATGTGCGTAATGGAAAAGTCTCATTGTGCTCATTGCAGGTAATGTTTTATATGGATTGAATATTGTTGTTAAGGGTTTATGGTCCGTGATAAGTATAAACTTTCTGCCGTAACAGTAATGGAAAAACTTTTTTAGTCCCAAAAAATTGATGTTGCTTCTTTATCGATCTGGCTATATTTCTTTTCGCTGGTCGTGAGAGAACGCGATGCGAATGCAATAGGCCTGTCCGACCCATCTGCCAGCCTGTGTGAGAGCACTGCCCCGAGCCGCTGCACGAAGCGTCTGTAGCGAGCACTAAGGGCTTATTCTGGTCAAAATGGACTAAAACCCGTTCACTCAAGATTTCTTGTTTAATCTTATTGAAAGCCTCTTCGCAATTTAGTGACCATACAAAATCTTCATTTTTCTTTAATAAATTATTTAATGGACTCGAGATTGAAGCCAGATTAGGTATGAACTTATTGTAGTAATTGGCCATACCTAAAAATGTCCGCAATTCATTAATATTGTTCGGACGGTTGGTGTCAAGAATCGCTTTGACTTTTTCTTTTGTTTTGTGTAGGCCGTTCTTATCAATTGTATGACCGAGGTAATTGATACATTTTTGCATGAAGTGACATTTGTCTTTGTTAAGCTTTAAATTGCTTTCCTTAAATTTTTGTAATACGAGTTTAAGTCGAGTAAATAACTGTTCTTCAGATGATCCTTGTATGATAACATCATCAAAGAAGCACTTGACACCTGTGATGCCCTGTAGTAATCTGTCCATGAACTTCTGCCACAAGTTGGGTGCTACCTTTACGCCAAACATAAGGCGGTTGACTCTGTAGGTGCCTTTGTGTGTGCTCAGTGTCTGCATCATGGCGCTTTGTTCGTCCATAAGCATGTGTAGGTAAGCCTGGCTGATGTCTAATGTACAGAAAACTTCGCCGCCGTTCATCTCCGCTAGAATGTCTTCGATGATGGGTATCGGGTACTGTTCATCTTTAATGTACTTGTTTAAAGTTACCTTGTAGTCGGCGCATAGTCTAATGCTGCCGTTCGGTTTAACAATAGGTACCACTGGCGTGCCCCACTCCGAGTTATCTATTTTTGTAATGACTCCTTGTTGACAGAGCCGTTCAATTTCTTCGTCTACTTTTTCTTTTAGTGCGTAGGGTATTCGCCTCGGCTTGATGAAGATAGGTGTCGTATTATCCTTCAAGGCGATGTGGCCTCTGTAGTCAGGAATGCAGCCTAACGTGCCGTCAAATACGCACGCGTACTCTTTCAAAAGGTCATCGAGTTGAGGAAGCATGTTCTCTTTGACCATGTTGATTTCTGCCAGGTTTAGCTTTATTGAACGTATCCACGCTCGACCAAAAATAGGGTCTACGTTTTGTTTGATTATGTACAGCTTACCGTTAAATGTTTGGTTCTTATATTTACAGGTGACATAGCAACACCAAGAGGTTTAATAATTTCTCCCGTGTAAGTTCGCATTGTGACATCGGTTTTGAATATTTTCTGTCTCGACTGAATTTTCTTGAAGTCTTCGAATGACATTGATGACAGCGCAGCCCCTGTGTCTTTTACCGTCAATGTAAACGTTAATCATATATTTATCCGTATTATTGGATCGGATAATATTGGTGTTCCATGGTGTATCATCATCGATGGTGCCGTCTGTGTACGTTTCTTGTAACGTTGGTGAATTTTCTGTTTCAATTTGGTAGTTAGTCTTCGCTGGTTGTAAACAAACTCGTGCCACGTGTCCTTTACGTTGACATTTGTTGCAGACGTCGTTGATGCATTTGCAGTCGTGTGCGCGGTGATCGGTGCTTCCGCAACGAAAGCATTTGCCTCGTAAGTCTCGTATAGATAGAGGTACCTTATTGTTCGTCGTTCGATTCTTGGACCGGGTATTTACTTGATAGCTGCTTTTGGATGATTGTGTTATGAACTCGCTATCCAATTTTGCTAGTTCTATTGCAGTTGCGGTACGAACTAGGTCGACAAAATTTGTTACGGTTTGCTTCTCTAAAATCTTTGTTTTTATGTCGCTGTCGCGTAGTCCTCGGATAAACTGTAATGTTAAAAAGTTGTTGCAGATAGATTTCTTGCAGTTGTCGCATGTAAATTCACAATCTTGTGCTAAGCGCTTCAGTTCTGATGTGTATGTCATTACAGATTCATCAACTTCTTGCATTCGTGATATAATTTATGCTGGCACGCCCAAATACTCGGTTTGGGGTCTAAATACTCTGTTAAGGTTTTGATAAGTACCTCGTACTCTAGATCGCGTGGGTCTGAAGGTGAACAGAGGTCGTACGCCTTCTGGAGTAGTTCCGGTGGTAAAGAAGATAATAGCATCAGAGTTTTTGTACGCAGGTCGTTGTAATTATGTAGTTGTATGTACATTTCTAACCGATTTACAAAATTTTTAAACGTTTCTTTTGCTTGGAAAGGTTGGAAATTAATTCTGGGTGAGCTTGAGGTTGAGGCGGTCGCGTCGGGCGCGCCTTCGCTGCGCGGAGTGGCGAACAGCGTCGACGGCGCCGCGGCGGGTGGCGCGGGGCGTAGTGCTTGTAGTTTCAGTTTCAGTTGTAAAATTTGTTCTTGTGTATTGTACCTCTGTTCGATTTCAGCTTCGAATTCCGTTTCGTTTTGACATTCGATGTCTGACTGTACCTGATCGAATTTCTTTTCATAATTTTCTAAGTTTGCGAGTCTTATGTTGGCTTCGTATTCAGTAAAATTTCCGTCAATTTGTATAAGTTGGTTTTCAGCTTCGTCAACTGGCGCCGCGTATCGATGCACGTGTTCTGTGTAGTCGTGTGAGTTCGTCCATCGTCGCCAATTTGTAGTATATTCATTAAAACATTGCTTAGATACAAATCAAATCATGTATTTCAATGGAATGGAAATCAAAATTACATGTCAAACGTCAGACTTGTCAGTCATGCCTAAAGAGGTATAAACAGGGTACTATGCAATTTTTATTGGCTATCGCTATAGTGATAAAGATAAACGATTTTTTTTGTAAACGGAGTCGCAGGCAACAGGCTAGTACTATCTTAATTTTAATTTAGTCAACAAACATTGTATAGTATTTGCAGGGTTCGTAAAATGTGAGCAAAATTCATTAAAGTACTAGGGTTGACATAATTGGGATGTCCCAATTTTTGACAACATACAATAAATCGAAAACCATTTGGAGAAATACGCTTTGTGAAGCGTTTTAAGAAATCAGATTCCAAAAATGTGATAAACTGAATTAAATAAACCAAATTTAAGTAATGACCCTCATTCGACCCCTGCAGTGTCCCGTCATAAAGGCAGTTATAAAGCAGGTCTACACTCTTAAGCAAATTGACAGTTTCAAATGTTGCTGTCCTGCTTATAATAGCAAAGAGTGACAAAGATAGAACTTTAATCACATGATGCGCTTTAAACAGTTGTCATTTATCGTAAAGTCCGAAATGTATAGGAGTATTCCCAATGTATTTTAACAAATTAAATTACTACGTTACAAGTAAATACAAAAGAATATAAATATCAGATTTTAATAAAAAATATCTATTTACTATCACACCATTAAACAAACATAGGAATAATCGAAGCTTAAAGAAGAGAAATAAATAAAAATATTCATGTCATTTAGGACCCTAAGCCGTGCTTGAATTATTGTCAAATTGTAATGCCACAGATTATGTTATGTACGACCTGATTTTTTCTAGGCAATGGAACGTGGCTCACTGTGACGTCATCCAGCGTATTTCGTAAAAAAAACATATATAAAATTAAATACTCATCCAAATTCCAAATCAAAGAAAATGGTATCTTAAAATATCCTATTCTTTTCAAAAATAAAATAAAAACTATAGGTTATTTTTTTTGGTGCATCCCAATTGGTAATTTCATTTCAATCGATTTTTAACGACTTGCAACAATTATGAGAGCCGATATTGATCAAACCACTAGGCTACTATGGTTTTATACCAGTAGTACGCAGATATTGAAACTAATTAATCTTGTTTGTTCGGATAAACTGGCGGTTAAATTAATTATACAGCCAGTAGATATTGCGGGAGCCAACTGATCCGATTTGCCTTGTATTTGCAACCAACTGTTGCCTATCTCTGGCAAGGAACACGGTATCCGGGGTTTAAAATGCTTCCTGCAACGAGAAACAAAAGAAATTGTACCTGTGGAATAATTGTATTGTGATCTAGATTTATTTATTTTATTATCTAGAAACAATGCATTCTTTTATTTTCCAAATCGCAACTATGTTGGCTAAAATGGCGTAGCCGGAATCCTTGTATGGCTGTCCAGCCAACGCTTAGCTAAAAACTCTTATTACGAGAAATCTGCAATTTGCTGGATCTTTCTAACCTGGGTCGCTCGTTTTTCTATGACTTTATATTTATTTATTTAAGAAACAAACAGTCGTTTACAAAAATGGCTTAATAACTAATGCTTATGATAGGTGGTGCTAATTGAAAATCAGACATCTTGGAAGTGTTCTTTATTTGTCTCCTTCACTCATCTACAATTCTCATATCTTGCTATCTCTGTCGGTATTGCCCTTACATGCCCTTTGAAATTTAATTTAAAATTAATCTTTATTTTCAATTACATATCCTGTCCGCAGTGACATGATAGGTGGTGCTAATTGAAAATCAGACATCTTGGAAGTGTTCTTTATTTGTCTCCTTCACTCATCTACAATTCTCATATCTTGCTATCTCTGTCGGTATTGCCCTTACACTTAAATTTAGACCAGCAGCCGTATTGTCTAACGCTTTCGACGCTCGTGATCGCAATCAAATGCCAGATTTCGCATACAAAAACTGTCATTTTATTGCGATCGCGAGTGTTAGAAACTTTAGGCAATACAGCCTCTGGTAATAGAATTACAACATGTTACAGAAAAATAATAATTAAATACTTAAACAAAACATTAATTGAGAAAAAATACCAGTAAGCTTTTTTACAGCGGAAATATAGCAGTTGAATTGGCCAATATTTTTAAGTGAGTTTTTCATTGCCATTGAATAGCTTGTAGGTATGTCGCGTTCTGCACTGCATGTTATATTGTAGGGTAAAAAGAAGAATAACCATAATTAACCATGTTAGCGAGTTTAATATTATAAAATTAGGCATCCCATAGATCTATATCAGTTTCTAATTACATTCCACTCAACTCCATAACGCAATATTAAAGGATCTCGATGCAACCGACCCTTGGGGCAGCCTGTAGATTGCCTGTCATACCTAACGTTAACACAATCATAGCATCCGGACGTGAGGATGGCTATATGTATGGAGACAATATACATGTAAGCTCCAGATGATTGTAACTGGTTACTCGGTAGCTAGGGTAAATCGTCAATTAATGGCCACCTTACACTAAAAATGAATTCTAGACTCCTATAAACAGAGTTTATTTTTAGTATAAGGTTCGATTACTGGCCTGGCTACTTTTCAATAACTGGCCACCTTATATTAAGGGGCTGTTTCACCATCCATTGATTAGTGTTAACTGGCGGTTAGGTGTGATGCCGTCTCTATTTGTTTTGTTCGAATAGACGGAGACGGCATCACATTTAACCGTCGGTTAACACTAATCAATGGATGGTGAAACAGCCCCTAATAAAATGAATTCTGGTCACCTATAAATAGAATTCATTTTTTTATAAGGTGGCCAGTTATTGAAAGATTGTCAGTAATTGAAGATTTACCCTAGGGGACCTATTAGGGTAGCTAGCTTTTCAGATTTTCGGACGGGAATCGAAACACACACTGTCTCTCGCACAGGGGTTGGTAGGATAGGACACCTCTATCGCGAATAGCTACAGGTGTGGTTTCGAATCTAATCCGAAAATCTTTTTCGTTTTTAAAAAGTATCTTAAATTATGTTAAGCAAACGTATCCCACTAGTATTGTTTGTTACCACTTCACGTGTAAACCGCTGAACCGATTTACAGTTATACGGTTAGTTTGGGTAGGACATAGAATAGTTTTTATCCCAGAAAATTGAATAGTTCCCGTGGGATATAAATAAAATTATTCTACGTGGATGGAGTCGCAGGCAACAGCTAGTTTTGCTACTAGGTAAGTAAGCACGAGATGTACCTCTGGCAACTCTGGCAAAATGTGGACTCACATCATGCTCCATCCATATCACTAGCTATTCTAACTATCGCCGCTACATCTCGGTTTCAGCCGTCTCATTTTTCTGGACACTCTTCGGCCGAATATTCTGATTCAGTTTTTTAGTTATTTGGTAAGAACACAGGAACCCTAACAAATAATCGAAAAACGACGTCAAAATCTACAGCCAATTCGTAAAAATGTGACCAGATAAATGTGGCGGTTGAAACGCTCGAGTAAACTCCCTAAAGGCAACGAATTGGATACCCACCGATATCCGCCTCTAAATGATAATTTACCGCGCTAAATTTCTGCCAATTAGAACTAATAGGATCAAATAAAGCCGGATATGGGCAATCAGTATTTTTCCCCATGATTTTGTTAATTTTCTCACGCTAAACAATCAGTTTGGAAATGCGATGCTGAATCACGCCCACCAATAGCGAGTCGATTTAATACGAGTAGATAATTAGATATGATTTGTGCATAAACTATGTAAGTTTTGAACTCTCGTTTTGAGTAATTACGTTATTATTTTTGTTAAAGAGACTAAACATGTGTAAAAATTTAACGATTCTGAAAACATATAAAATAAAAAATAAAAAGGGACTATATAAAAAAATATACGTAATGTAATAACTTATTTTTAACTGCATTTAAGTTTAAGGAAAATGTTTTAATCCAGATTTTTTTCTGTAGGCAGGTATATAGTCGTGTTAATTTGACTAAGAACTACGTCTGTGATTTTTTTAAATCTGTATTAAATCAAAATATAATCACGCTTTTCATGATTAAATTACACAGTTTTAACATTGATAAGAAAACACCTGGTCAACCAACAACAACAACATTTGCAGTAATGTTCAAATAAAATATTCAAGAAAAATAATATTTATAAACATCATGTGTTAATAAAGCATCGAATTTGTCTTCATCGTAAACTTAAAGCGTGACAGTGTGCTAAAAACAAAAGCTCACAATTGATCAAGAAAAGACCTCGTTAAATATAATGAACCGACGAATTTAATTCACTGTGTAATCCAATACGGGACAGATTTTATCTACCCATAAACTGGTCATACTATAGGAAATTGGAATACCTACCGCTCAAATTTCATGAGCATGGTGGCTGTTTTCCCGTACACAGCAGTTAGGTACTTATGGACCATATACTTTTGTATGTGCTCTAGTTTGATTCATGTTTATACTTGTCGAAGCCGGCAACGACACTTAAAAGAGGATTTAATGTACATTCGTTTGTAAAAGGAAAATGGCTGACGCAACTTTGCGAAGATTTTGGTTGAGCGCTGGGCAAGCGGGAGTCATAAATCTGCCAGACGCATTTAAATACAGAGGATTTCAAGAGTGACTTTGGTTTTGGCAATGGGCAGTATTAAATGTAAAATAAGCCCAATGTATACATTTTTTAACAGGTAGGATCTTTCTAACTGTCAGATTTTCTCAAAAAATTTGAAGATGACGTTAATTTTCTAAATTTTATAAAAGTTCCTTGCGGAAACCAAAGAAATTCCCGGTGACGAGCCCCCAAAAATGTGGGAACCAGTTCGTGAAATGAAACGGAGCAGTAGTTTGTAGTTGCCTTTATTGGCCAGCGAATTTAAAAAAAATGATACAAATCGTATAAAATTACGTTAGAAAAGAAACACAATAAACACACACGTCTGTTTACGTTCTTCGTAAGTCGTCAACTGCCATAAAATCTCATTTGTTCTTCACTCAAACTCAGTATTCATTCTTCGTTCAAATTCAAACGTACATCATCTCATCACGCTTCAATACACGCATACCCCACTCCACATACACATAACTAGGTTACGTATATTTGTGTTACTGTTCTCTATATTTTCACTAGCTTTAACAATGAAAGCTTTCTGTTTATTTTTGAGTTTGGTTTAGTCAAATTACACAGAATTCATTAGTGGTGTTGGTTTACGTTGTTTTTATTCTAGTGAGTCCTACTTTTTAATTCTAGTTCTCGTGTGAAAGACGAAACTATCATTTACTAGGTAACTGCTTTCCATTAGATAAATAGGCATGGACCAACTGCAACGGAACGAACGCGTACGATCAAACCTTTGACGGTTCGACTATTAATTATCCTTTAGACATGGTTTGTTTTTTGTTTGTAAATTTACCTTCAAAAAACAGTTACACCTTATGTTACGATTAGCTTAAACAGTTAACCTAGCCTGTTTTAAAAAAATACTAAAATACTTGTAACGACTTTCTATAATCTCTCAGAAGTGAGTGATCAAAATCTTTTTCAGGTGTGTCTTCACTTTTTTTAAGAGGTTGGATAGACTAAGTAAATTGTAATAAGGTTAAAGAAGGTAACAACAAATTAATGTAAATAAAATAGGATTTAATAAAAATATTATATTAAACATTGATATTTTGAAAAACAAAACCAGCTTTTGAGATGATTCAAACCAATTTTGTGAGGATAATAAAGCGAGTCCAGATGCTGACTCAAATTTTATGTACCGAACTTTAAATGGGTATTAAGCTGTCACAATTATCTCAACAGATAATATCACTAATGCACACATTCTATAAATTACAAAGTATGGAACGAAAATATGACAACGTTTTGTTAGTTTTGGATAAAACCCAAATCGCGCTGATGACATTATACGGCTGCAAACCACTTTCAAATGTAGTCTAAAAAAATAGAAATAGATCGTGTTCTTTACAAAATTTAACTAGAATATAAACCGTTGTCGTCTGTGTGAGAGTAATTCTTTTTAGTTAATTTCAAAAAGGAGAATATCTACCACAGGCTCATGAAACTTAAAATTTGCCTGACACGTAATGCCTAGAGAATTAAATAGGTATACCAAAGAAAGGCAAAGTTCCCAAGGGTAAGGGCTATATTTTTTATTTAACACAGGCAAAAGCGTGTGAATAAACAACCTATCCCTTCAATCGGCGTAAAAAGAACACGATCATTTTAATTGTACGCTCAGTTTTATTTTTCACGATTTCGTGTTTGTAAAGGCCCACGTTTCTAAAGTGATAACATTAAGTGTGGTTGATCCGTTGGTAGTAGTTAGCAAAGAAACTTTGCTACTCCGCAACCAATAAACTGCTCAACCTGATCAGTGAGTAAGATAAATACCTACTTTTAGCTCAAGTTTGGTCCTCCACAAAATAAGACCTGGACAAGCAATTGCATCTCTAAAAATAACTATGATCTTTATTTACTAAAA